>NW_028261390.1:42873679-43200554 GCF_051295495.1 Thamnophis sirtalis | reverse complement strand
CAGTAGCCTTATATTGCATCTACTCCAGGAGAATAAGATAGCAAATGTAATAAAGCTTCCTTCCTCCCCACCCCTTAGTTTTAGAATTGAGTCAAGCTTACTTACTTTGATTACAAGGAAAGGACAAGCATAAAGTCAAGTGCAGTGAGAACATTCTATGATGGTTCTTCTGATGTATCCTCCATAAACATGAGGATTGAAACACTATTACTTTTTATATTGCATTTGGGTAGCTGGTTGGTTTTGTCAAGGATACATTAAATTGGTAAAACAAAATTGAAATTAGCTTCAGGAAATCAAACTTGTTTTCACTTCTTTATCTATAAAGGAAAAGTGTATTGTGTTTGGGTATACATGGAGCAGACCTAAAAAAACACCCAAAAAATTATATTCAAGGTGTGTCCATTCATAAGAATGCCCAGATTCATTAAGAATATCCAAGTTTTCTCAGGTATTGACAAAGAACACTCCTAAATTAAAAGTTTGGTTGAAGTAAGAATCTTAAAAATATCTTAATAGTGAAACAGCAAAATCATAAACATGCAAAAAATAAATAAACCCAGTGATTTGTTAAAAGATATATCCTGAATAATAATAGGTGCTTTTCTTCTTATCCATCTAATCCTAAATAATTTTCATTTGTTGAACAGCATGGTATCCATTTATGTTAGCTCATTAATGTAATGATAGCTTCAGCTCAACATGAAGTTTGCTAAATTTCTAAATTAAAATTGACATTTGTGGGGACAAGGGATGCTAAACCATGATCTCTGGTGGCAAATATCATGTGTGGAATTTGATTTTAAGCAAATCCCTCCTACTGGTGTAAACTGCACCCAACTTTCCATTTTTAATTACATGTTTTATTCTTAAAAAACATACCACCTATTTCAAGAGCATATATTGGTTGCCTGAACAATAACAACAGAAAGTACAAAAGTGAAAAAAAGTAGACTTTTAAATTCTTGAAAATAATTTTCTTCTTCTGTTCTTAGTGTTGTTTATATAATTGGGGTGATTTATTGGGGGATAGAGTTGCATTGGTTACCAGTTTGCTTCCAGGTTCTACTCAAGGTGCTAGGTGTGACCTATAAATTCCTACATAGTATCAGCCAAGGGTATGTGAGGGATAGCTTCTTCCCTGTTACATCTATGAATTCCATATGATCTGGTAGAAAGAGTATGTTGCAGGTCCTGGCTACAAAGGAGCTTCATATGATTAGAACCAAGAGAGCCCTTTTCCCATAGCAGGGACGTGCAGTCACTAGAGGCAAGGGAGGCAGAGCCTCCCCAGTCTCCTGAGAGAAAGGAAAGAATTTTAAATATTTTTTTTAATGAATTAAAGCCAGGATAGTTGCTAACAGATTTCAAGTCACAGTGGCTTGGTATCTGCTCTCAGTGTCAACTAGGAGGAGGCCAGAGAACTCGGGGCCTCTTTTGCTTAAGGAATTTTTCGCCTTTTAAAAGTTAAGGGGGAGTTAAAAAGCAAAAGATTTAATATGCAAAAGAGGCACTGATTCTCCCGCCTCCTGATCTGGGAGTAGCGAATCATGTCTTGCACTTGAGCGACTGCGCAAATGCAAGGGTGATTCTGGAGAGGTTTTTCTTTCACTAGCCGCCATTTCTTCTGCAGCCAGCCCAGCACCGAGCGGGGAGGAGGAGGAGGAGGAGGAGGAGGAGGAGAAGAGCTGTGAGCCCTTGTGGCTGGCTGGGGAGGAACTCACCGCTCTTCTCCCAGCCAGCCAGCCACTCACCCCCACCCGACCTGCTCCCTGCTTGGCCGGCCGACCGGCCGGCACAAAGACTCACCGCTCTTCTCCTCCCAGCCAGCCAGCCACCCACCCCCACCCAACCTGCTCCCTGCCTGGCCGGCCAGCCGGCACAAAGACTCACCGCTCTTCTCCTCCCAGCCAGCCAGCCACCCGACCTGCTCCCAAGAATGTCAGCGGGGATGGAGGAGGCAGGGGCGAGGCGGCAGAGTGCGGCAGCAGCGAGAAGCAACACCCCCGCCGCTGTGTCCAACAGGCATCTCGCGTTTATGTCCATCATAAACGAGAGACGCCTGTCGGACACAGCGGCGGGGACATTGCTTCTCGCCGCTGCCGCGCTCTTGCCTCACCAACGGTATCCCTCACCGCACGTCACTGTCCCATAGCATCCGTTCTCATCTCTCCTTGAGGTTGGATTGGCCCCAATCTTGCTAGCCTTTAGGAAGTCTATGAAGACAGGACTGCATCATCATTTCTGTGGGTTGTGGGGTTGAAGAGCAGTTTAATTTTGTGCTATTTGTGAAAATTAACAGTAAGGAGTTATTGATGGATTTAATACACTTAACTGCAAAACCGACTAAGGAGAAAGGAATAGAACGTTTGTTGATACTACATTCTTATCTTCTGTCTCCCAAACAGGGCCTAAAAATAAAAATAAAAAATCCCTCAAGATAAAGTGTAGTGAACCATCTGTTACTTACAAAACTGTTCAAATTTAGAAGGGTTGATTTAAACAATGTGTTCCTCCCACATAGTTCTTTGGCTTTGAACTATACAAACCATTGTTTGTAATGGGAGTTTTAATTGCAATGTGATATACCATAGAACCCTTCACTTCTCATTTAGTATCCCTTTTACTGAACAAAAGGTCTAAATCTAAGGTACCCGATGCCAACTTTTTCCCACACTTATGTGCCAGAATATTACCAGGATTGGCAAACATACTACTGATACTGTTATGGAGGATTTACCATGCATGCCCCACTCTTGGGGATCTGCATTCCTGACTTCAGATGATGATGTAGACGGCATTTTCCATGTTCCAGTCTTGCTGAATAAAATGTATTCCCAAAGCAGAGAGTAATTTTTTTAAATAAATAAATAAATAAATAAATAATACTGCTCACTAAATTACACAAACCAAAATTATTAACAAAAAAAAAAAAGGTTGTCCAAAGATCCTTAAAAGACATTTTGTAAGAAATAACTGCTGGTTGCTTTGTAGTAATAAGAATTATTTCAGCTATTCTAACTGTCTGCTTCACTTTTTATTTTAACTCTTGAATGTCATTTAGTTAGATGTATACTATATCCTATTTTACTATTTCTTATTCTCTTTTATAAAAGACTCATCTATATTATATTATTGCAACTTATAAATTTTATCTGTAAAGGAAGATGTATTTTAATATGCCAGTTTCCAATAAGGCTAAATTCTACACTCTGGCAGCAGGAGGTTTTTTTTGGTTTTTTTTTAAAGAAAGTCCACTGCAATCTTTCAGTTTTATAAAGTTGTGTTTACTTTGCTCAGATGCCTTTTGGTCTCAGCAAACATAGCTAGAATAAATTGGCTTTGGCAGCTTAAGGCAATAATACTCTAAGAATCCCTTGGATATTATGCAATCTTGTTCTTTCCTTTTTATTGCGTATCAGTATTACATGTGCCGCCTTCACTAATATTTTGAAAAGTCTTCTCTATAAAGCAAGGAATGGAGGTATAACCAAGAGAGAAGAGAAGTCTATAGCAAGATGTAGCTTAATGTGCTTTAGTCTGTGTTACTATTTAACACTATTTACATATTTTCCTTAGTTTCTTCAATTTGCCAGTTAGGACTTTCAAATTTATTACAACCTATACACGCAGATTTCAAACTTTAGCTGGGTAGTAGTAAATGTTAGAAAAACGTAGTGGTACTCTTACTTGCTACTTCTTCTCTACAATTCAAACTCTCCAAACATTACTTTGCTATTCTTCTAGACCTAGCTGGAAGAAACTGAATGTAAAACACAACTCAATCCATCTCTAAGAACAGCATGTTTGTAACACAAAACTCTCTTTTTGTCTTTCCAAAGCCCCACTAAATCATTGTCACATTGACACAAAACAGAGGCATGATATCTCCAATCACTTTTTTTGGTTTGTTTTTAAAGTATTAAAAAAGCATAAATGTCACAGATGTTTCTGATTTTGGGAAACTCATTTGTTTAACGAGTGATCATCACTAATTATGGACAGCAGGTATACATTATTGTGCATTGTTTATTGTTGTGACTCATGAGATGTCTGCTGTGAGTCTTTTGGGGATACAAGATTCATTATGCAGCTGGGGCTTGTTAGGGGCAGGTTTGGAGATAAAAGGACGGATGCTGCCATGCCCTAGTCGCAGGAGTCAACGTTCCTTCATGCGTTCCTGGGTTCGTACAACATTGCTTGATACACTTGGATAAGTGCTTTGGTGTTTCATGTAACCCTGATTCGTGGAGACTTTGGAAGAAGTGCATTGTTTGTAAGAGTTGTTTTGTATTCTGTTATCTGCTTGAAAGAGACTGTATTTCTACCTATCCTCCGCGAGCTGCGCTGGCTACCTGTCGATCTCCGGATGCGCTTCAAGGTGCTACTAATCACCCATAAAGCCCTACATGGCAGTGGATCTGGATATTTGAGAGACCGCCTTCTGCCAATTACATCCCTGCGACCAATAAGATCCCATAGACTAGGCCTCCTCCGTATTCCATCGGCCAGCCAGTGTCGGCTGGCAACCACAAGGAGGAGGGCCTTCTCAGCAGTAGCCCCGGCCCTTTGGAACGAGCTCCCTGTGGAGATTCGTACCCTCTTCACCGTCCAAGCCTTCCGCACAGCCTTGAAGAACTGGCTCGCCCGTCAGGCCTGGGGATAAGGATAGTTACCCCTCCCGAATGATGAATGTATGTTGCCTACCATTTTATTATATGTCTCTATCTTGTTGTTTGTATCCCCCCCTTCCCAGTTTTATGTGAGCCGCCCTTAGTCCCCTCAGGGAAAAGGGCGGCCTACAAATTCTAATAAAACTACAAAAACTACAAACTATTTCTGTTATTTTTGGGCTTGAAGCCAGTTTGAACTGAGAACTGATAAAGAAAGTTCCTTTTAAGTTTATTCGTCTTGCCGTTTGTTAAGAGCCGTGAAGGGGGGACAGAACTGATTGACTCCTGCCTGACAAACCTCCATTTCATTAACTATGGAGCAATTACATGCTGCACATACACAACTCACGCAACAAATGGCTGTCCTGACGGATCAAATGGCACAATTGCAGAGAGCTGTAAACCCCCCCCCCCCAAGCCAAGGAGGAAGTGCCCAATAGTCATGCCAGATAAATATGATGGGAGTCTGGCCATGTTTGCAGCATTCTTGGGACAATGCCAGCTGTTTATTAGCCTGAGAGCGGAGGACTTTCCCACTGACTGGACGAAGGTGGGATTCATTATCAGCTTGCTCTCAGGCACAGCTGCCCGTTGGGCCACTCCCTTGTTAGTTCAGCAGAGCCCTTTGTTGGATGACTTCCAGGGCTTCTGCAGTATTTCAAACGGATGTTTGAAGATCCGATCAAAGGGGAAACAGCTTCCAGAAGTTTGAAATCACTGCAGCAGGGGAGTGGTACATTGCAGGACTATGTGTCTGAATTCAGGCTACATAGCCATGATTCCACATGGAATGAACCAGCTCTAATAGACACGTTCCAAGATGGATTGTCTGAGGCCTTGCAGGATGAACTGGCGAGGATGGACAGGCCACCGATGTTCGATGCGTTGGTCCACCTGTGCCTCCGGATAGACCCCCGGCTGCAGAGGCGAAGGCCTCGCCATGTATTCCAGGAGACCACCAGCATGCTGGTTCAGCAAGGGACTGCAGTGGACTGGGAGGAGCCCATGGAGTTGGGTGCTGTGAGACCTCGAGTGTCATGGACAGAGATGGACAGAAGACGTGTGGAGGGATTGTGTTTTTACTGTGGGGATCTTGGACACTTGGCAGGGAGCTGCCCCAAGAAGAACAGAAGGGTTGCAGCCGTCCCTCAGCAACGCACGATCAAGTCAGACAACCAGTACATTGGTGCGGCCTTGTTACCCCGTTCTTACAAGATAGCGTGCATTCGGGGTGTGTGGAGTTCCAGGGCGGATGCCCTGCCGAGTAAAGTAAAGAACTCCGACCCTGCGAACTCGCTTCCACCTCGGACTGTTCTACCCGTTGCATCCTGTGCTGCTGTTTGTCATCCCGTGAGCATGCAGGATGCGCAGTGGGGTGACGACTGGGTGGAGAGACAAAAGGCGGAAGTGAGGCCAGCGTCCCCATGGACTTTGGAAGGGGATCTTTTGAAGTGTGGGGGCCGGCTCTATGTTCCCGCAGGGCACATCTGTCGACGGGTGTTTGCGCAGATTCATTGTGCGTCTGCAGCAAGACATTGGGGGTTTGTTTGGACATTGCGCCTGGCCTCCCATCAATTTTGGTGGCCCCATCTGAAAAATGATGTATGGAGGTGCGTGAAGTCATGTGCCCAGTGTCATTGGGCCAGGTCTACAAGGAGAACTCCGCTGAGATTCCAGCCATTGTCAACTCTGGTCCCCGCAGCACTGGACTTTGTCTTTAGGGTCCCAGAGAGGTCCCAGGGTCTTGGACCGTGCTCCGGGGAGGCTGTCACCAACCCTTCTGGGCCACACTCTGAACATCGAAACCTGGAGAAGGGCCCTGCAGGAGGGGATTGTGTGGTGGCTCGGCAGGAGTCGGTAGAGCTGCCATCAACCTCCGATGGAAGGGGGGTTGGTGGGTCGGCCGTGAAAAGGGTGGAGGACCCTGGACAGGGTGTTAAGGCTCGGCCAAAGCTGGTAGAGTTGCCGTCAACCTCCGATGGAAAGGGGGTTGGTGGGTCGGCCTTGCAGAGGGTGGAGGACCCTGGACAGGGTGTTAAGGCTCAGCCAAAGCTGGTAGAGGTGCCATCAACCTCCGACAGTAGGAGGGCTGGTGGGTCGGCCTTGCAGAGGGTGGAGGACCCTGGACAGGGTGTTAAGGCTTGGCTGAAGCTGGTAGAGCTGCCATCAACCTCTGACAGTAGGGGTGGTGGTGGGTCAGGCTTGTGGAGGGTGGATGACCCTGGAAGGGGTGTTGATGCCAGGAAGGGCGGAAGGAAATATGGTGGCCACCGGATACCTAAGGAGTTCCGATTCAAGGGGGCTATGCCTCCAGAGGTTTGGGATTCATGAAAAAGGCACCAAGGGAAATGGATGCAGGTCATCTTGGGGACACGACATTCCCACTGCATCCAGACCATCGGACCCCGGGGAAAGGGCCCTGCGGTGGGGGATAGTGTTGTGACTCAGCAGATGTCTGCTGTGAGTCTTTTCGGGATGCAAGATTCATTATGCAGCTGGGGCTTGTTAGGGGCAGGTTTGGAGATAAAAGGACGGATGGTGCCACGCCCTAATCGCAGGAGTCAATGTTCCTTCGTGCGTTCCTGGGTTCGTACAACATTGCTTGATACACTTGGATAAGTGCTTTGGTGTTTCATGTAACCCTGATTCGTGGAGACTTTGGAAGAAGTTCATTGCTTGTAAGAGTTGTTTTGTATTCTGTTATCTGCTTGAAAGAGACTGTATTTCTGTTATTTTTGGGCTTGAAGCCAGTTTGAACTGAGAACTGATAAAGAAAGTTCCTTTTAAGTTTATTCGTCTTGCCGTTTGTTAAGAGCCATGAAGGGGGGACATAACAGTTTATTATCTCCTTCTGTTGCAGAAATTATGAAGTAGAGCTAAGTGAAAAAAATGTCTAAGAATGTATGGCCAATTTTACTTATAGATTTTTACAAACTTTTGACTGGCTGCTGTAGCAAACAGATATTTGACTACAAATCTTTGGTGGGCAGAGTTCTTATATTCTAAATCTGGAATAAATTAATCAGTTTCTTCTATTAAATGTTGGAGAATAATTTATTCATGACCATGTGCAAATAGAAAAGCACTTCATTTTTCTCTCTCTTGTATATCTGGAATCAGAAATTTGAAGAGGAACTAAAGAACCCCTTGAGTGAAAGAGGAAAATTCAAAAGTTGGCTTGAAACTTAACATTAAAAAAAACCCTAAGATCATGGCATCTGGTCCTATTACTTCCTGGCAAATAGAAGGGGAAGAAATGGAAACAGTGACAGATTTTGTTTTCTTGCACTCTAAGATCACTGAAGACTGCAACTGCAGCCATGAAATTAAAAAACACTGGCTCCTTGGGAGGAAACCTATGACAACCTAGACAGCATATTAAAAAGAAGAGACATCATCTTGCCAACAGATTCTATATAGTCAAAATTATGGTTTTTCCAGTAGTAATGTTTTCCAGTATATCTGTAAGAGCTGGACCATAAGTGTTCTGTCCCGGGCAATGAGGTTCTGCTCGGGCAGCCAGTTAACTCCACGCTTGGGAATATTTTTCAGATCACGTTTATTATCAGGAATCCTTAATAGCAAAACTTACAGTTCAGTGTTAAGATTCTTCTGACTTTCCCTGATCTGTCCCATCACGTAGTGTAAAAAGACATTAATTCCTCTAACCCATGCCGCTGGTGCAAAGCTGCTTCTGGTAGTGCTGATAGCGATTCAGTGAGTGCGCAGTAATAAAACAATTTCCCGGGCAAAATACCCCACTGCCCAATCAGGGAGCAGAGATGAGGTCACATGTTATGGGACTACATTTCCCATAAGGTAGTAACATTTCCCATGAGATAGTTGCTTAAAGGAGACAGCTTCTAATTCTTAAATTAGCTATACACTGATGGGACAGCACAATAAGGAAGACTGAATGCCAAAGAATGCTATTAATGCTTTCAAACTGTAGTGCTGGAGAAGACTCGAGAGTCCCTTGGAGTGCAAGGAGATCAAATCAGTCAATCCGAAAGGAAATCAACCCTGACTGTTCTTTGGAAAGACAAATACTGAAGGTGAAGCTCAAAGTATTTGAAGTTCCTTTGACCATGTAATGAGAAGAGAGGACTCATTGGAAAATACCTTGATGCTGGGAAAAATTGAGAGCAAAAGGAGAAGGGAATGGCAGAGGATAATATGGTTAGATAATATCTTTGATGCAATGAACATGAAATTGGGCAAAATTAGGAGATAGTAGAGGACAGGGAAGTCTGCTGTGCTATAAGGTTGCAAAGAGTTGGACGTTACGTGGCGAACAACAACATACCTGGAATATTCTTGAGTCTATCTGTCATCAGTCTAAGTCTTTAGGCTTTTCATTATTTTTCAATGTCTGTCCCATAACTTATGAATCTGTCTCATAAGTTAGCTCACACTTTATAAATATCATTGCAATAAAGAGCAAAAAAATATCAGTGTTTTGATTAAGTAGGATGTGAGTTGCTTTGTTATAAGGTTAAAAAACTGAATAAAATATATACATACAGTATAAACATACCAGTAAAATAGAATATTGACTGTATTTGCAAAGTATAAGTAAAGGCACATTTAAAAAAATTACCATGAAATCAGATTTTGTGTGTGTATAATTTGAATTTTGTACAAATTTTCTGTATAATTTTTTTTCTTTTCAAATAAAGGAAATAGGCTGAGTCTGTGAAGCCTCTACTGTTAGCTCATTATTGAATATGGGGTTGAGTTTCAAGTGTGAAGAAGATTTATTGTGATGCCTATGTGAAATTCTGAAACACAGTGGGCAGTATACCTATCAAATCCTCAATCTATCCATGGTTTCATGATTGACAGACATACATTCAGTATGAGCCAGCTCTCTCACAAGTATACTTATACTCGTACAAGATATATTGTGGATCACGGTATTATTTCCTTGTACTCTTTCTTTAAGATGGCTTCATCCTATGTAGTTAGAAGTAGTTGTACCCAGGGTGGCCCACTTGTCACACCAGCTGGTTCTGATGCACTACTTTTGATATGTTTCTCTCCTTTTATTGCCAAACTTCCCACTTTGGAATTTACAATTCTCTCTCTCTCTCTCTCCCCTTCCCCCCTCTTTCTGTGTAAATATAAATAAGTAAATAAATTATTGTAATATATTCTGTAATTTACACATGGTAGAGAGACATAGACAAAACAAAAGAAGGAACAAGGGGCTAACAAAGACTATTTTTCTAGATCAGTGATTCTGAATTCTGGCAACTCCCAGATTTCCCCAACCAGCATATGGTGAATTTACGATCTAAATCCCGGTAGAGATGATAAAATCACCAATAAATTTTACTAAAAACTTCAAATAAGACCAAATAGTTATCATTAATTAATTGCTGTATGCCGGGAAAGCAAGTTTCATAGTCTTAAAATGGGGCTTAACCACTGAACCGTGGTGGCACAGTGGTTAGAATGTAGTACTGCAGGTTACTTCTTCTGCCAGCTGCCTGAAATTTGGCAGTTCGAATCTCACCAGGGTCAAGGTTGAGTCAGCCTTACAGCCTTCCTAGGGGAGTAAAATGAAAGACCCAGATTGTTGTGGGCAATATGCTGCAGTGGTAGGTTTCCATATTTTTTTTACTACTGATTCACTCATGTGTTTGCATGTGACACTTTTGTGCATGCACAGAAGTGTCTGAGTGGTGAGTGGAGCCTCCCGCCCCCGCCGCCGCTGCCACTACCAGTTCGTCTGATCCAGGGCAAACCATGAGCAAACCTACTCTGATATGCTGACTCTGTAAACTGCTTAGAGAGGGCTGTAAAGCACTGTGAAGCATTATATAAATCTAAGTGTTATTGCAATTACTGTTCTTACTTGAGAATAAGGAAGAATATGGATTGACAGCCATGCACTACTTCCCCCTTTCCCTCTTTTTGTCACCTATACATGTTTGGTGAAGTGGAGATTGTGTATTTAAGTCAGTCGTGACTCCTGGCAATATCCAAGACAAGTTCCTGAAGTTTTCTTGGCAAGGTTGTTTAGAAGAGGTTTACCATTGCCTCTTTTGTAGGGCTGAGAAAAAGTGACTGGCCCAACTTCACCCTGCTGGGTTTTATACTTAATGTGCACTATTTCCTGGCTCCTAGCCTGATGTTTTAATCACTACACCAGACTCAATCTTATGTAACCTATGAATTAGCCATTAGAAAAAGGATAATAGATTTTATATTTTTATTTAGATTTTTTTGTCTTGGACTTATTTTTTTATGCTATCTTTAACATATCAAAACAAACATATTTTAAAAATCCAGCTGCTTCAAAAATTAATAAAATATGACCTTCCCTACTTCAGAATGTCACCTTATCTACACTATCTTTCTTGCTGTTTTTTTAAATGTGGACCTTCCAACCCAAATGTTTCCATTTGCCAATATAAAAGCTCATTTATTCACTGAAATACATTTTAAAAATGCATTTTTTTTAAAAAAATCCATGTATAATGCAGTCTGTTGAACCACTCCATTGATCACATGAATATAGAACATAATCTAATTTTAGATGAAAAGAGACAATTTGTATGCTGCATGGTGAATGAGAGAAACTTCACCCTCCTCCTTCTGAAGTGCTGAAGGCTACAGGCTCTATTCTATTGGAACCATAATCCCAAGAATTTGATGCCACACAAACCTGGAGGACACCAGTTGACAAAGGCTGCATTAATCATAAATTTGCTACAGTACTACTAGTGACAGCTCACTTTGTAGGATTACTTGTTTACTGCTGCCTCACACCTAGCTAGTTGCTTTTCCTCTTGCAATGGAATCACTAGCATTGGTGTATTGTCTTTTTTTAGAAGTTTGTGCCTTTTTCTCAAACTGAAAAATTTATTTGTATTAATAATGGTTGCACTGAAACATAGTCCTCTCTCTTCAGAATTTTTGTAATGTAAAGTTTTAAATAAAGAAGTTGCTTATATAATTGTTATTCTCTTATACCTATGAAATGATCTACAGCATGTATTTTCATAAAACAAAAGTAAAAAACCCACCCGTCTGGCTATGTGACTAACCATAATGATCATAATCATAATAAGTAAGTGTGGGAAATCGTTGTCCAATACCAGGGAGTAATAGACTAGAAGACAAAGAATTGGAGAAGATCACATCTATTAAAATTTGAAAATCAAAACTGAAAAAGTATGGCAGAAACCAACCATGGTGATCCCAATGGTTGTCAGCACATTGGGTGCCATACCAAAAAATTGTGGACAGCACAATTTGAAAATTTATGCATTGACAACATTTCCATCTGTCCATTGCAAAAGACCACACTGCTTGGATCCACACACATATTACAAGAGACATTAAAATAGCCTAGATTTTCGCGAAGAACTTGGTCCACGTGAAGGTTACATGAAGAAATGGCAGATGTGACTTCACATTTTGTGAATCGATAATGATAATATAAATAATATAAATATAAATAATATAAAGAACTGAAGACTGTATTTTAGCAGCCCAAGAGCAAATTTTGCAAATTAACTGCAAAAAGGTGAAAATTTAACATGTAACTAACAACAGCAAATGTCACCTTTGTGGTAAAATTGATGAAACAATTGACTATGTGATCAGTGGCTGCAGCAAAATTTCACAAACTGACTACAAGCAACACATGACTGAGTTGCTAGAATTGTTTTTGAAAAATTTGCTAGAGGTTTGGATTTGGCTGTAGTAAAAACTACGGAGACCATCAAATTGAGAATGTTTTGGAAAATAAACAGGTTAATATTCAAACAGACAGCAATCTTGTTAATAACACTCCTGATACGGCAGTTATTTAAAAGAAGAAAATCTGATCATTGAATGTTGGTATTGTGGCTGATAACTAGGATTGAAGAAAAACAATTGGAAAAATATCAGAACTTGTTGATTGAAATTTGAAAGCTTACGAGGAAAAAATGTGATTGGAGCCCTTGGGGCAAACCTAAAGGATTTATTTGATATCTGAAAATATTGAATTTATCAGACCTGAACAAACTAATTTTACAAATAACATCCTGCTTGGAAGTTCCAATACTTTCAGACATTACCTTAATAATTTGTTTGGTGCTTAGGTCCTGGGTTATGACTTAAAATTATCAAGTTCTACCAGACCATGAATCTAATTGTATATTACCCACACGTAACACATACTTCTTTGGAAATATTGAAAAGTAGTTTGAAGAGGGGTCTGACTCAAAACAGACCGAATAAAAGTATTAGTGACTGGTTTTTAACTAGATTTACTGAAGACTGGTATGGTATGGAGATTAAGCTGCTGGTCTGAAACCAGGCAGACCTGACTAAAATCTATTTATCAATGGATATTACCTGGAAATCTTTGGTCAATCATTATCTCTCACTCCCACATCACCTCATTGTGGGCTAAATTGCACAAAGGAGATCTATTGAAACTATTTCAATTTCTGAAAATGAAGGTAGTCCTTGATTAATGACTATTTGAATTAAATGGTGTTTAGTCCTCGCTTTTATGAATGACAGCCCGGCAGCAGCCAGGCGTGCCTGATTTACAACTGGTTGCCAAGGACTCCATGATCATGATTTTCAATCTTTTCTGCCAGCTTCCCCAGAAAGTCAGTAGGGAAGCCTGTAGGTGAGGTTGCATGGTATTGTTGCCTACCAAGAGAAGTCCCTCTTGTCTTTGGGGGGGGGGGTACCTGAAAGAGCTGCTCCCCAAATATTTCAGCTTTGGACCGGAAGATTCAGTCCTGCATGGAGATTTTTTGCTTTTGTTCTTTAGTTCTGATTGGAAGTCTGACAAAGGGTGCCAGTTCTGTATAGGCTGTTCTCTTTGGATAGGAAACAGGTTTTACAGGTTTGTGTGTGCTTGTAGGCCCCTAGCCTGCATCAGGCTTCCAAGGTCCTTCCCCATCTCCCACCAGCATTTCCATGGTCCATTTAACAGAATAACAGAGTTGGAAAGGACCTTGGAGATCTTTTAGTCCAATCCCCTGCTCAAGCAGAAAATCCTACACCACTTCAGACAAATGGTTGTCTATCTCTTCTTAAAATCCTCCATAACTTCAGGAGGCAAGTCACTTCACTGATTGATTATTCTAACTGTCAGAGAAAATGACTTATGTAATGATTTGTGAGATTTCACAACCAGGAGTGCATGATGCATTGCCAATTTTGGTCATTAAGAAGGGCTACTTATAGCATGAAATTTAAAAGCCATACATATTTAATCTAGGGTATTGTGATAAAATGAATATTATTATATTATTCATTAATAATATTTTATATGACTTCTGGGCTGAACATATCCATGGTGTTACCTTGTCCTATAGTTCTACGTCCATCTTTCTGAATCAATATTTTGCTCCTGGCTCCAGTCAATAATTATAGCAAAGTCTGCCTGTCAAGTGTAGTTATATTATCCATATTGACTTTCGAGAACTCTCCCTCTCATTTCTAAGAATTTCTCAGTTGTACACACACTCACACAAATACCTGAATTTATTCTTGAGATATATTGAAAAAAGAATCTATCATCTTTCAACCAGTTCAAGAACACAGTAGTAAATTTTTGCCTTGTTAAGTGAAGATATTTATCTGGTTTCTTTCAAAATGATACATTCACATTATTAAATAAATCTCTTCTAAACCTCTACCTTTTATATCAGCAACCCTTGCAAATGCCATATTTATTCATAATTGTTTTAATACTTTTTATTGCATAGATATTACACTTTTTTGTGTTTTTTTAAAAAACAAGATTTCCCTATTAAGTCAACCACTCCCATCACCCCCAGCATTATATATGTTTTTTATTTCTGGTTCTTGAAACATTACTAAATCTGCTTAGATAAGTCTTGAAGAAATGAGTGATTCTGCTTTGGTATACAAAAATATAGGAATCTGGTATATCTCAAAAAAGTATCAAATTATTATTAACTATCTGAACTATGAAATACTGTGAATTAAATATAGTCACATTCTAGATGACTTTTTCACAGAACTAATGCTAATAGCTAATAGTTATTTGTTATATGGTGACAAAGATTTAGAATATTGTAAAAATGCTTTTTATTAATAGAGTGCAAGACGGCTTTTGCAGAGTATCCAGAAGTCTCTCATTCAGATTTTGATTAGACAATAACTTGTTCAAATGAGTCTTTGATCAAAAAATGTATCTTTCCTAATACATGCAAGGCAGAGGTGGGTTTTAGCTGGCATTATTGCTGGTTCGCTCATGCGTGCGTCTGGTGCGCATGTGCACAGTTCAATGGAAATTGTTCTGCGCATGCGCAGAACTCAAAAGAAAGATGGCAGCAGCAATGGCAGTGACTGGAGAACTGGTTCAGGAGCGTGACCAGCCTGGATTGCTGCTTCTTCTGTGACCCAGGCCGGCATACCATTACTGGTTCGGCTGAACTGGGCTGAACTGGTAGGAACCCACCTCTGATGCAAGGAAGGGAGTTGAAATGAGCTAGCATTTTATTCAGACTTTAATGACAGTTGGGTGTAGAAGGCAAGAGGGAAATACAATATCTTTGCTTGTGAAGGGTAATATCTAAAACCTCTTTGGAATAGTAATAAAGTATTATAGTAACAATAAAGAGTCTTCTGTGCTTTCCTAATTAACAGTATATTTAATGAAACATCTGGCATGACGCCACCCCCTTTTTTTGCATGCTTCACATATTTGCATTAACCTATAAACAATGGTAACTTAATAGTGACTCAATGCCACAAATATAATAATACATTCAAAATAAAAAAGAACAATAATCTATTAAGTCTTAAGTTAACATAAGGAAGACTAACCTCTTAATGGTTGGTCCTTTTTACGTAACTGTAAAAGAAAGTTAAAAATTAAAGCTTCTATTATGACATACTGTATGGAGTAGCAAAGGGGAAATCCATTTCTTTCTCCTTCTAGTTATGCTCAGTCCTTTAAAGAGAGAAGGGAGGAAGGGCGGGAGGGCAGGAGGAAGGAAGGGAGGGAGGGAGGGAGGGAGGAAGGAAGGAAGGAAGGAAGGAAGGAAGGAAGGAAGGAAGGGACAATCTGTGTCTGTAATGATTAAAAAATCAATAGCATTACATTTTTGAGAATGGCATTTTGATAACCTTTCAACAATTGATGTGTTGGATATCCTTCACCACTTGCCTGGATACATTATCTGTAATTGTCTTTTAATTAGCGGTGGACGTGATGAACCGGGGTCTGGAGGCCGTTAAGAACTGGATGAGTGTTAACAAACTGGTACTCAACCCGGATAAGACCGAGTGGCTGTTGTGTTTCCCCCCCAATAATTTGGCTAATACACCAACGCTTAGGCTGGGGGGTCAAATTCTATACCCCTCAGATAGGGTCCGCAACTTAGGAGTCCTCCTGGATCCACAGCTGACTTTTGATCACCAGCTGTCGGCTGTGACCAGGGGGGCATTTGCCCAGGTTCGCCTGGTCCGCCAGTTGCGGCCCTACTTAGACCGGGGGGCTCTCACAACAGTCACTCGAGCCCTTGTGATCTCTAGACTGGAATACTGCAACGGGCTCTACATGGGGTTGCCCCTGAAGTGCATCCGGCGACTACAGCTAGTCCAAAATGCAGCCGCGCGAGTGATAGTGGGCGCACCGCGGTTCGCCCACGTTACACCTGTCCTCCGCGAGCTGCACTGGCTGCCTATTGGTCTCCGGGTGCGCTTCAGGATACTGATGACCATCTTTAAAGCACTCCATGGTAGTGGATCTGCGTACTTGAGAGACCGCCTTCTGCCGATTACCTCCCTAAATTGACCAATTAGATCGCACAGACTGGGCCTCCTCCGAATTCCATCTGCCAGTCAATGCCGACTGGCGACCACACGGAGGAGAGCCTTTTCTGTTGCTGCCCCGACCCTATGGAATGAGCTCCCCATGGAGATCCGCACCCTCACCACTATCCAGACCTTCCGCGCAGCCCTCAAGAACTGGCTCTCCCAGCAGGCCTGGGGATAGGCTCCTAATTACCCGCCCGAGTGTTTGATTGCTGAATGAAAGTTGGGTTTTATTATTTTTCTGTTGTTCACATATTGTTTTGTTTTGACCTTGCACCTCCCCTCCCCTGTGGTTGTAAGCCGCCCTGAGTCCCCTCAGGGAAAAGGGCGGCATATAAATCCCAATAAATACCTAAATACCTAAATACCTTAATAGGCTCAGACTAAATTATTAGATTTGCATCATGAGAGAGAAGGGCTGTTGTCTTATTTCATGGACTGTTTGTTTTTAAGAGACATTCAGAAATAAAAGAACTTGGTCTCATAGTTTTGTCTTTTCAAATAGGTAGAAAATATGAGGGCAAAACAAGACATTTATAGTGAATTAATGCAGCATATGGAATAAAGGATCCGTGCCAGAAGAAAAAAGATAGCAAAAGTTTTCTTTCACCCAGACATGCAGTTAGCTATCCAAAAACTTTATTTTAAAGTTTATTAGAAAAAGTTTGATAGGTCAAGTTGCCTACTTTATCAACTTTATCAGAATATTATTTGGAATATGTTAGCCTTCACTGAGTCTCTTTTATTAAAGCAATAGAAGAAGTTAGATCCAACATGGACTGTCATCACAAATGACAATATATGTAGCTCAGGGTTGAACTGAGGAGTCACTGGTGATCTTTGATATAACTGATTGATAATTGACGATAATGCCTAGTTGAGTAATGACATGTCCACAAGTAAACAATTAAGCTCAGAGAGCACCAAAGACTCTACAATAGTATTAGCAGTCACTGGTAGTCTTTTCCGTGAAGTCTCCAAACCCACAAAAAAGTTACTCACTGAACTGGTTCAGTGTGACAGAGGAAACCCCCACATATAGAGAAAGTATACTGTTGGTTTCATTTCACTGATTTCATTTAAATTCTCTCCAATTCAATTCAGTTTTGTTCTGACTATAATTCTATTCAGACTAATGTACTAAATTTGGGCTTTAACTGAGCTAATCTAGGTGCCATGCTTGGCATTGGAAGAAGAGAAAGAGCAGCATACGTTGAACAAGACAGCAATGGATTCAATGGAGTCACAGGAAACCAGACATCTCTGTTGATGGGTTCAGAGAATTCTGTGGATTCACAGCAAGTACAGTCTTTGTACAGACAGGGTTGTAAGAGAGGCAAATACAACTGCCCACAACATCCAGAAAGCAGTGTTGAGCTATGAAAGAAAAAAATGAAAGAGATATTGAAATATATATGGAAGACAAGAAGTGGAATCTTATAACATGTCTAAGAACTATCCATTTGAGGTCTCCCACTGAAATTATAAAGTTGCATTCAAGTAAAGGTGGGTGGGTGTTGCCCTGTAGGAAAAAAAGATTTTAAAAACTTTTTTAAGGATAATACCTATCCTATCCTAAAGGATAATAGTAAATGAAAAGAATGACAACTGATAGGGAACTGAAAAAGAAATTTCAGCTCTTGAATGGTGTTAGGGACGTTACATTGATAGGTACTGTCTAGTATCAGTGAGGGAAAATGCAAAATATGATTTTTGTAAAGCTGAAAGAAACATGCTTGAAAAGACAAAGCATGTCATACAAGAAAATAAATTAGAAAAAAATTCCACATCCTACATTATGAAATAATTTTGCATTAATCTTCCATCTAGCCTTTTTGCAGAAAATTTAAACAGTTGTACACATACTCAAACATAAACCTGAATTTATTCTTGAGACAGATTGAAAAAAGAATGAAACTCTATCAGCTTTCAACCACTTTCAGAACACAGTAGTGAATTTTGACCTTGTCAACTGAAGACATTTTATCTGGTTTCTTTCAAAATGATACATCCACATTATTAAATTAACCTCTTCTAAACCTCTGACTTCTACATTAGTAACCCTTGCTAATTACATATCAGAGTGTAATTGCATCTGTACGTTGTGTTCGAATGGGTTGTGCTGGTTACAATTTCTGCATACTTATTGTACTGGTCCTCAAACCATAATATTCCAAAATAACTTAGTTTGAGTTTCCAGTCTAGAGTGATTGATTTTTACCCAGCATATACTTAGCATCAATCTTCATTCTCTCTACTGCTAAAACCCATCCAGAAAATAATTTCAAAAGTTTTCTTTGCTTGTCGGCTTTTTTCAGAAGATACTGCAAAAAAATAAGGCCAAGGGCTACAGTATCTAAAAGCTATAGATGGAAACAAATTAGCTTAGTTGCTGGAGGAGAAGATCACATCCTGTACAGAACTGATGAACTGCCAAAGACTGTCACAATGAAACATATCAATGCCTTCTAGAGGATTATGCCACCAACATCTTTTCAAAGAGGCTTTTGAAAAATGTTTGAATAGACAGAGAAGAGATGGATCGTTATTACTCTCTTGATCCTTTTTGTGTGGCTAATGCTAATGACTTTAGATTTGGCCATCTTCTTCATAGCACCACTCACCACAAAGAGAGCATTTCTTTGTATAGAAAAACCAAGAGTGCATTTACCAAGAATGTTTTCAGTTCTAAATTACTCCACAATATCAATTTTGCAAATATATAATGCTACATAATCCTAAATGCACATATTAAACAGGCAAATAGAATACCTGATAGAAGGAATGTATATAAAATGATACATACATTTATTTCGAGTTTGGAATAAAGCAATTGAACTCAAACATTTCTTTCGAAGTTAAAAACACAAGGAACTAAAGATAAGTCCCTTGCTCATTTGCTTTTCATTCCAGAACCACAATATTATATTAGGACAGTAGCTCTTGCTGAGTGCTGCCTTCCACCTAAACTTTGGGAGAAATGATTAATAGGATTTATTAAATGAAAACTTTGTAAAAATATTTATTAAAGACTCAAGTAACAGGTGTATGTATTTGTATGTGTATATGTGTGTGAGTGCATATTTTATCAGCCTACATGTCACATAGGCAAAAAAGCCCAGTCAAAGAAACAAAAGTTTGTTGCATTGCTAATTATTAAACCCGTTTGCCTCCTTAGATTTTGTTTTTTAAAAAAGAGTACTGTCCCTTTACTCTATTAAATATAATTAGTCTTACAATATACATATGCAAACAAACAGCACCCACCAACAGACCCACTACTACTGCCCCAGTCTTTCAAATAGTAATAGTAATTAAACAAGTCTCAGAACATGTACAGAACTAACCCATGTGCACATCAAAGCTCAAAAGCCCTAAAAACAATTAATGGCAGTAGCCTTTTCAGTAACAGTTTACAGACTGAGCAGCATTAGACACACTTGTGCATGAAGCATGACTGCATGTGCTCACAGCCATTTTTGTGTTGATCTGCTTTTATGGTATTTTTTCTTATCTGCAAAACAAGTTGAAGAGAAATCACACATTAAGTAGCATTTTCACTAGGGTTAGCATTACTATATCCAAGAGCTGTGTAGCACAGTAGTTAGAATGAAGTATTACAGGCTAACTCTGCCGGAGGTTCAATCCTGACTGATTCAAGATTGACTCAGCTTTCCATCCTTCTGAGGTCAGTAAAATAAGGATGCAGATTGTTGGGGGCAATAGGTTGACTCTGTAAACTGCTTAGAGAAGATTGTAAAGCACTATGAAGCAGTATATAAGTCTAAGTGGTATTACTATTGTTATCTCTCAGGTGGGCATAAAACTGTCAAAAGTCTTTTTCTATTTGCCCAAAAGTGCACAATCAACAATGGGTCTTTATTCTGTAGCCATGTGCTAGGCTATTGTTTCTTTGCTCCAGTGTTCCTACATATAGTAACTCCATGCAGTCTAAGCTGATATCAACAGGTCATAATCAGTTTGTAGTTAGATTAGACCAGTATTAACTGGTCTAATAACCAGTATCAACCTTGGCAATTTTATGATGTGTGGACTTCATCTCCCAGATTTTCCCAGCCAGCATGTTGAAGTTGGAGTCTGCATATCCTAAATTGCCAAGATTGAGAAACACAGAAGTAGACATTTAATAAAAAAAATAAGAAAATCCAATCTTAATCCACAAAAATCAAACTGCAGCATCAGAACATCTCAGGGTCCTTGGAACAATATGCTTATGCATTCCAAATCTGAAATATTATATAAAATACTTTTGAAATGTTCTATTTTGTTTTGAGCTGAGAATCCTTTACATATCCTTACTTATAAACTTCTTGTTTTCAAAACTGCTTCTTATATTTAGTAATTTCCCAGCATGATCTAAGAGAAGAGGTTTGCTTGGAACTCTATTTTGCAGATTTTGCAGAAATTTAATTACAATACTCTTAACTTCTAAGTGCTACAGGATGCACAGTGATCTTATTCTCTCTCCCTCTCCCTCTCTCAGCAGATATCTCAGAAATAACGTCTAAGAAAGTAGTCAAATTTTGTTCAATTGCCAGAACTGCTTAATGAGGAAACTGTCTACATTGTCCAGAACTTTAAGGACAATATAGTGGGAATCTATAATATGATTATTTTATGATTATGAAATCTAACCAATGGCCACTTAATGCAAATGATTCTACATTCTAAGCCATTCCTTCAGTTCACATATCTTTTTAAACACTTTAAAATGTTAATAACTGAACATGAGTTTTATTTTATCATTTCCTATGCATAATAGTTTTAGAAATTCAGCAGTCCTTGCTTAATAGAATTTGTAGTATGTACAGCAAATTGGTCTGTGACTTGTATCCTTTTCTAATTATTTATTCCTTATTTTATAAGGATTGTTGGATTATTCTTTGGGACTATATAAAATTCTGGTCCTTGACTACCATAAAGATTGGAGATCTGGTCCCTGATTCAATTCCTCCTCCCCCTCCCCCTCCTCTTCCCCCTCCCCCTCCTCCTCCTCTTTTCTTCTGATACTAAGGAATAGTAAATGTATGTCATTTGTAAAGATAGAGCAGCGATCATATTACTTTTGTATTTGATTTCTTTTTTTAAAAAAATCAGTGTAAAAAAGTATTCCTACAAGGGGAAGCTTATCAGCATGTCTTCTCTGTAATCATCCTACACTTTGCAGCCTCTAGTTACTTGAGAAACAGAAAGTTCTCAGTTTCTGTGCCTTTTGGAAAAGTCATTAAAACTTCTGTTTTTTTTTTTTTTTGCAGAGCCTTTGGGCAATGATGAAGAATGGGCAGCCTATTTAAATATTATATCATTGAGTATCAGTGCTCATAGAAACCCATTCTGTGATTTGGAACACTGTTTATTTTGTTGCTGTTTAGTCATTCAGTCATTTTTTTAAAATTCATCATTACTCAATGGACAATTTGTCAGATTTGCCTGCAAGCAACGTTTCTTCAAATTCCTATAAATATATTCTAGATTCAATCTTGACATTTCTGTTGTGACAACATCAGATTTGCCTTGGTTCATATTTCTGATTTTTCACATGCCATTATAACATCAAACTTTCTTTTTCCTTCATGTTACATCAGCTACTGGTTGTCTCTTTAGCTGTCATCCATATTATAAACACCAATCCTATGTGTATTTCTCTTCTTTTTCCTATTAACTTGCTGGATACATGTTGACTTCAGGATCTCATAATCCAGGATAACATTTACATTATAGCAGATATGAATGTCTTCTAGGTTTTCTTGATAGAATACTTTGTTGGGTTGTCATTCCTTCTCCAGTGGGTTGCATATATGTAGTTTGACTGCTCACCTATGATCCTTCTGGAAAAAGTATTTTCCCCATCATATAGCTCACAACATCATCGGGATATGCAAGCTTCTTCACTACTGTAAAGGGTCCATGAAGGGAAACCCTGAATATATTAAAACATCAGTGAACCTTTATATATAGGAAGGAAACTTTCTACACAGATCATCAAGATTGGAAAGATGGACGTGGTTGGGAAAATGGACAAAAACAGAGCTCACACATCCATTTTACTACACATGCTGTTTAGATGAACATCAAGAAAAGGCTGAATTGTAATGAAGACTACATGTCCAGACTTGTTTTGCATTTTTTTCCTTCATCTATTTCTGTAGAATTATTTTAAATACAATTTTGCTTTCATGACAGGAATATCCAAAAAGTGTGCGAGGCATGGAAAGACTGCCAGTTCTGCTCTTTGAGAAATAATTTCTCCTGGGAAGATGAGTAACATTCTTCTGCAACAATAAAAAACCACAACAAATCCATATTTTAAAAGAAAGAAATCATAATAGAATAAATGTAAATCAAATTCACACCTCCTCATCAGTGTCTTTTGTTTCAGGTGAAGTAGCTACTTACAAGCCCTTGTTTAAAAACTCTTATCACATATTCAGTTAAGATTTGGAAATACTGAGCATTTAAATATATCATTTTCACTCATTGTGGCAGTGGCAAAAAT
The DNA here is from genome assembly GCF_051295495.1 of Thamnophis sirtalis. Lineage (NCBI taxonomy): Eukaryota > Metazoa > Chordata > Lepidosauria > Squamata > Natricidae > Thamnophis > Thamnophis sirtalis. Next base: position 43,177,556 of record NW_028261390.1, on the reverse strand, counting down.
GAACGATGCTTTTTTGATTGCCTGATTAACTGACAGTACTTCTTTTTAAGTGAACCTTATTTCTACTTATCTCATACAAATGTCATTCTCTGTGGGCCACACATATGCTGTATATATATATTTGTCTTCTCACACATAGGGACTTTATATAATAATGGCACTCATTTGTTCCAGACTTTCAGATAGCGTAGAATCCTAGCAATTGCTAGTGACCTAGCAATTCACATTTAAGAATTCTTTTGCTCATGGCTATCCTTAATGTATAGATGTCAACAAGCAGGAAGAAACCCAAGATTTCAGCATCAGTTATAGATGAAGTCTATTCCCCTGATACCATCTTAACACATAGTTGTTGTGCATGGATTACATAAATAGGATTTTTTTAAATTACAACTTTCTCAAAGCAACTTCCTGGCTAATATTTACAGTACAAATGAAAACAAGCAAGCAGCAATTTACAATAGCAAATTCTAGATTTCCCTTTTTTAAAATGGGATTTTCTGCTTACATATTGTTAACATTAATCCCATTTACTATCTATCTCCTCCTGCCCCACTAGGTAGACCAGAAAAGGAAATTAACATTATAAGAATGCCAAAACCAATCTTACTGAAATTGGCTATAATTACAGAATCTTTCAAGTTTCATTGTTCTATATCTCTACTTCCTTCCTATGCTGTAGCAGATTAGGGAAATGTCTGCCTGAGTCAGATTTGGAATATTAGTTCATTGTTTTGAACTTAGATAATGTTTTAACCCCTTCACATAAGTTATATTTCTTATGTATTTCTGACAAGATCATTCTCCTTTGTCTCTACATTGATTTTTCAAGGTTGCAGTGTTCCGTAGGAGATGTGAAATTGATTTAAAAATATCTTTTGGAACTGGTTTTACAAACTATGCCACGGACAAGTATGACTTTTAATTAAATTCAGAATATCATTGCTTACTACTAAATTTCATTCACCTCTTTTGATGGGTTTCCAAGCTTTTCTAATCCAACATTCTATTCATATAGTAAGACATCAGATTTTATATAATGATCCCTCAAACGAATGTCTTCCTCAGCTTTTGCATTATAGACTGTCACTATATTGGTCAAGAGGTATAACTTATCCATTTTCATGGGTCTTCATTTTTTGATACTGTAGAATAGGAGTTAAAGGTAATCAGCCTAATAATAATAAGTAAGCAATTTCATCCATACTGCTGTCCAAATTCTGAATGTTATTGTCCTTTTTTCCTTTTTTCTTGGTTATTTATTATTTATTATTCTTTATTTCCAAAGATAAAGAAAACAGAAGAAAAAGAAAAGACACTAACAGTCATCTGAAACCAACTACAAAAAAATGTACAAAAATATTCTCAGATATCAAATACATCATTGAAGATGAACATTAAACATAGAAAAATCCTGAATGCTATTGTATTGATGTAAACATTCTGCTAACATTTATCCTTTAAAACCAGAAACAGTTTAGCATTGTTCATAGTTATTTTAGCAATTGATGGTTATGTCAACTAAATGCAATTCTGTGCCAATTATTGTGGGCTTCAGTGATCATAACTGCATTCTGGATTATCCTTTATATGCTGCATAACAAGGCACAGAATGCTACCGCACTTAGTATTAGTTGGAGTTATAGTAAGGTCGCTTTCCAATTTTCCTATCACAGATTCAGATGATAAGTATTGATCAACCTCCAGGGGATTATTAAGGTCACTACAGTGGTACCAATTTTTGATGGATTAGACAAATGGATGCCATCCTTTTAGTCCTTGCTGAATAATGGGATAAAAGTGAATGTAGGTCTCCTATTCTTTTATTGTCTGGGGAAGACATAGCATACCAATAAAATAAAGAGGAAGGAAGTGGCACTTGGGGCCAGTAAAATGGTAATAAGCATGCTTTTGATCTTGTTAGTCATAGTGCAGAGTTGGCAGCTTGCTCAAACCAGTCAAGACACATTTTGCTTCGAAGATCGCACAGTATTCAAATTTATAACAGCAACAAAAATAACATAAAGCAATGCTGAACATTCACAACTCAATATTCTGGGTGTGTTTCATTCTTTAATTCCATTTGCCCTTTGTTCCCATGGTGTAAGGAAAATAGAATTTCTCTGTGTGAATTTTCTGGCACAAGTGTTAGTCAGCAATGCTAAATCAAACTAAGAGGACTTCATGCTGTTGAAATTGCTGGAGATGGGCTGTTGCTTACAAGCACATTGGAATTTTCCTTTCACATAATCTTTTCGTGAATTTAAACATAAAAGAATCAAGGTATTGACTCAAGTCAACACGACTTATCATAGGGATCCTGCAATATATATATATGGATCATGGCATTGTATAATTACATAGAACCAGTTTGCAGTAGTGGTTAAGGCACTAAGCTAGAAACTGGTTGACTATGAATTCTAGTCCCATCTTAGGCACAAAGTCAGCCAGTTGATCTTGGACCAGTCATTCTCCTTAGCCTTAGAAAGAAGGCAGTGGCAAACCACTTACAAATTTTTGCCAAGAGAACTGCAAAGACTAGTCCAGATTGTCTCTAGAAGTTATCATTAACTCAAAGGCAGCAAAATACAAAAAGTTATCAGCGTCCAAAACACTGAGGCATAGTGGGGTAGATTTCATGCAACAGCTATTTTAGGATGAAATTCAAGGAAGGATTGTACTATACAGATTTCAGAGTTACCCAATTTGTAAAACCACTATTAAGATTATTTGATCAGAAAAATTATATTCCCAAAAAGATAGTGCTACTGCTACATTCCCGCTTTTCAGTCTGGGCTAGGCTGTGAAATTTGACTTTTCATACATTTTCACATTGTTAGGCCAAGACTTTGCATGCCATCTTAACAAGAGGACAGGGCAGTGTTCAGCAGGGCAAGGGTAGTCTATGAAATGGCTATAATTCTCTGCAGAAAATGAGAGGATGGGGGCTCAAACGGGATGCTATTTAAGTGAGACGTTTGATATTCTTCATATAATTAGTTTTTTTCTTTAATAGAGTGTTTTATTGACTTCTGCCCTATGCCTACCTCTAATGTTTCCTGAATGGCTTATAAAACTTAGTTATAAAATCATTAACAATCAGGCTTATCATTTAACAGAAGCATCACAAAAGGAAAATGAACTGGAAGGAAATAGCAAAATCAAATCAGGATTGTGCAGATACCCAATGAATTAACCTTTTTTATTTTAAAGACCAGCATAAGGAGTGAAGGATACAAAATGATTTTTTTAATGCAAAATTCAAAATAAAAATTGCCACGAAGAGATAAGGAACATTTTTAAAAGTCTTAAGAATTTAAAAAAAATATAAAAGCAATACATGGAAATTTTAAAAGAATGTTTTTCATATTTTTTATGTTTTTAAATTCTTCTTTATTTCATCCTCCCCTGCTGGTGTTGGACCATTTGATTAATGGTGCAGATAACCACAAAGAGGACTGAGTCTTTTTTCCTGGAAACAATTATAATGAAACCAGCAGTTAGGATTATAGAGTGTTGTTGAATCGCCTTGTATACCTGCTGATTTCCTTTCTTTTTAAATGATAAAAAGCATTTGCACATTTCCCTTATTCTTTCAGAATCAGCTTGCATTAAAGTACCTTAGAACTTCCAAGAAAGTTTCAATTGTTCGTGGAAAAAAGGATTTGTAGTGACATGGAAATATACATGATGTTCATATACATCTGTGTTTCTGGCAAAGTATTTGTGATTATGTCTTATGTTCCTATCTCTACGGTAGGAAAAATAATTCCAAACACATTCTGGATATAAGGTGTCCGATTTCAGGGAGTAATTATAACACATTCTACCAAAAATACATAGATAAATACAGAGGTAGAGGTAAAGATAGACACAGAGATATTTCTTTTTCTTTATAGATAAGAAAAAATATATATTGCATAAATGTCACACAGTCCTTTTATTTGTTATGTGCTCTCACCCCATATGAGTTTTCTTAAGCCTTTCTTTGACAGGATTATATAGGAAAGATAACACAAATTAAGTGGTTCTGTGAGCAGAAGAAGATCTTCTTTAAGATCCAGGACGAAGGAAGCCAATAAAGTCAGCACAGTGGAACTATCTGGCTGCTGATTGGAGATCAACAATTTGTGCTTCTAATTAATCACCTTCTGATTGGGGAATGACCATCTATGCCCTCACCTTCCAGTGTTTTTGCATACAGTGTATAAAACAAAAAGGGAAATATGGCACAATAGATGAAAATCACTGGAATACTATCTGGAAAAAAACCCTTCTGCTTTAATAGCCTTATGAAAGCTATCAAAGGCTGGCCTGGTCTTTGTAGGGAGACCATTCTTTAGCATTGGAACTGCCATAGGTAGCAGGACCTGCTAGTTACTTTCTGTAGGATAATTCTAGAGAGTATATCAAATGTAAGCCTAGAAACCATGACATCCTCCAAAAGGGATGAGAATTGCCAACTGTCTGAAATTAATCTGAGACCCCATTCTCACCCAAACAATGTGCATACCTCTCTCTGTCACACACAGAGACACATGCATCTATGTATGTGTACATATTCATATATGTGCATATATTTACAAAAAGCTATACACCTAAAAAGGGGAAAAGGTCAGCCCCCCCAATTGACTTAAGGACTGCTAATTAAAATTCAATCAAATAATAATGACGTATATCAATCATTCTCTCACCCACTTGTAAATCATATTCACATTAATAATGCACACACACAAAAAACACATTTCCTCAGTTCTTCCAGCAAACAGAGCAAACAAGCAGAGGGGGAAAAAAACCCTAGGATTGAGATGGGGTTAGAGGGAAATTGCGTGAGGAAAGGAAGAAAGGTGAAAAAAATGTGAAAAGATGATGAGTTAATCCAAGGGTGTTTTTTGTTGAATACTGGCGCGGGAAATACAAGCGCGGGAAGAACTCCCTTTCTGATTGGTTCCCGGGCGGAGCCGGTTCAATCCTCGCCCTGATAGGTCGAGCTACTCGACGCCCCATTGGCTCCTCGTTCAAACCCGGGGGTATAAATGTTTGGCGCGAACCACGCCACGTTGAATCGTAGTTACTCTGTTCACAATAAAGGTTGCTGTTTTGCATACCCGCTTGTCGCGTCCTTCCCTTCGCTCCAAGATGCAAAACTGGCGACGAAGGTGGGATTCCGATTCCCGCGACCACGGAGAAGAACAAGCCAGCTGCCACCGCGTCTGAACCAGCACGAAAGCTATCCTCAGGCTGAGAACTCCGGCAGCGAACGCAAAATTTTCTCCGCCCTCTGCCTCTCTCTCTCTCTGGCTCCACACCACGATGGCATCATCGCTTCCTCCTTTCGCGCCATTCGGAGCCGCCGGAGAATCATGGGACGGCTTCATGGAGCGTTTCGAGTGCTACTTAATCGCATCGAAGAACCAGGCACAGACCGACGAGGAGAAATGCAGCTTCTTCTTGTCCTGCTGTGAGCCTTCCATGTTCGCCTCTGCGAGAGCCCTGGCCGCCCCGAGGCCAGCCTACAAACTTGGGTGGGACGAGCTGATGTCCAGGCTGAGAAACCACTACGCTCCCTCACCCTCTCTGATCGCGCGCCGCTTCACCTTCCGCCGCCGAGTGCAAAAGCCCAACGAATCCATCAGCCAGTTTCTAGAGGCTTTACGCACAGTGGCCGCCCAGTGCGATTTTGCAGACCTGGAGGAGAACCTCGTGGAGCAGTTTGTATGCGGGGTCCGCGACGTGCATTTGCGCAGCCGCATGCTCCGGAATCACAAAATTACCTTGTTGCAAGCCGTGGAGACCGCGCGAGCAGCGGAGCTCTCCGAACAATCCACGGCCGACATCGAACGCCTCCAGCTGAAACCCCCCGCGCAAACCGCCGCGGGGCCTTCCACCCAGACGAACCTCGTCGACGACCTCTCTCCTGCTGAAGACGAGGAGGAGGAAACCGTCGGACAAATGAGGACGCAGCCAAAGCGGAGGCCACACCAGCAACCACCGACGCCCGCTCAGCCAGCCTCAAACGCACCCTGCCGCGGATGCGGCGGCCGCCACAGCCGCGCATCCTGCCCGTTCCATTCCGCCGTCTGCCGCCGCTGCCGAGGAGAAGGACACCTCGCCAGGGTCTGCCGGGCTCTCGTGCCGGCCCCATCGTTCATGCAGCCCAGCGACCAGCGCCAGGCACCGCAACGCCGCCAACAGCCACGTCCTGCGAGGCGAGCGGAGGACTGCCACTCAACCTACCAGCCCTCCGGCGCCGACTGCGTGGTCTACCAGGCTTCACAAGTTCCCGCCGGCGATCGCAAAATCAGCACCGCCGTCCGACTCGAAGGTCAGCTTTGTCGAATGGAGGTGGACTCCGGGTCTTCCCGTTCCCTCCTATCTTGGGCCCTGTTCTCCCGCCTTTGCCCCGGGGTTCCCCAGAGCCGTTTGCGCCCCGTCGGGGTCTCCCTCCTAGACTACCAGGGAAATGGGATTCCCACAGCAGGAATATTCCACATCCGGGTGGAATATGGAGACTTTAAGGGGAAACTCCCAGTTCTAGTCGTCAGGAACGATCTGCCCGCTCTCCTTGGGTTGGATTGGTTTCCCGTTTTGGGCCTCACCATAGAGGGGGTGCACAGGGTAGTTCCCCTCACCGTAGATAGCGTTCTAGATGAGTTCGCAGATGTGTTCGATGGGAAATTGGGCTGTTATAAGGGCACCCCCATTTCCCTCTGCCTCGATCCCCAGGTCGCTCCCATTAGGCTGAAGGCACGCAGGGTCCCCTTCGCATTGAGAGCAAAGGTAGACGCCGAACTTGATAAACTTATAGAGCAGGGGGTAATCGAGCCCGTAGATCACGCCCGTTGGGAAACCCCCATAGTCCTCCCGGTCAAACCCGACGGATCGGTGAGAATATGTGCCGACTATAAGTCGACCATCAATTTGGCCCTGCAGGCAAACCCATATCCGGTTCCCGTAGTGCAACACCTACTCCACTCATTAGGGCAGGGCCGCATTTTCGCCAAGCTAGATATGGCACAGGCCTACCAGCAGCTTCCCGTAGACGACGATGCGGCTACAGCCCAGACCATCGTCACCCACCGCGGGGCTTTCCGTTGCCGCCGCCTCCAATTCGGCGTTTCGGTTGCCTCCGGGATTTTTCAGAGCCTCATGGAGCGGTTGCTCCACGGGCTCCCAGGAGTCGTTCCCTACTTCGACGACGTCCTGGTCGCAGCCCCCAGCCACTCGGAACTCCTGAAAACACTGCGGGAGGTCCTCACACGTTTTAGGGAGGCAGGACTAAAACTAAAACGCAGCAAATGCGAAATTGCTGTTCCCAAAGTAGAATTCTTGGGGTTCCTCATTGATGCCCAAGGCATCCACCCCACTCCTTCCAAAGTCGCCGCGATAAAAAACGCACCCGCACCCACCTCTAGGGCGGAATTGCAGGCGTTCCTGGGGCTTTTAAACTTCTACGCCCCTTTTATTCCCCACAAGGCGTCGCTAGCTGAGCCGCTACACCGACTGCTTGACCGGTCAGCGGCCTGGAAATGGGGTAGCCGTGAAGCGCACGCGTTCGCGGCTATAAAAGACATTTTGACCTCGTCGGCAGTCCTAATTCAATATAGCGATAGGATGCCCCTAGTTCTGATTTGCGACGCCTCTCCCTATGGTATAGGGGCGGTCCTGAGCCATGCCCTCCCGAACGGCTCAGAGGCCCCCATAGCCTTCTATTCCCGGACACTCTCCTCCACGGAGCGGAACTACAGCCAAATCGATAAAGAAGCCCTGGCTGCAGTGTCCGGCATTAAGCGGTTCCATGACTACCTTTATGGTAGGAATTTCACCCTTGTCACGGATCACAAGCCGCTCCTGGGGCTACTGGCAGGCGACAAGCCAACCCCCCCCCATTTTGTCTCCCCGCTTGACACGCTGGACGGAGTTCCTAACGGCGTATTCGTATACGCTGTTATACCGTCCGGGTAAGCAGCTAGGGCACGCAGACGCCCTGAGCCGTTGCCCTTTGCCAGAGACGGACACAGCCCACGTGCCCGCACTCTCTATTTTGTCCATAGCCGAATCCGACCTCCCAGTCTCTGCCGCGGACGTCGCAGCGTGCACAAAGGCTGACCCCGTCCTATCCCAAGTAGCTTCATGGGTTTTGAGGGGTTGGCCCGCGGAAAAGGTAGCGGAAGAATTCCGACCCTTTAAAGCACGACAAGCCGAACTCGCCCTTCACGGGGGTTGTCTTGTCTGGGGGGATAGGGTAGTGATTCCCACAGCTCTGCGGGCACGAATCCTGCCCGCACTCCACAAAAACCACCCAGGGATAGCGCGAATGAAAGCCTTAGCCCGTAGCTATGTGTGGTGGCCCTTGTTAGATTCGGAAATTGCAGACTACGTAGGCCGATGCAGGATTTGCCAAAACTCCAGGCCGAATCCCCCACAGCCGCCCCTCGTGAGTGGGAAATCCCTAGAGGCCCATGGTCCCGTTTACACATTGACTTTGCAGGCCCCTTCCACGGCCGAAACTTCATGATAGTAGTAGATGCTTACTCCAAGTGGGTGGAGCTGGTAATCATGACCTCCACCACAGCAGAGAGTACAGTGAGGGCCCTGCGTAAGATGTTCGCCACACAGGGGTTACCGGATGTGATAGTCTCGGACAATGGGCCCCAGTTTACCTCCACCACGTTCCAAGAATTCCTGGCCGAACAAGGAATCAGACACGCAGCCACAGCCCCTTATCACCCAGCTAGCAACGGCCGGGCGGAGCGCGCAGTTCGCTCTGCCAAGGAAGCTTTGGGCCGCATGGACCAGGGCGACTGGCAAGAAAGAGTGGCGGCTTACCTCTTGAGCCAGCACTCCATTCCCTGCCCAACGACTAATAAAAGTCCCGCGGAGCTCTTGATGGGTAGGAGATTGCGAACCCCCCTAGACAGGCTCCATCCACTTTACGCAGGGGATCTGCCGAGCAACCTGGGGGCCCTCCCTTCCCACGCATTTAAGTTAGGGGATCCTGTATGGGCCCGCTCCTTTTCTGGGGATCCACGGTGGGTTCCCGCAACCATCACAGCCCTGACTGGCCCCTGTTCCTTCAGGGTCGGCCTGGCCGACGGAACACAATGGAGGCGCCACGTGGACCAGTTAAGGCGACGCCTCCCCGCGGAAACAGACGGCCCGAACCTCTCAGACACCCGCTCTCAGCATGAGCCACCCTCGATGACTTTTCCCCCAACGGACCGCCTCCACTCGGGGAACAAAGCCGTTACGAACTTTGCGGACAGACGCACCTCACCCGGCTACTCCTTTCCTCGAAGCCCTTATCGAGACTCTGAACCTACACCCCAACCAGACTGCACGGGGCCACTGTCGGACGCTCCTGTTGCCACGGAGACGCCACCCCGGGCAAATGGACATCGGGCACCGGGCCCGGGGCCAGCACCATCTCTTGGGACCACGTCGCAGATTCACCGCCCCACCACGGACACACCTCCGCCGGCGGTTTCCCCCCCGACGATAACCGCCGGGGAGCCACGAAGGTCGGGACGGGAACGTCACCGTCCCACCTACTTGAAAGACTATGTTTGCCCTTCCTAAGGAACTCTTTGACTAGGGGGGGAGGGGTGTTGAATACTGGCGCGGGAAATACAAGCGCGGGAAGAACTCCCTTTCTGATTGGTTCCCGGGCGGAGCCGGTTCAATCCTCGCCCTGATAGGTCGAGCTACTCGACGCCCCATTGGCTCCTCGTTCAAACCCGGGGGTATAAATGTTTGGCGCGAACCACGCCACGTTGAATCGTAGTTACTCTGTTCACAATAAAGGTTGCTGTTTTGCATACCCGCTTGTCGCGTCCTTCCCTTCGCTCCAAGATGCAAAATTTTTTCAAGAGGCAACTGGACTTTCTGGGGTTTTATTTTTGAAGACATTCCAGACAGTCCAGTTGCCGCTTGAAAAAACACCTTTGGGACAACCATGACCTGGATGACTGAGAAACTTCATAGACACGATGAGTTAAATTCTGTGGCTAGAAACCTTCCTAACTGGCTTGCTTAAGGTCTGAATGCATGTATATAATTTTTGAGTGGTCTCATTCCTATTGAGGAAATGGCTAATTTCAGGTCATCTTTAGAATCAGTGGAAATTTTGTGAGCAAATGGAGGCTTATGGTAGCTCTCCATAAGCCTCCATATATCAACAATGTGCTCCCTGGGCTTGATGAACCTGCCCTCTTCACAACGCACATATTGTAGACCATACAGGACTATCTTTACAAAGGTTATCTCCAGTTAGGAACTCAGTCCATCTGCGATTGATGTTTTATCATTTATAAAGATTTAATTTTTGCAATTAGAATTTTACGGACATTTTTCATTACTCTTCTTAATGTTAACTATCCATACAATGAGATAATGGACTGGTTCCTTCTATGAATTTAACTGAGTCAGCAGTAAGACAGTCAGATCGCTTCATTAATTATATTGGCAGCACACCATTACATTAATTTAGTTAATAGTCAATGTGAGAACATGTTGGTATAATGACTAAGATGTTGACTGGCACTGGGAAGATTTACATTCTAGCCTACTCTTATTACTTCCTCTTTTTTTACTTGTCTTTGACCATTATTGTAATTATTATTACTATTGCATTGTATTGTAATTACTATTGTATTGTATTGTATTGTATTGTATTGTATTGTATTGTATTGTAGTCATCATCACATCAAAATTGAGTGGATGCTAATAGCTAGAATTTCTAAAAATCTCTTATTTTATCCCATTGTCTGTTTCGTTTTAGTGTGGGATGGTCTATTGGGATCTGAGGTTGATCAACAAATTCTACACACCCTGTTCAATATTGGTAAATACTAAAATCAAGTCTCACTACCCGCTTTTGCCTGGAGCAAAAAACATTGAGAGCAGCATATGAGAAATTTTGCAGAAAGAACATTTTTGATAAATAAAAGTTTCTCAAAGGAATTAGCCACATAATTACACCAACAGTCTATTTTGTATCAACAGTTCATCAGTATTATAGGCATTGCTATGCAACTTGTTTTCAATAATTTAAAGTTACGCATCTAAAACACACGGTTATTATTCTTTATTCCAAGATGCTGAAATATGTATATCCAGATTTTGGCTCATTGTTTGCATTTAATAAAAAATAATTTACTCTATAGTAACCTGATGTCAATACATTACATGTGGTTAATGCAGTTTTGATAAAAGGTTCCAATAAACTATCCTACCAGTACGTGAATTTTCATAATTCAACAAAGTAGGAAAGCAATGGCATTAAAGAACCAAGATAATAGTGAAAAACTGATATAGTAACACAGAGTGAAAGAAAAATATGGATTGCTGTTTTCCAGTGGATATTCTGTAAGAAAGTTATCATTGACCTAAGGTTAATGTGCAGAAGTGCTGGAAAGGAAAAAAATGTTGAAACTATAGCATATTCTTATTATATCCTTGTGTAAATTCCTAGTTGATGTCTTTAAATCTAATTTTATCATAATCCTCTATTTTCAGGAACTTTTTTCTGATTCTACAATTCCACCATACAGGTTTTGAAAAACGTTTATCAGTTCAGATATAGCCCAGGGCCATAGGATTGTGGCCTAATTTATTCTTGGAAAATGCCTTTCCAGGTTTCAGGTTTAAAAGAAGTTAATTTTGACTCTCAGAAGTTTAAATTATGATTGATTGGCAAAGTGACCTTAACACAAACTGTTCAAATCCCTGTCCTTGCCTCTACAGCAGAATAGATCTCATATTCCTGAGCTACCATAGAACTGTCTGGATACACAGAACCACATTTAATTTCCAAACACTTTGTCAGGCAATGGGTAGCAGGTCCTCCCTTGCAAACAGATAACCACCAACCTGAAGCAGATTCTCATAACACCAAGCAGACATTGCAACAAACTCAAGATGTTTAGTTGGTTCCACATCTACACCAACTGCAGCATTGTAGCCCTCCACCTGCTCTTTCCTCCAATGAGATATGTGTAACATCTGCCAGCAATGCCCCTATGGATTTTATTTAGGAAAAATGTGACAAACTTTATGGGAAAGAATGAATGCACATCTGAACACCAAACAAGGACAAAGTAGTGCTAGAGTATTTAAAAGTGGGACGGTCTATTGTCTATACCAAATCTCAAAGTGATGATTTTATATCAAAATGTCCAACCAATCTAGAAGGTCAAAATTTACATCATGTATTTTTAACACATTACAATTGTTCATTGATATTTGTATCTATGTGATTTCTTGTTAAAAATACAGGATTATCATTGCCTATTCATGTGCAGTATGTATTAATGATATTGCCACTATGATTGCCTGCCTCTGACATATTCCTATATTGCTGCTGTCCAGTATAAATTCCTGCTTGCTTTAGCTAAGTAGCTGGGATTACCTTCACCTTGATGGACCCTCCTGGGAATACATACCCTTGGCATACATTCTTGATATTCTTCTCCTATCCATTTTAGGAGCATTCCCAGCCAAGATGAGACAACATAGTAGAACCTGGAGCAGTTAATTGACAAGATAAACCTGTAATCTACTTTATCTATAATCTGCATTTTTGTAATCAATCAATCAATCAATCAATCAATCAATGTTCCCATTTCCCCTTGCCTTCCATCTCATCCCACTTTAAACCTGCATCAGTTTATACCCTCTATGTATGTAATGAAGTGAACTGCAGTTCCTTGTCCGTTAATAAGGAAAGATGCTCCCAAACTTCCAATATTATAGCCAAGCAAGATATACGTAACTTGCTTGGCCATCCCCACATATCCTCTATTTCCATATTTTAATTTTATTCCATCACTGTGAACTAAAAGGCAGTTCAAGTACCTTTTCATACTTATTTGTGTTGACACAAGTGATCGATTGAAATGAGTTGATGATCCTCTTTGGAACATTCATATGCCAAAGGACAAAAAATGATACTAAGTTTTCTTAATGGAAAAGGTAAATTGGTCAAAATGTAGATTGTAGATTGTAGATTTATTTATTTATAGGCCGCCCTTTTCCCTGAGGGGACTCAGGGCGGCTTACAATCAAAAAAGGAAGGGGAGTGTAGGACAATACCAAAAAGAAATGTGCACAAAGTAAATTAGACAGTAAAACTCAACATTCACTCAGCATTCGGGAGGGGCGAAAATAAGATTATCCCCAGGCCTGACGGGTTAGCCAGTTCTTGAGGGCTGTGCGGAAGGCCTGGACGGTGGTGAGGGTACGAATCTCCACGGGGAGATTGTTCCATAGTGTCGGAGCCGCAACAGAGAAGGCTCTCCTCCAAGTAGTCGCCAGTCGGCACTGACTGGCGGATGGAATACGGAGGAGGCCAACTCTATGCGATCTGATGGGACGCAGGGAGGTAATTGGCAGAAGGCGGTCTCTCAAATAGCCAGATCCACTACCATGGAGCGCTTTATAGGTGGTGAGTAGGACCTTGAAGTGCACCCGGAGATCAACAGGTAGCCAGTGCAGCTCACGGAGGATCGGTGTTATGTGGGCGAACCGTGGTGCGCCCACGATCACTCGCGCGGCCGCATTCTGGACTAGCTGAAGTCTTCGGATGCTCTTCAAGGGCAGCCCCATGTAGAGCACATTACAGTATTCCAGCCTAGAGATCACAAGGGCTTGAGTGACTGTTGTGAGGGCCTCCCGATTCAGGTAGGGCCGCAACTGGCGCACCAGGCGAACCTGGGCAACTGCCCCCCTGGTCACAGCTGAAAGATGGTGGTCAAAAGTTAGCTGTGAATCCAGGAGGACTCCCAAGTTGCGGGCCCTTTCTGAGGGGTTTAAATTTTGTCCCCCCAGCCTGAGTGATGGTATGTTGGTCAAATTTTTGGGAGGGAAACACAACAGCCACTCGGTCTTGTCTGGGTTGAGTATCAGCTTGTTTGCTCTCATCCAGTCTTTAACGGCTTCCAGTCCCCGGTTCATCACGTCCACCGCTTCATTGAGTTGGCACGGGGCGGACAGATACAACTGTGTATCGTCCGCATATTGGTGGTATTTTACCCGTGCCTTCAGATGATCTCGCCCAGCGGTTTCATGTAAATGTTAAATAGTAGGGGGGATAGGACCGACCCCTGCGGCACCCCATAGGTTAGGGGCCTCAGGGACGATCTCTGCCCCCCCACTAACACCGACTGCGACCTGTCCGAGAGATAGGAGGAGAACCACTGCAAGACAGTGCCGCCCACCCCTATCTCCCGCAGTCGTCGCAGAAGGATACCATGGTCGATGGTATCGAAAGCCGCTGAGAGGTCCAGGAGAACTAGGATGGAAGCATGGCCTCCATCCCTAGCTCTCCAGAGATCATCAGTCAATGCGACCAAAGCGGTTTCTGTGCTGTAACCGGGTCTGAAGCCAGACTGGAAGGGGTCAAGATAGTTAGCTTCCTCCAAGGTACGCTGAAGCTGGAGAGCCACCACCTTCTCAACAACCTTCCCTACAAAGGGGAGGTTGGAGACTGGACGATAGTTATTAAGAACAGCTGGATCCAGAGATGGCTTCTTCAGGAGGGGTCTTACCACCGCTGTCTTGAGCGCGGTGGGAAAGTACCCCTCCCGAAGAGAAGCGGTAACAACCGCCTGGATCCAGCCTCGTGTCACCTCACTGCTGTTGGCAACCAGCCAGGAGGGACACGGGTCCAGTATGCAGGTGGAGGCACTCACAGCTCGCATAGCCTTGTCCACATCCCCAGAGGCAACTTCCCGAAACTCAACCCAGAGATGGTTTGCCAAGTTTTCTCCTTGTGTCTCGGCTGGATCTACTGGGGTGGAGTCCAGGTCCGCTCGAAACCGGGCAACTTTGTCCGCCAAGAACTGGACATACTCCTCAGCCTTACCCTGTAAGGAGTCCCCCGTCTCCCTCCTATTTAGGAGGGAGCGGGTTATCCTAAACAGGGCGGCTGGGCGGGACTCGGCGGACGCTACCAAGGAGGCAATGTATGTTCTTTTTGTTGTTCTTAAGGTCCGAATATACTCCTTGGTGCATGCTGTTAAAAGTGCCCGTTTCGACTCGGACCTATCGGACCTCCACGAGTGCTCTAGGCGTCTCCTCCGGCGCTTTACCTCCCGGAGCTCCTCAGTGAACCAAGGAGGCCTCCGGGGGCCGCTGACCTGGAGGGGCCGTAGCGGCGCAATCCGGTCTAGAGACTCCGAAGCTGACGAGTGCCAGGCAGCGACGAGGGTCTCCGCCGAACTGTGGGCGAGGGTATCAGGAATAACCCCAAGCTCCGTCTGGAACCTAACAGGATCCATCAGTCGCTTGGGGCGGAACCAGCTGGTCGGTTCCTCCTCCCTACGGTGGGGGTTTGGCCTCCGGAAGTCTAGCCTCAGTAGGTAGTGGTCTGACCACGACAGGGGTATGATCTCATTACCCCTCAGACCAAGATCGTAACTCCACTGCTCCGAGAGGAATACGAGGTCAAGCGTGTGACCCGCTGAGTGAGTTGGGCCTCGAATTACTTGAGTCAAGCCCATGGCTGTCATGGAAGCCATGAACTCCTGCGCTCCATCAGAGTGTTCACCGAGCGAAGGCAAGTTAAAGTCCCCCAGAACTATAAGTCTAGGGAACTCAACCGCTAGCTCGGCTACTGACTCGAGGAGCGAGGGGAGGGCTGCTGCAACGTAGTTGGGAGGCAGGTACGTAAGCAGCAAACCCACTTGACCCTTGAGGTCCAGCTTCACTAGCAGGGACTCACACCCGACAAGCTCCGGAGCAGGGATCCTACGAGGTACTAAAGACTTCCGGACTACAATAGCCACACCGCCACCCCTTCCCTGGGCTCTCGGCTGGTGTAGCACCTGAAATCCGGCTGGGCACATCTCAACGAGGGGGACTCCTCCCTCAGGGCCCAGCCATGTTTCAGTAATACATGCCAGGTCTGCGCCCTCATCAGTTATCAAGTCCCGGATGAGGGGGGCCTTATGAACAACAGACCTGGCATTTAGCGACAGCAGCCTGAGACCAGGGTCCTGAACACCCGTGCCATCTGACCTTGGAGTGGGACTCCTAGGGCGGGAAGGAGGGATCTCTATGACACAGCGAGCCCTCCTTCCCCGATGATGGCCTGCCCTAAAGTCCCCGCCATATCTGCCTCTCCCTGTCATGACCGCAATGCTCCGACCCTCACCCGTGGTTGTGGTCCCCCCAACCACCCCGATGACCCCCGCATACCCCGGCAGGTCCTCCGAATCAGTCATACCCAAACTCTCACTCAAGCAATCCTCACGAAATAATTAAAACACAAAATTACAACAGTAATAGTAATAAAAGTGAGATCATTCATATCATCCCAAGCAGTCCCATGCACTCAACATACCATATTAAAATAAAATTTAAAAATTTAAAAATTGCACGGGCTCACAGACACAATGTTCAGTTTATGGTAGTCCAAAGGTGTCTTCTGCCCTCTCCTAAGGGAGGGCCTACCTTGAGGGGGGGCTCTTCTGAAAAGTTCAGTATAGTCCAGGGGGGGAGGGGCTGGGGGGTAAAGTGAGTTCGGGGGTCAGCTGCAATGATGAGAACCGGGGAGTTAACCATAGTAGAAAGAAGTCTGGTAAGTGTGTTCATTTCAACAGCTTCTCTTGGTGTCATTTTCAGGATCAAAGGAGTCCAAAGAGTCCAAAGAGGGAGGGAGGGAAGCTTATCTCCGATAGAAGGGGAGGGGGGGACGCTCCATTCAATAATCGGGCCCAACGTTCTTAGGGCCCAGCGCATCAAAAACAAGTCCAAGGTGGTCAATTTCATTAGCCAACAATGTTGGCGTCCATGGAGGCTGGCAACTCGGAAAATTAAAGTTTACCGGTCCGCTGCCAGCTCCGAATCACAGGACACTCCGCACTCCCTCAACTCTGTCCCAGGGGCCAATTTCCCCCTCACCAACTCTCCCTTAGTTCTCCTTTAATCTCCACGGTCTCCACCAGTTCCTTCTGTTCAAGCCGCGATGTTAGGCGGCGTTAGATGGCAACCACGGCCGGCAATGTCGGTGGCCAGCAACAAGCAGCGTCCCTCGGCGTCCCTGACGCTTCCCAAACTCCCCTCTCACCAGCTCTCTCGTTGTTTAAGTCAGTTCCAATCTCCACCGTCTGCTATGCTCGTTCGTTCGAGCCGCGATGTTAGGCGGCTCAGATGGAAAGAGACGGGCGATGTCGGCAACCAGCAGCTTCGGCGGCTTCTTATTGTGTCTGTGGCAAGCAATGCCGATGTCTCTTGAACAATCTTCCAACCCGCTAAGTTGCTAAGCCGCGGCGTTCTCACATCGCTCCCACAGCCAGCGAGCCAGCGAGCCAACAGACAACGAGGGCTGCAGCAGCCAACAATAGTCGGGGGAAGATCAAAGTTCCCCTGGCAGCTTGGCCACGAAGTCCCAAAACAGCTGAGCTGAGCCGCGGCGATCACAAGCCGCGGCGTTTTTCAAGCCGGCGACGGCAAGCCAGCGGCACAGTGGAGGTTGTAGTCGCGGCGGTCAGGCAGCAAACACGAAGGGGGAGGTCGGGCTTCTCAGACCAGCTGGGCCGCGGCGTTGGGCGGCGTCAGCGGCATCGACTGTGCCGGCGTCTTTCCGAGCTGGTAGCTCGGAGGAGTAAAGATTTGCCGGTCCACTGCCAGCTCCAGGACCGCAAGAAGTTCACACCACCCCCAGCCTCCCTCGGCTCAGCTCCAGAGCACAAATTCCTCCTCTCCACGGGATTTTCTTTCAGTACGTAGCCAAAGCGGCAAACTCAGCAGCCATGTTCCTCGCCCATGCGCAGTACAAAATGTATTGCTACATGCAACATTCAAATGATTTAAGAAATGATATAAACAATTCACACGTGTATTGATCTATAAGAAAGAGATAGCTTAAGGAGTACCACTTATACCCACTGTGATTTTATGAAGAACAATGAATGCATCTCTATCTCCAAGGGCCCATCAGACTGGAGTGGTTATGAGAAGAGAACATCATATTAAACTTTAATCCTATTTAATGTTGCCTTTGCTTTCCCCATGCCCATTGAGCCTTTAAATTTTATTCCACTACATTATTTATCAGATTATCTTTAGAATATAATGAGCTCCAAAGGATTATAACAAAATGGTTACTGAAACATACAAAGATATCCATTTTCCTTTCTACAAACCGGGTATCTATGGTTTGTATGTGAATAACAGATGGCAACTCATCATTTAATTTGAACACAGTTTTAAAATTATAACTATATATTAGCAACATTGAATTCCAGCTTTGGAAAATAAAATGTGATCATGATATATAGGAAAGAGAGTGCCAAGCACTGTGATTTCCATTTATTTTCTGTGGGTTTTTATAGAAATACTAGCAAAAGCCCAACAAAATAATAGAGTTGGAAAGGACCTTGGTGGTCTTCTAGTTCAACCCCCTGCTTAAGCAGGAAACCCTATACCATTTCAGACAAATGGTTGTCCAATCTCTTCTTTAAAACCTCCAGTGTTGGAGCACCCACAACTTCTGGGAACAAGCCATTCCACTGAATAATTTTGCTAACTGTCAGGAAATTTCTCTTTAGTTCTAGGTTGGTTCTGTCCTTGACTAGTTTCAATTCATTGTTTCTTGTTCTGCCGTAACGTACTTTGGAAAATAGTTGACCCCCTTTGTCTTTGTGGCAGCCCCTAAGATATTGGAAGACTGCTATCCTGTTACCCCTTATTTTGGCATCTGAAACATAGATAGTGTTGTACCAAAGAATAAAGAAGCCACATTTAAATGGCTATGAGACAGTTGCAGTATAAATATTCTTATGAAATAAATTCCTTTTAAAACATTCCTCTATAAATGTTTTCTCTTTTGATGCAGTTCTTCACTTAGAATGTTCTATATGTTATAATCAATTTGAACTTCGTATATGCCAAAAGACAAGTTTTTCTTTTTTCAATTCAATTGCATTTAGCACTAAACATTTTGTTTCAAATACTGTCTATTTTTTGAAGAAGTAATATAACAAACTGGAACTCCATGTTTTCTTTTCATTACTAAAAGTAATGCCACAAAACAAAGCACAGGCTACAAATCAAACATCGTCAGACTTTTTTGGGCAGCTTTTATTTGTCATTAAAAAGGCTGATTTATCCAAATGAAGACCCTGCAGCAAACTGTCATTTCTGCAAACACAAAATGCAATTACACAAAATAATTTTCCTCCAGTTTTCTGGGGAATGTCTTTGAGAAAAAAATAACAGAAAAATCAGTCACAAAGAAAATTAGCATTGAAAAATGTCAAAGTATTTTTCAATTGGAGCATCAGATCTGGTGGTGCAACAGAATAGGGAATGATATTTTAATAAGTACAAGGAAGAAACACATTAAATTCCAACCTTAGTTTAACTACATAATTAAAATAATTTTGAAGAGAAAGCATAAGGAGATATCTTAAAACAGTTTTATAAAGTTAGGTTGAATGTTTAAAAAGTATAAGAAATACAATGGCATCAGAGGTGGTATTCAGCAGGTTCTGACCCGTTCTGGAAAACCGATAGCGGAAATTTTGAGCAATTTGGAGAACCGGTAAATACCACCTCTAGCTGGCCCCACCCCCTCTATTCTTTGCCTCCCGAGTTCCAGCTGATTGGGAGGAAATGGGAATTTTTCAGTAACCTTCCCCTGGAGTGGGGAGAGAATGGAGATTTTACAGAATCCTTCCCCTGCCACGCCCACAAAGCCATGCCCACAAAGCCATGCTATGCCCACCAAGCCACCCCCACAGAACCGGTAGTAAAAAAAATTGAATCCCACCACTGAATGGCATGTGTGTAGATATAGATCTACTTAGGGATATATATATATATATATATATATATATATATATATATATATATATATATATATATATATATATATATATATATATATATATATATATATATATATATATATATATATATATATATATATATATATATATATATATATATATATATATATATATATATATATATATATATATACACACACATACATACATACATACATACATACACACACACACACACACACACACAGACATATATATATATATATATATATATATATATATATATATATATATATATATATATATATATATACATACATACATAGAGATAGAGTTATTCCAGCATTTTATAAACATTGTATAAAATTGCAACATTTACTTGAAGTAAGCAACTTGTTTTTCTGAAATTTACTGTGTTTGCAATCCTGAATACCAGGGTGTTTATAGCTCAGGACAAAAAAAGTCAACATCACAGTCACAGCACACATAGGAAGCTAACAGAGCTTTAATGTTACAATAGGGTTTATCATCTAGACTTATCCTGGACACTCTTATTCTGGACACTCTTGCATAAATGTATGGTATATATCATGTCTGATTTTTCTTTATCCCATATTTTTCATTTTTTTTACATATAAACATGACCTAAATTTCAGTTATATTATTATTTTTATTTCAATTTAATTTTTCACTAATCTCTGTTATTGTCAATTGTCCCAGGCAATCCAGACAGGAAACATGACAAGATAAACTAATTCTACTTTATTGTAAGACTATATTAGCAGAACCTTGCAAGTCTGAAGGCATTTACTGCCTTCACTTTTAGCTAATTTATCCATTAGGGTGCTGTTTTCTAAGTTTCTATGATCATTAAGCCACTGAGTGTGCCTTCCTCTCTTATCTGATTGTTTCTTAGACAATATGACCTCTCTTTCCTCAGGATTGTTCATATTTTCCATTAAAGTTGTAGGCTATCCTTATTAGATTTGGCTCTGTAGGTTTGATTAAAGGTAAAGGTTTCCCTCGCACATATGTGCTAGTCATTCCCAACTCTAGGGGGTGGTGCTCATCTCCATTTTAAAGCCTGACAGTGCTGTCCGAAGGCATCTCCATGGTCATGTGGCTGTCATGACTAAATGCTGAAGGTGCACAGAACCAAAGGTGGTCCCTATTTTTCTACTTGTATTTTTATGTGCTTTCGAACAGATAGGTTGGCAGAAGCTGGGACAAGTAACGGGAGCTCACTCCATTACATGGCACTAGGGAAGGTTTAATTACAATCACCCAATTTTCCATTTAGTATGACCAACAGTATTTCTATGTTTGAATTCTGGGAAATGATGACTTGAAAACTTGGAACATATCAGACTGGGAATACTTATTCTATATATGAAAAGGCAGATCAAATATAAATAGTTCTTTATTAGAGAGTATGGAATACATTGTAGATTTATTTTAGGTGTCTGGCAATATGAATGGTGAAATCCTTTTGGTAATATTAATACACTTAGGGTTTTGGTTATTCTACCTTGAAATCTGCTGGAAAAATAAATATAACAGTAAGATCCTCTGAACGTTTTTATGGATACTGAATTTCCTTGGTATCTGATCTGAGTCATTTTAGGTGCCTGGCCGAATAAATCAGGAAATCCTATTGGATTGGAAATCCCCTTAGATATCTTTGAAATTGAGAGATAAACAACTTTACAGTAAGACTCTAAAATTTGTTTATAAATAATGGGGCTGATGGAGACTTAATGTAATCTAAATCAAAGTTTCAGTGTTAGTAATAGAAGAGGAAGCTTTTAGTTCTAAGTTCTTTTTTTCTTAAATCTGTCTTTCCCTTTAAAATGATCACAGATATTTTTTTGCCCATTGCTTCCTATTTGAATGGTAAAGTGATTGTTGATTTTGACTTTTCAAACAATTAACTATAGAAAATTTAATTTCTTTATCCCATGGTAGTTGCCTACTCAATTTGAGAGCTGACTACATCAATTTTGCAGTTTTAAAAAACAGGAGAAAGAATGTAGAATGAATCATTTGACCCTTCTTTTCCACATTTCAACACAGTTTAGATAAACAGGTTTTCCCTTCATTTTCATCAGTAGAAATCCAATTGACTGATGGAGCTTGTTCTTATTCTTTGCAGCTTCTAACATTTCTCTGCTGAAGTTCCCTCGAGGTACATAGCAGTGGGATAATATGAACACAATGGATGCATTTTCTTCAGCACTGGTTTCTTTTATCCACATTTTATAAGAGATGCTGTTTATATTATTGATACATGATATGTCCTACAAATGTATAAAACAAGCAGTAAGAAGATGAAAATATGTACAGAAAACAATAGAAAGAGGAATGGGTGAAACTTATGTTCAAATCTCTCAGCTTTGAAAGCACTGGTACGCATCCAAAATCTATCTTTTGTTGTAGACCTTTGAATGAACCACAGCAACTCAAGTATATTTTCTTGAATGGTATTGATTCTTTGGCCCTTTGTAGTCTAGATTCTAACCAAAGTTTGATATAAAAGCAGCCTTGATCACATTGAAAAATAAGACTTGCAATAATATCTTGTTGTTCTGCATAATTTAATAATAGTCTTAAGAAAAGAAATTAGCATTCCAAAGTGCATACTAATGCTCCATGTAACACTTTTTTGAGCTCTTTACTTTGAGATATATGTTATGGTTAGATACTTTTCCAAATCCTTGGCTACAGACATATTCTATTATGAGCTAATCTGAAGACCAATTTTCTGAGAAGAAGATAGGTAACAGGCTAAATAACAATATCATCTGAACCATACCCTAGTCCATATTATATCCCAATCCCAGAACTTTAAATTATACTCACCAAGAGACTTCAAAATGGTATAGACAAAATGTACAGTTGAATACCAAAGGGCAGAAAGGTATTAAATTATTTCCACTCAAAGGATAAAGACCTTCTAAGAAGTAGCCAATATACCTGGATGAATTTTCAGATTATTAGATTTAATGCACACTAGCTAATTCAGGATTATAATTTCTTGTACAACCGTTCCCCTCTTTTTTTTCCTTTATAGGGTCACTATGTCCTCATTTAAAGACCACCAGATAACTAAAATCAGCAACTGGTTGCTGTACATATTTTTACATACATAGTCCTTAGATCAGGGGTCCCCAAACACTGTTACGTGGACTGACACAGGTTTGCAGCATGTCAGAAAATGGGCTGTGCAAAGCCCCATCTGGAGGATGCAGGCAGCACAGGAAACCATGTCCCTTCAGGAAAAACCTCTCTCCATGGAACCAGTCCCTGATGCCCGAAAGGTTGGAGGCAGCTGCCTTAGATAATCACCCAAAGTAAAATAAAATCTGCTTTTTAAAAATAATTAAAATATCATTAACTATTCCCCCTCCCCAATTTTGTATGTTTCCAACTGAAATTTTCTGAATTCTCAGTTGAAGACACAAAGCAGCACCTTGTGAAATAACAATCTTCTGGGAGTTTACTGTATCCTTTAACCTTAAAATTTATTTTAGTACCTACCAAAATAGAGTTCATCAAAGAATACTCTTGTGCATCCATGCTGACTCTCAGACTATTGATTGGCAACCATTGTTCTATTATAAAGTTATCTGAATAGTTTTTAAAAAAAAAACATTTATTGCTTGTCAGCCTGCAATTGGTTAACGTTGCATTTTGAAATCTGAGATGCCACTTCTGGGTTGTCTGCTTTTTACTGTCTAATCTTTGGTCTTGTTTTTGCCCTCTGAATCTTATCTAGGATTTTGACTTCTTTTGTTTTTGACTTCTGGAGGGACACACTAATATTCTTCTCTCTCTCTCTCTTTCCCCCTTCCCCTTCTCCTCCCTCCCCCCTCTCTCCCACATCTCCCTCCCCATCACCCTCTCCCTTCCTCTCTTTCCATATGTCTGTGTTTCTCTGGCTCTGGGTAACTATTTTGGAATTTGACCTACAACTATAAAATTATGCTTTTGCTACTCCAAAAGTATGATCTAGGGTGAAACACTGTCTGTCTTTACAGACACATTTATATCCCCACTTGTACCATTTTATGAACATCTTGATAGTGATGCATATTACTAGAGAACTTAGATGGAGAGTGCCAACAGGACTGAAGCCAAAAAGAGAGATATTGATAAGCAAAAGGTACTCACATGCTTGGGAGAACTCCAAGGTTTGCAGAAAGAAAGGGCTACCATAGGAAGTTAAAGAGGATTAAGCAAAAGTAGGGTTTATGAAATCAGCAGGGGAAAGGAAAGAAGATTCAAGCTCTGCCTGGAGAAAATTGCTAGTTATAACTCTATGCTCCCTGTAGGAAAATGAAAATTCTATTTTGATTAGAGAAGTTGCTGTTAGGGTTCTGTGGTGCTCTGGATTTGACTTTCCAAAAATGATGGTGCAAATGTAGGACCACTATACAATATCCTAAAGCAGCTGTGTCTTTTCTCAAGATCACATACCATTTTTCACCGCTACTTCCATATCCCAAAGTAGGTGGGATTGCTTTAAGGTATCAAGAAGTTTGATATTCATGCTGTCGCATGCTGAAAAAAACCTTCTAAAGATCAAATTGGAAGTGTTGTACTGTCATAGTATATGTAAGAAATTCATTAATCTATGAGTTACCTTAGATATCTCAGGTCAATAATAGGCTTGAATGACATTTGTGAAACTTTGAGACAATTTGCCTCAGACTGTTGCTAAAAATGCCACTGGCTTCGTTTGCAGCTAACAGCAAAAATTATACAAGTCTTAGGGACAGATAACTATTCAGTGAAATCAGCATCAAAGAGAGCTTATTTCCTTTTTCTTAATATATGCAATGAATTTACATTAATTCTTAATACATGCAATGAATTTACATTAATTACATTGAAATACATTCATCCTAAACACAGTGTGATTTCATGGTGCACCCATTAGGCACCACACTTCTAGAAGAATATTGACAGGATAGAGAATAAAAGTTCTCAGGAAGGTAATAAGAATGATAGGGACTTGAGTTTATGCCTTATTAGGATAGATTTAAGGAATTTGGAATGTTTGGTCTGATGAATATATGGCATGATATCAATGTTCAGGTACAACAGCACCATATGGAAAATCATCAGAAACTCTTTTGTTGTTGTTCAGTTGTTGAGTCATGCCCAATCCTCTGTGACTCCAAGGGCCACAGCACCCCAGGCCTACTGTCCTCCACTGACTCTTGGAGTTTGTCCAAATTGTTCATTGTGTCAATGACACTGTCTAACTATCTCATCCTTTTTACTCCCCTTCTCCTTTTGCCTTCAATCTTTCCCGACCTCAAGGTATTTTCCAAACAGTTTATTTGGTGGCCTAAGTATTTTATTTATTTATTTTATTCATTTATTTGTCAACAGTACAAGGAAACAAGTATCATTATAAGCATAGACATGGACACATGAAAAATAGCACAAATAAATGAATATAAGTAAGCAAAACATAGCCATAAACACATAAAATGAGTACATATAAATGGGGACAGTAGGACAAGGATGGTAGGCATGTTGGTGCACTTCCGCATGCCCCCTTAGGGACCTCTTAATAATGTATAAGGTCCATGGTAGACAGATTAAGGTAAAAGGTATGGGAGTTAGGGGAACTAACAACAGGAATCAGGTAGTGTGTTCCAGACATTTACTACTCTATTGCTGAAGTCATATTTTCTGCTATCCAGATTAGGGCAGATTACATTTAGTTTGTATCTATTGATAGTCTTGTGTTATTGCGGTTGAAGTTAAAGTAGTTGCTAACAGGTAGGACGTTATAGCAGATGATCTTGTATATTAAGCTTAGGTCAGAATGTAGACAGTGTAGTTCAAGGTTATCCTGGCCTAAAATATCAAGACTGATAGTATAAGGGATTTTATTGTAAGAAGAGGAGTTGAGTACTCTTCTTGTAAACTAGTTCTGTACCCTCTCTAATGTATTAATGTCAAAAATACAGTGTGGTTTCTAGGCAGGTGAGCAGTATTCAAGGATAGGTCTGGCAAAGGTTTTGTATGCCTTAGTTAGCAGTATAGCATTACCGGAGAACTTCAAGTTCAGTGCCTATCCTTTCAAAGGACAGTCAGGGTTGGTTTCCTTTAGAGAGACTCTTTATCTTTGCCATAAAACTAGGTTCAGAAGTAAAGGCTAAAAGTTACAGGTGCCAAGATTTCATTTCATTAAATATAGGGAAACACTTCCGTACAAGAAGATCAGTCTACTTATGATGTGTTGCAGGTTATCCAAGTCCGTAGGATTTTTCTTTTTCTTTTTAAGAGTCTTGACATCCAGTACTCCTGGATGGCTTGATAGATTTCCCTGCATATTGGAGAGCATTGGACTAATATGTTCCATGTGGAACTATCTTTGGAATAATTTCTAATGCAAAATAGGACAATTTTATAATAAAAAATTGACAATATGCCATTTTGGAAGTTCTTAGAAGCAGCAATGGCAGAAAGTAGGATTGTATTAAAGGATTCTTTTTTATCCTTTTTTATCCATTTGTTTCTTATCTTGACTTTGGATAGGAACAACTCACAGTTACTAGGAATGGATAGGAACTGTCAGTCTCTGTTTTGCTGCTTGCTTTTCGGCTTGGTCTCTGTTTTGCTGCTTGCTTTTCGGCTGCCATTGAAACGGGGAGGGAGGGCATGGTATTTGGGTGTGGGAAATAATCTGTACAGGAGGACTGTTAATTGGGAGTTGTTCTCACCATCTACTGCACATGTGGCAAGGAGGGGAGTTTCCTGGCAAAGCCAACTGTCCAGCATACCAACCTGATGATGATTTTTGAAGATGTCTCCCACCTGACAGCTGTGGAGATATTGGATTGGACTATGGACTGGGGTTACCAAGGGGAGGGGAATGGGTCATGTATTGATATCTAATGCTTTCACACGCTTTTTCTCAGATCCAGCTTTGCTTAGCTTCTATTTACTTATAATCAGTAAAAGTACTCTTAGAGTACTATGGAGTTGAGTGGTTTCTTTCTTGGTTATTAAGTGAAGCAGCCCTGACATTAACCTGGATTTCATCTCGCACCTATCACGGAGCTGACACCTTTTGAGGGTGGTGCACCCAAAACCTGAAGGATGTCCCACCAAGGCAGTGATTAAGAAGAAGATATGGGAGCATCTGCATCCACTTGCCCTTTGGAGACGGAGCGAATGGCTGGCCTGCCCTTGGAAGAACGATCTGTCCGACCCAGATGGACTTGGGGAGTGGGACGGAAAGAGGACCCCGAAGAACCTCTGACTGGAATTACTATGAGGAGACCCAGACAACCAGTGGCTGACTGGCAGGACCCTGAGGAGGAGAACCTTATGATGTCCCAAGCAATGAAACTCTTTGAAGGGGTGTGGGAGAGGTGCCAAGCCCGTGAGAGTGGTCTGAAGAGAGAAGCCGATATCCAGGAACCAGAAGGGAAGTATACAGAAACCTTGTTTGATCTGAGATAAACTGACGGGGCTGAAGGGGGTGTTGAACAAGATGACCCAGCGCCGACCCCAATCACAGTGGCTAGAAACATTCCAAGAGGAGGGGCCCCTCCCCGTAGATGCCGGATGGCTAAAGTTCCTGCATTAAGTGTAAAATATGGGGGAGAACTGAAGGATTTAGGGTTCTTCATTGTTCAAGTATGGAATTATATGCAAATGTGTGGTGATGAACTGGTTACTGATGAAGCGAAGGTAAGAGTTATTTTGATGGCTTTGGAAAATAAAGCAGCGGCATGGATGGTGGGCTTGCATAACACTGATTCCCATCCTACTGAGAGACTATAATGGATTTATGGCCGTTTTGAGAAAACGCTTTGATGATCCCCGCACACAGTGTAAAGCAAGAATTAGGTTTAAAACTCTTACCCAGGGGAAATGGCCAGTAGCTGATTATATACAAGAATTTCGTGAGCTATCAGCTTTTATGACAGGTTGGTCTGAAGAAGCGTTGTTAGAGCATTTCACTGATGGGTTAAACAAAGAGATTTACCAGCACTGCGTGAACCGGAGGGCCCACCGTAGACTGCAACCCTGGTATGAAGTAGCTGCTGATGTGGAAATTGACCTGGCCAGGCTGAATTACCAGGGGGAGAGTGAGAACAAACCCCCCCCAGGAGCCCCAAAAGGAGGGAAAAGTGGTTCTGCAAGCAAACCAAAACCCTTTGTGTGTTTCCGCCGCATCAAGATGACCCAAAAGTTCCCCCCTCAGAGAGAGAAAAGACTGGAAAAACCTCCCAGCAAGAGAAAAGAACCTGCCCTGAAGGGGGAGGAACCTTCTCAGTGTTTCCGCCCTGGTGAGAGGGGGGAGGATTCCCCTAGCTCTTCAGAAGAGACCGAAGCTGATGATGAATGCCTGTAAGTTCCCGATCGGAACCCATGACTATTCCAGTTGAGCTAAGGGTGCCCTCTTCTGGCGCACAAGAGAAAATGCTAGCTCTTTTAGATTCTGGATGCACACGATGCATTATGAGCCTGGAAATAGTAGAAAAACTGGGATTGAAGCTTAAAACTTTAAAAATTCCAATCGCTTTTTGCCAACTGGATGGTTCTATTGCTGGAGGGAGTCCTGCTCATTTTGTAACTGAGCCTATTGACATGTGGATAGGAACCCACCAAGAGACAATAAGTTATATTGTAGCCCCAGGAATGGACTGGCCCCTTATATTGGGATTACCCTGTCTGCGTAAATGGAACCCGTGCATAAATTGGAGGAAAGGTTGGTTGTGCATCCGGTCTGCTACGCCCCCTGAGAAGGAAGGAGGGGTTCCAGAACCAAATAAGACAGACCCCAACCTGGAAGCCAGAGGGAAAGAAAAGATTGAGGGGGAGGAAAAAATCCCGAGAGAGTACTGGGACCTGAAAGATGTTTTCAGTGAGAAGTCTTCTGATAAATTACCCTCACACAGGGCCACCGACTGCAGCATTGATATTCTCCCTGGGGTGAAACTCCCTAAACCTCAGATTTATTCAATGACCCCTAGAGAAATGGACAAATTGAGAAAATTCATTGACAAAAATTTGGAAAGGGGATTCATTGAACCCGCTAGGCCCCGAGTTGCTGCTCTGGTCTTATTCAGAGAAAAGAAAGATGGCTCCTTTCGTTTGTGTGTAAATTTTAAGAACCTGAACATGGCATGTGTCCAGAATCTCTACTTAATGAAGGACCTGTTGGCCCAGCTGGGTAAAGGAAAAGTTTTCACAAAGTTAGATCTAAGAGAACCCTATTACTGAGTCAGAATTAAAAAAGGGGGTGAGTGGAAAACTGCATTCAATTGCCCTCTTGGTTGTTTTCAATTCTGCATTATGCCATTTGGACTACAGGGGGAGCCAGCCATTTTCATGCAGTTAATTAATGAGGTTTTGCATGACCACCTTTACAAAGGTATGATGGTCTATCTTGATGATATCCTTATTTACACGGAAACATGTGAGGAACATGTGAAACTAGTTCGTACAGTTCTGAAAAAACTTCGGGCAGCAGAACTGTATGCTAAATTGTCTAAATGCGAATTTCATCAGGAGAAGGTGGATTACCTGGAATATCACATCTCCCATGAGGGGATAGAGATGGACCCAGCAAAGGTCCAAGCAGTCACCGAATGGGCAGCCCCCTGCACCCGCAAACAGTTGCAAAGTTTCTTAGGTTTTGCTAATTTCTATCGTCAATTTATTCCTTCATTTGCCAGAATTTCCCTGCTGATTACAAACCTCCTAAAATCAAAGGGGGAGGCCAAACCTAGACCAGGTAAACCCTTGAACTGGACTATGAAATGTCAAGCTGCGTTTGAAAAATTAAAAGAACTTTTTGCCGGAAAGTCAAGGAAACACCTGGACATGGATTCATCATTTGTGGTCCAAGCAGATGCTAGTGATGTTGTAGTGGGGGTGGTGTTGCTTCAGGCAAATGCTAATGGAAAGTTACAACCCTGCGCTTACATCTCTCAGAAGCTAACCGAGACTGAGAGGCGATGGGCTATATGGGAAAAGGAGGCTTTTGCAATCAGGTGGGCCTTGATGACCTGGTGTCATTTTTTGGAGGGGGCTAACACCCTTTTGAGGTGTGGACTGATCACAAAAATTTAGAGGCATTAAAGACCCACCGGAAATTATCCCCCAAACAAATTAGATGGGCACAACACTTCAATAGATTCAATTTCACTTTGAAGTATATCCCAGGAGGGAAGAACTTTATAGCTGATGCCTTGTCCAGACTTCCTCAGTATAACAGCTCAAAGCTTAGTGTTGTCCACCCAGTCATACCAAAGCCTCACTGCTCCGGTCGTCACCAGAAGCCAGACCAATTCCAATTTGGAAGTCACAAAGGACCTTGTTCAAAACTCAAGGAGGCCCTTGAAACTGATGAATGGTTTCACCAACATACCGATGAGTGCACCATGAAAGATGGCCTGGCTTGGATTGGGACTAAATTGTATGTTCCCGCAACTATTAGGAGTCTGGTTCTTCAACGTGCTCATGACTCACGCATGGCTGGGCATTTTGGTTTTGTAAAAACCCTGCATCTCATTAAAAGACAATTTTGGTGGCCCTCATTAAAGAAGGACATTGAATCTTATGTAGCCAGCTGCCCCACATGTGCTATGGCGAAACGGCTACCGGGGAAACCCCAGGGATTGCTCCAAGGGGTGGCCCGTCCTGAGGCACCATGGAAGGAGATATCTATGGACTTCATTGTTGAATTACTGGAAAGTCAAGGAAATACGGTAATTTGGGTCATTACCAACTTGTTTTCCAAACAGGTTCATTTTATTCCTTGTTCCAAGATCCCATCTGCTAAATCCTTAGCTAAGTTGTTCATTACACATGTATATTGTCTACATGGAGTGCCGAACCGCATCATCTCGGATAGGGGGGTCCAATTTACCTCCTTATTTTGGAAGGAGTTTTTGAAGTTGATAGGCTCCACCCAGGGCCTAAGCTCCGCCCACTACCCTCAGAGTAATGGGGCTTGTGAGAGGACTAATTCTGTTCTGTTTATCAATTACCAGCAGGGTAATTGGGTGGAATTGTTGCCTCATGCTGAAGTGGCGTATAACAACTCAGTGCATAGCAGCATGGGATTTACCCCCTTCAAAATAGTGTTCGGACATGATTTTGTGCCTATTCCCGAGGTGCCTCAAGAAAAACCACAAGTGCTGTCCCTTTCCAAGTGGAGTGATCAACTCCGAGAGATGTGGCCCTTGGCATACTGAGCACTGAATGGGGCTCATCGGGCACATAAGAGACAAGCGGATAAAAAGAGAATGAAGCCGAGGGATTATAAAATTGGTGATCTCCAGACCTCACAAAAGTCTAAGAAATTGGGTCCTAAGTATGCTGGCCCGTTCCCGATTGTCAAGGTCATAAACCATGTGTCCGTAGGTCTGGAGTTGCCTAAATATCTCAACCGTGTGTACCCGGTGTTTCATGTCAATCTTCTGAAGCCAGAACGTACTTCTCCATTGCGTGGCCCTTTGATAGCTCCACCGGCCCCTCTTCTGATTGAAAGAGAGCAGCATTTTGAGGTTAAAGAAATTTTGGACTCTAGGAAACATAGAAACCGTGTTCAATATCTTGTTTCATGGAAACACTTTCCTCCCTCCCATGGTGAATGGGTCGATAAGTCCCATGTGCGGGCTCCTCGGCTCCTATGTAAATTCTACTCTACCTACCCCGATAAGCCTTGACCTCGATTGATTTCTCCTTTTTCCCTTCCCTCTTCTTTTATGTTATATTGTTTGTCTGTTTGTCTGTGTTCTTTCGTTTCTGCAGGGATGGTGTCCATTTTCCTGGAGGCGGGCCGGATGTCAGCCTCTGTTTTGCTGCTTGCTTTTCAGCTGCCATTGAAACGGGGAGGGAGGGCATGGTATTTGGGTGTGGGAAATAATCTGTACCGGAGGACTGTTAATTGGGAGTTGTTCTCACCATCTACTGCGCATGTGGCAAGGAGGGGAGTTTCCCGCCAAGGCCAACTGTCCGGCATACAAACCTGATGATGATTTTTGAAGATGTCTCCCAACTGACAGCTGTGGTGATATTGGATTGGACTATGGACTGGGGTTACCAAGGGGAGGGGAATGGGATATCTAATGTTTTCACGCGCTTTTGCTCAGATCCAGCTTTGCTTAGCTTCAATTTACTTATAATCAGTAAAAATACTCTTAATTCTGCAAAATGGAGTTGAGTGGTTTCTTTCTTGGTTTTTAAGTGAAGCAGCCCTGGCAGGAATCTTGCCAAGCTTTTGGTACTGTACCATCTCAGGTTCCTGGAGTGGCTGCTCTCTTTTTGCCACTCTTATTTATTAGGGACAGAAAAAGCAGCTGCTTTCTTGACACCCTATCAATAAACTGTAAAATACATAGAAATGAAGAAAATAAGTATCAAGATCAGCAAGGACAAAACTTTTTGTTGAATGTACAGCCTGAAAAGGGAACAATTCCTTAGATCAGGGGGTCCCAATCCTGGCAATTTTATGTTGGCTGGAGAATTCTGGCAGTTGAATTCCACATATCTTAAAGTTGCCAATATTGGGAACCCCTGCCTTAGACATACCTTCATAATCTATAGCAGTATTTTCTAGGCTTAGCCATTTTAAGATGCAAGGATTTCCAGAAAACGCTGGCTGGAAAATTCTGGGAGTTGAGGTCCTTGATATTTAAAGTCACCAAGGTTGAGAAAGATAAACTTCATGAAACCAGTCAGACCATATTCAATAAAATTACAATGCAAATCATCCAAACTATATTACCTCTGTACGATGGTAGTATAGAAGTAAAAACATAAAGCTTTATTGCACCCCACTATAAAATACTATTCCTCTTGTGCATTTAAAAATCTTTAATTCTCCTACCTGTTAGTATATATTCTATTTGTTTAGATCTCTTGAAGCTTGAGAATAAAAATCCTGTAAGCACTGTCCACTTTACTAAAGCATCTATTATTAAGACACCTCCAGGCTTGGTTTACCAACATCATTCCATGACAAAGATTACACAACTATAGAAACCATGACTTCAAAACAAACCATGACTTCAAAACAAACAGAGAAATGATTCATTTATAATGTTTCTAAATAAGAACTTATCTATACTGCCTGGTCACCTCACCTGCAATACATATCAGACACCAATTTTTTTCTGGCAGAAATGAACACCATTTCTTCAACCTCCTTTCATGTTTTGCTGATGAACATTGGGAACAGGTATTCCCTTTTATGTCGCTCAAGGGCTCTTATTTCTGATGTGCTTTACTTTATTACAGACCAGTGTCTGCGGTTCATTGACTACTTCACAGAGGAAGAGACACACGTTCAACTGAGTTAATGCTTCCTATTAGATCTAATACCTTTTAGAATTTCTCTTAGTTGCTTCACTGTTCCAATATTACAGGCAGCATAATGTGTCTTATAAATCAAAGCTTGCTAATTTAAAACCTGACAGAAACTTTTAAACATATCCTTGTTTTCCAGGCACTGACTTTTCCTGTACTTAAAAAAAAAAGTATTATCACGATGCCACCATTTTTTCAGTCAGCTGAGAAAAAAAGGGTTATGTCTTTAGCTCCCAATCTCTTCTTACTAAATCACTTCCCTTAAACTAAGGAAGACTGGTTCTGACTCTAATCATGAAACTTATCTGTATTAAAATATTGTAATATGTTGTGTGAAACAATGTAACATAAGAGAAAACTTGAATTAAAATAAAAACCCATCTAATCTAAACAGTTTTCCGCTTGCAAAAATAAATGGGAATAGATAGTAGCAGAATTAAGAATAATATAAATAATGTCACTTTGCCACATAGAACAAACCAGCTATGAGGCTTTTAAAATTCATTTTGTTTCCCATGTCTTTTATTCAGAGTTATTTTACTTATGATAAAACAGTCTCCACATGCTAGCAAAGGCTAAAGTTTAAAATCTATATTTTAAGCCACCAAAGAGGTGTTTCCATCAATAAAATGTGTAAAGATGGATATTAAAAATTAGAGTAAAATTAGAAACAAAGCATATAAGTCATGGCTACATGTTTTTCATAATTAAATTATAAGAATTCAATCCAGCAAATCAATGCCAAATCTTCTCACTGCCTCAATAATTCACAGGCATTTGTAAATTTCAAAGCAATGAGTCTTCACTCCTGCAGTGACTCTCTGTATATAAGATGCTTGAACTGTCACAAATGTATCTCAAAGGTACCATTTCAAAAGAAAATGAAAACAGATTTCAGACGATTGAATTATTTTCACATAAGTTAAATGGCAGTCCCTGTGGCTTGTTCATCTCATTTACTGCCAAATGTCTATTCATAAACCAACTGAGATTTTGATAAAGGTAACTTTGCTAAAACTGAACTTCTTATAAATTGTGCAAACTCAGCAGACATTAGATTCCATTGGGAGTTATTTTAAATTCCTCATGAAGTATACAATGTCACTGCAATGGCCACAGTCATCTCAGCCAAGAGCTTTTTTAAAACAAATCTGATCTCTCTTGTAACCATTGAGCCTATTTAATTATGATGTTTTAGAATTAAATTTCTGAAGGATAATATTTACATTGCATGGGGGGGGGGGAACTAAGAAACCGACCCGAGTAGCTGTTCCTTTTTAAAATATTGCTGATCTTTTTGTAATTGGAGCATCAACTTCCTAATAACAGTCCCCTGCAGATCTGAATTCTCCATAAAATAGAGTCAGTCAGCATCATATTTTTTTCAACTAAAGGTCACCTGAAATGTTCCCATATGAAGAAAACATTTCCTTCTATAATATACCGCCAGCCTGCTTGTTAGACAAACTATGGTCTATCACAGTCAAACTGATGAAACCAAATACATCAACAGAATGGAAGAGATCATTTCCTCTTTGAAGTCACCTCCTCTGATTGGGATTTGACCTGTAGAAGGTATGTAGACAGATAGACCCATTGTGCTATTCTTTTTTGTGGTAAGCAACACTATGCAGAGTGCAGAAAAGTAAACAAAAATAGTAACTCAAGAAAATTCAAGGCAAAAGTAAAAAGATATATACAAACATTTCTTTATACAACCATCATTCAGAATATCACTCCATGTCTTTCTAACCTTGAAACCTATCCTTAATTCCCCCATGGTCTTTCACTGCTTCATATAGTTCCTTTTGATCTTTAAGTTTTTGTCTCTGTCAGGATCTCATTAGCCCAAACTAACTACATGTTCTTCAATCTTTCTATTTCTCTTGATCCAGTCCGTCTTTTAATTTTCAATTTAATCCTCATTCATTATCTCTACCTAACTAAATCATCTAAAGCAAAATACTTTTTTAATACTGATCACAGTTTTCCATCGGTTTTCATTCAGTATTTATTAATATTACTTTTCATTTTGTCATACAACCTACATAAAAATTTTATTCAAATTTAGTTTGGTTCACTATTATATTTCACCTGACATACCCAAGTCTAACTTTTATCATTAGGTAAACAGTCAAACATAGTTCCTTCTTTCCCTCCCTCCTTCTTATATTTGGAGTTCTTTGCACTGAAATCCACTAAATCAAAGATTTCTTATATTAATTTCTTAGTTGAAGAGTAAAATCTAATCTATATTAAGCAATGCTTTCAGATTTCATTTATTGTCATCTTATAGTTCTTCCTAGTATACTTACCCAGCTAATCTTATGTGGTTTGGCATTTAGTCTCCCTCTCTCTCTCTCTCTCTCTCTCTCTCTCTCTCTCTCTCTCTCTCTCTCCCTCCCTCCCTCCCTCCCTCCCTCCCTCCCTCTCTCTCTCTCTCTCTCTCTCTCTCTCCTCCCTCCCTCCCTCCTCCTCCTCCCCCTCTCTCAGTGTTTCACAGCCTCAGCAAGTTTAACATGTGTGGCATTCAAATTCTAGCCCTGTTGGAGAATTGAGAAACATTGCTATAAAGAAAAAAATAAGAGTATTTTTCCAATGATTACATACAAATGAAATTTTCACACATATGTTAAATTACATCCATATTTTCTCCGACTGGACTGTCATCCTATTTGCAACTGCAATGTTACTATTTTTCAACATTCTCATAGTATTTATTATTTGCTTTCCAACATGTTTTTTCTTGGATTATACATTAATTTTTATTTCACTTCAACCTATTGCTATGCAAATCTCTAAAAGAATGCTTTCCTCATTTCAGTTTCATCCTAAATCATTCTATCATTTATTTTTATTTTCATTCACTGCTGGAGACTCATTTTTCAGCTTTCTGCACCCTTTTCAAAAATAAACAAATATTTTGCCATCTAGATCAGTTGTACTTTTCTTGGCTTCCTTCAATCTTAAGAATTCATTACTTTCTCCTTAAGCAAGTATGTTTTTCTCCTTATACAATATGCATCTTTCACTCTTATTTTTTGTAGCAATTATATTATTATAATATTTTTTTTGCTATGTTTAGCTTTAGTCACCCCACCAAGCATTCTTCCCCTATCTCATAAGCAAATAAAATAATAAAGAACTCCACATGTTTGTGAGGCAATCTTTTATTCCAAAACAACAGCCAAACATTTTGTCTTTATGTCTATTTTCTATTCATTTTATTGATGGAAGTTTTTACTAATATTTCTCCATATAGGACTGTTTAATTTATGCAGTCTTCCATTTTCTTTTTCTTCTAGTTTCTTGAACTTGATATTCTGAATTATTGTTTCTCTATTACATTAGTAAGTTATACTGTTATATGGTTTTGCTTCTGAATTTTATAAAGGATGCTATGTATGGATTGTTTGCTAATTCACTAGCTTGCTGTTTTGTGTGATATAGAGACAATAATGGACTGATGAAATACAACTCAAAACTATCTGATTGTTAATTATGTAAAATACTTTTTATACTGTATTCTTATCTGCCCTTTTATATTTGTCCTTTAATGGAGCATCACACAACATTTGATTTTACAGTGTTTATTGATACACACCAGAATCATAGAGGTTTTGTAAAAAAAAAGTGTGTGAAATGCACAGATAATAATAATGAGTTAAAGAGGATAATGCAAAGAGGCAATTTGGAAAAAAAAGAGAAGAGAGGCAGATGGAAGTGGAATTATTTTAGACAAAAGATTCATGCAATGTTGTTACATTCCCTATCTGCCACATTTTATTTAGCATTTTGTAAAGATCAAAGGATTAGAATATTTGATTGAAGAAATAAAATATGGTTTTATCACATGTCACTATTTACATATGTATCTATTGAAAGGACAAGAGAGCCAGTGACCTTTTACTAACACAACTGGATAAATTTAATTACTGTCCCGACCATATAGCAGAGCACATCTATATGAATATTCATTGGATGACATTAAATTATTATGAATGACCTAGGTTCACTAAAAATGTTGGTCAACAACAATCTATTTGTAGTTCATCGGAACCAAATAAGATCTGAAAGTTTTAGAGTGTATAGTTAGGTGAAAATAGCACCTGGTAATGGAAAGATAATTGTATACTTTACAAATTTCTTCACTGCAAAACAGAGAAGTTGTAATGTGCCAAATTCATTGATACTTAAAGAGCCAGTCACTCCTATCACTGCCTAATTGTAATGAGACTGCCATCCAACATCTTCAGAGCTAGCATGGGAAAACAATGAAGCTCAGAGGGTACCAAAGGCCTCCTCATACACTTTTCCTTTTCATTTACAAGTAAACATAAAGAAGATTCTGTTGCATCCAAATAGCCTGAGATGCTGATAATGCTTTGCTTGCAGAAGTAAAAATAATAACACTTTTGTGAGTGCTGGTATCATCTTAGGTTTACACGCAAAAAGTTGAGTGATTACCATACTTTTTATTTGGTATTGCATGCTTCTTTGAGAGCTAGTTTATAACATACTGTACATCTTATACTAAGAAACAGATTCCTGATTCTGATTACAAATAAAAGCAACTGAAGAATGGGACTCATATGCAGAATAAGTGGTTTTTCTTTAGAATGTACAGTATATAGCCAGAGACTTAATTTTTTTGCAATTACCATTTGCATAGATTTCAGAGATGCACAACATTACTGTTCATGAAAGTTGACATGATGGATGTTGGATCTTCCTATTTATTATAACCCAGGAGTCAATGTTGTACTCAGAAGCATACTGATAGTTTCTTTAAATTATAAAACTTGGGGCTGTTTGCAGATATGTATTTGGCCTGCTGTGTTTGTTCTCCATGGGGGTGGGTAGTTTTATGGCTACTTGAACCTATTTACTCATGAGGATGGTTTGGCAAAACATTTGTGTGAATAAGGCTGTAGAAGAAAACAACTCAAATTGTTTGTAAACAAGGCTGACACAATGGTTTTGGATCATCAAAGGAATTTATAGAACATTTAGAGCAAACTATTGCCCAATGCTGTTCTCAATGTTAGCAACAGTTCCATTTTTTTCAAACATAGTGATGGTGCAACCCTTGAGAATTGAATTGAGGAATAATTCCTGAGGGTATTAAATTGCATGTTTTCAAATAGTTAGATACCAAGCAACATATTACAATATGTTTTCAATTAAATGTCAAACATAGGTAGGGTTTAGCTTGTTACATTTTTAAAGCCATCTTTTAAGGTATCAATTTTTACTAAATGTTAATCAGTATAATAAAATATAATCTCTAACTCACACATTTCAGTAAAATTATAGCAAACTGAAGAAGAAAGATTTACATGCCACACACATGGTCAAAGTTTTGTCAGAGCCAAACATTTTTAAAAAGTAGAATAAATCCAATTTCTCCTGTGGAGAAGTGTGAGATGAAGAACACAAGTTCTACTGAATCAGACCAAGAGTTATATAATTCAGCATTCAGTTTCCATAGTGACTGACTGGATGCCTATCAAAAGCCAAAAGGAGGCCATAAAGGCAACAATCCTTTCCCATTGCAGAATCCCAGCAATTGGTTATTCAGCCACATATTAACTCTGAAGTTGGAGGGCCTAAATGTAAAATAAACTTGGTCTAGCTCATTTTACAGGAAGTGAAATGCCATTTAAATGGTCTTATCTTAAAAGGATTTCAAAAGGTTGCTTCAGCCTGACAATGTTGTTAGCAAAGCATTCGTCTGCAGCTGCTGTGTAAAATAACATGGCCACCACTTTTGAAGTGTGAAATGAAGCAGCTTATTCACTCTTACAGAAATCAGAAGAGGCTTTCAGTGTTCCCAGTGACAATTGAAAGAAGTATTAAGGAACATGAAGTGCTTTAGTGGCAAATTATGTCAATGTTTCACCTTGATAGGGAAAACATGAGGGTGTGCCACTTTGAAAGTGATTTGGAAAAAGTACCTTACACAAATGATGCAACTTTCTACTAATTAAAGCAGCTGCATATTTGTTGAAGCTCAGATGGAAGCACCCTCCACAAAAAGACATGTCTGCTTTAAAGAAACTCTACTTCTGGTAGAGTTACCAGAACTTAACTGTAAAAATCTGGATGTCGACTATATGGAAGCAAAGAAATCAGTGGTGGGATATGACCGGTATGCCCCAATATGGGCGTACCAGTGCCTGCTGGGAGCACCAGGTACCATTCTGGTACAGTGCTCTGGAGGACCCACTCGCCCGCCCAACCTCCTTACCTGTATTTGAGCCAATCAGGGCCTTCGTCCATGTGCACAGAGCGTATGGCTCCAGTGCAACGCTCTGCCAAGCAGCTGGAGCATTGCAGGTGGTAAGTATGCATGCGTGTGATGCACGCATGGTGTGCGAGTGCCAATGGTGGATGCCCGGCCCCGTTGCAGCATACTGGTTGCAACAGGATCCAGAACCCATCACTGAAAGAGGTACCCATTGATTTCAGGCATCTCCCTAAAGCCAGAAGTGATTCTTTTCTCATAGTGCCTCTTTACCTAGATTTACTGAGAAGGAATTGGTTATAAGAATTCCAGCAACTGGGCTTCCTGTGGGAGGAGCCTGTCGCCGAGGAGCTCAACGAAGCCCCTCTTAAAGATCTGGTCTGTATATCTAATTAAGATCAATAGATATCATCCCTTTCTGGCAGAAAGGGACAGGCAGAAGCTCAGGTGTTAGGATTTATTCGTAGTTCACAGCCCTCTTCTTTTTTTTTTTGGGCTGCGAACAGAGAATGGACCCAACGTAGCTGAGCTTTCATCTCCAGCCATTTCTTTACAGCTGCCTTTTTGCAGCCCTAGACAGCCTCCCCCGCACTCAGGACAATGACAAATTGCTTTTAAGATAATATGAGCGGGTCACACCTCTGTGATGTGTGTGTGTGTTTTTTTTAACTATCTAAACACCAGCCTTGTTTTTCCTTTGAACTTCTCTGCGCAATTGGGACACAAAATGGCGTTTTTACTGTGTTGGTGATTGATGATGTAATTAACTGGCTTTACTTCCCCGGAGACCGCTACTCATTAATGAGCAAAGTCCACAAATAATTTATTGAGAACTGGCCAGCTGAAGACACTGTTTATCTGTCTATTCTCAGATTTTATCTATAATGCCTCCCAAGTCTAAACAGGCAAAAAAACCCTCCCCCCTTGTGCCTAAAGAACTTGCTACCAAATCGCTGCCTTTGTCTCCTACGCCATCTACTGGAGATTTCTTGACACAGGAGCTTCTCTCCCAAATAATTAATGACTTTAGAAAAGAAATTCAAGAATTTGTGTTGGATTTATGCGATAAAATACATGCCAAAATTGCCCAGATGAATGCGAATGTGTTTGAAGTCACGTCTACTTTAACAGATTATGTTGAAGAAATGGAGACGAAATTGGAATCTTTGGAGAGGGCTAATCTTGATTTGTCTTCTAATATTCAAGCTTTACAACAAGAGATTATTAATAATCAAACACAACTTACAATGATAAATTATAATACAAAGGCGTTTGCAATACGAGTCAGAGGATTGCCTGAAAGGAAAGGAGAGAGTTTGAAACAGACTTTTGTAGAAGCTTTCAGCCAACTGGTGGGAGGCCCAGGACTTAATTTTGATTGGAATATTCGAAAAATCTATCGCCAGAATTCGCATGTGGCGGAGCAACGACAGCTTCCAAGAGACATAATTATATATTTTTTCACAAGAGAATCTAGAAATGCGATTTTACAAAAGTTTTATAAAAGCAGGCTCCGAATTGAGAACCACGATTTGTTCGTCTTTAAAGATATTCCGCTTCAGATGCTCCACGCAAGGAGAAGTTATACTTTTTTAACCCAAGAACTCAGAAATAGTCAAATAAAGTATAAATGGGAGGCTCCAGTTGGAATTACAGTTACATTTGAAAAGCAAAGATTTCGTATTAATTCTGTTTCGGAAGCTCGGGACTTTTATTATAAAACTCTGAAGGCGGGGCTTCCTGACTCACCCGGAAATGCGGAAGAACAAGGTGAAGGAAAGACAAGCAGCAACTCATTTGACTACAAGAAGGAGGGAGTTGCTCTCCCCCTACTGGAGAGGCAGAAGAGCGGAAACTGAGGATTCAGTTATATCTTCAAAGCAGCGGGACACGTGGTTATAAGGCAGAGGGTTGCCTTTTCTTTCCGGAAGGACAGAAGAGTAAAGAATACAGACCCAGCGATGTTTTTAAAATACTTTCTAAGCTTTTGGACTGATTAAAACTTTAGGATTTCTGTTTGGTATGAAATGGTAAAGCTGTGTATTGATACGGGACTTTTACAAGATTTATTTGAGTTTAAATCCGAACTGCGCACGAAGTGTTTTCTGTGAGGAAAGCGGGGACTAAGATTTATTTGAATTGCGGTTTGGGGCGAATGGAGTGTGGAGCAGAAAGGAAGGTGGAGTGAGATATTGATGAAGGAATCTTGGGATTGAACGAACTGGTATGAATTTTGGGCATATGTTTTATGAATCTACAAGTCTGAAGTATAATATAAAAAGCTCAGGATTTTAAAGTGAAGAGCGAGATCCTAATCTTATGCAATCTGGGCTTGGGAGGAATGGAGACGTGAAACGAAGGATAGGAAGATGAGCAGCGAAAATATGAAGACAAATTGATTTTTGTATAAACTAATATTTGAATATAAGCTTAAGAAAGACTATCTGGAGATTCTACAGGAAGATGGGGGTAAATATCAAAGAACTAAGGGACGAGGACAAAATATAAATGGAATGATTTATACTGTTTAAAATTTGAAGAACGATGGGAGGCTGAGCATAATGCAAAAGAGTTTTTAATTGTACTTTATTTACTTTTTTGTTTTTGTTTTCTTTTTCGGAGTGTTCTTTTTATTTTATTTTCATTATTATTGTTAATAAGATACTTTGAAGGTGAATGGTACTGAACTGTGCCGGGCGTGTGACCTGGGAAGTCGGAGGGGGTTAGGGAGGGGGGTTCATTGGGGGTGGGTGGGTGGGTGGAGATATAGCTTCAATATATAGAAGAATACACTTGTATACTGCTGTTCCTTATCTTTTCTTTTTATTTTTCTCTTTTTTTTTTTCTTATTGCTTTTTTCTTTCCCTTTTTTTTTCTGGGTGTAAGGAATAGAGAAATAGTGAGAAGTAGAGGAAAAGAAGAGGGAGAAGTAAGGAGGGAGGAAGAGGGGAATGTAAGGAGGATGAGAGGGGAAGGAGGGTGAGAAAGGTGAGAAAGGAAGATAGGAGGGGAAAGGGAAGTAGGAGGGGTGATTGTTGAAGGGAGAAAGGAAAGTTGGAGGGGGAGAAGAAGGGATGTGTGAAAGTGATAGGTGGGGTTTATGAGTTGCGTTTCGGTTGGGGGTGTTTTTTTTTTGTTTGTTTGTTTGTTTGTTTTTTGTTTTTCTTACGATTATAATATTATTATTACCAATATCCAGTATATAAGTGAATGTACAAAATTGAAAATGAAAATGAATAAAACATTTACAATAAAGAATTCCAGCAACTGAATTAATTCACATCTAAACCAATATATCTGACTATACATTACGGAATAGGCTTTTAATTTTTTTCTTTCTAATTGCCTTCTTGAAATCCCAAAAGTAGTGGGTCTTATCAGTATTAATGAATAAACTTGCAGCTGGATGTTTACATAATAGTCCCCTGAGTCTTTATTAGTCTGGGAACCAATTTTTACAATAGCAAACATGTAAAGCCTTTGCCTTTACCTGATTTTGTAGCCTGAGGGTAGCAGTTTGGATGCTTGCTTTAGTTCTGAAGCACTTCGTCTGAATCATTTTGGCAGAGTACATAGTCCTTGTCAAAATGAAGCAAGGCCACCTTGTAGAGTCCTATGTTACTTGCTTTATTCAGCACTACTCAGCAATCATAAAAGATTACCATGACAGTGACCCATCTTTGCAGTATGTGGTGTAGATTGTAATCCAACACAGTCACCTGGAACTAAAAACACATAAAACTTTCTCATAACCAAGAACTTGAAGTTGGAAAGGAGCCATACATGAGTAGGACAGAGGGCCAAAAATTTGTTTTCAGTACCTGTTAATTGCTATTTGAATATTCATCAAATGTGAACAATTTTGCAACAGTATTTGAATTTGATTTTCCCCCAGTTATGATTATAATACAGGGATAGCACTTTGAAAGCTGATATAGAATAATGCTATCTGACCATTTATAACAGTTGGCTTGCATCCAAATTGTAAACACTATATTGATTACATTTTAAACATTTAAAAATTGAATTGTACCTTAAAATTTAAGATGCTAATATTGAATAAAAAATTGAAAAAACTTGAAAATTTCTTGATTTCATGATATTGCAAAGTCTGATTTTGAAGCCATAGTTACATATTTAAATGGTTGAGTTCCAACTTACGTCATCAACAGTTCTCATTTGTTGAAATTTTAAAAAAAAGTTCTAGTGCAAATAAAAGCCACTCTAATTAACGGTGACAAATGAGTTTGATCAGCCAGTGCTTCATTCTATAGAAATTAAAATAACTAATTCTTAATATTGTCATGTATCTTTAAAGGGTAAAATTTTATTTAGCATCTGTTTAATCACTGCTACAAAGACTACAATGTTGCTAAGATTAATAGGTATGCATGTTATTATTCTTTCTGCATCTTCAGTTACTTGGTAGACCTAGCACACAAGGCAAGAAATATTTAAAATTATCATTTTTTAAAAAAGGAATGATGTTATTAAGTTATGGAAACTTGAAAATGAGCAATGGGAAATGCATAAATTACTTGACCAACCAGGTTAAGCAGAATAGGCATGCTGTAGATCAGGGGCGTCAAACTCAATTTCATTGAGGGCTGCATCAGCGTTGTGTTTGACCTCGGGAGGCGGGTGGGTAACCAGCTATACGTTACTCATGTCAGGGGTACTTGTTGTGGCCCAAGAGGTCTGCCAGCAAAAATGGGCTGTTTCCAGGGTGGCCCTACAGGTCAAATCTAAGAAAACCACGGGCGGATCCAGCTGCCGGGCCTTGAGTTTGACACCCCTGCTGTAGAACCTGTCAGTCAAAGAATGGTGCCTGGCAGGGACCAGAAGATGAGCTTTATCTGCAGCAGCCCCTGTTCTATGGAACATCTTCCCTTCAGAGATCAGAATGGGTCCCCTGTTAGCTTTTCATAAGGCCTTAAAAACCTGGCTATGTTTCCCAACCCTGGAACGTAGAACATGCCAAAGGCCCAATTTCCTGGCTATATTGCTAATAGGTCAAATATTTTGATTTTATATATTGAATGGATGCTTTTAATGTTTTTAAAATGGTTTTACTGTTTTTATTGCTTTAAAATGTTTTATTTAATTCTTAATTGTAATATATTTTATGAATTGTAAGTTGCCAACAGACATTAAGGCAGCCACAGAAATTGAACAAACAAACAAATGTTTTTGTTGCGATTGTCATTGGTACACCAATCTGTTCACCACCATAAATCACATTCCTTTGTAGTTTTTCCCCACAGAAACTCAGAATTCAGTTTAATTAACAGCAATCAGTGCTGCACAAGCTATCACAAATATTCATTGGTTCCCTTGTTAGCACTGTTTTTTGCAAATAAATAGTCACCAAAGCTATGATTTTTTTTGCTAGATGTTTGCCTTTAGAATGGAACTATTGTTCAACAATATGGAAAAAGAAATCCACACCATAAAGCAATGATGCAAA
Organism: Thamnophis sirtalis; assembly: GCF_051295495.1. Classification (NCBI taxonomy): domain Eukaryota; kingdom Metazoa; phylum Chordata; class Lepidosauria; order Squamata; family Natricidae; genus Thamnophis; species Thamnophis sirtalis. Next base: position 43,132,699 of record NW_028261390.1, on the reverse strand, counting down.
CTGGCTTATGAGTAAACAAAGCTTAATATTTTTATAGCTATTTATCCAGCTATAACTTTCAGTAGCTATAGATAGTAACAAGATTCAGTGTTAGGTAATCTGAAATTATCCATTATTTTGTATCATGGATTTTGTTCATAAATGATTTCTTGAAGCACTTTACAATTTTCTAATATCTTTTCAAGTTCTAAATCATACCAACTCCTTTTTTTCTACAACTACAAGGCCAGTTGCATTATTGTTTCAGTTGGACTTCAGTTATCTTCCAGAATTTCTGTTAAAATATGGGTGAAATTTCAGAAAAGTTCCAAAACTGCTCTTTAGATCTCAGCTAACTTTACCTGAACTTGCCAGCCTTAAACTGAGCAACTTTTTAATCTTCTCAAAATAGATCCCTTATTGCTAAGTGTTAGCTTAAGTAAAGAAATACCGTGACATTATTATTGCATTCAACGTATTTGTACTTCTAAACTATCACTGAAAGTATATGAGAATTCACAGAATAAAATTGCTAATTAAGTTAGTTTTTTTTAAAAAAAAGACAGCTTTAGTCAAGCAATGAGAAAATGTCAGTGGGAAATCATTAATTAAGTGTCCATAATTCTCAATGGCACTCAAAGATCATTTGTTAGTAATACTTAAGAAATGAAAAATAAACTATTCTATAAAGGAATAACATTATTAAAATTAAAAGTATAATTATCAAATACAACCATTGGGATGGCGAATATTCATCACATTAATGCTTTTGTTTTGTCAGCTCATAAATAACTGAAATGGTGATAAAAAACCTTCAAAAATCTTCTAGGTTTCAGAATGTTATAAGTTGTTCAAAAGACCATGAAAAATTACACAATCTTACTTTATCCACATGGGATACTTCATGTACCAAAGGATTGTGTGCAGCATTCAAATACCTTTTTTCTCCATATCACTTATTATTTGCATGGGATAGTTGAAAAAAAAAAACTTCTATATTTTGAGCAGTGATTGTTGTTTTTGTAACAATCTTTGAAGAGCAAAGTTGATGTTAAATGTCACCCTATATCAAACTTGGCATTTTGGATGAGAATATATGATTGGATTTCAGTAGATCTCATCAATATTTTCCTTGGAGTTGAAAATTAGAATTATACAGAATTACAAAATTAATCTTGGCCAAATCCAATCTGTAGTAAATTATTTCATATAGCAGTTGAAGTATCCATGTACAAAACTATCTAATACTTAAAATGGGTCTATGACAATTCGCCATGGCCAACTCACCACAGGACAACTCACCATTGCCATAAATTGTGGGACAATTCTCTGTGGGACAAGAGTTACACTAATATCAAAGAAATGGTGGAGTAGAATAATTTAAAAAAGGATGCAAAAGGAGGGACATAATGAAATGAAATGTGAATGACAAATATTAAAATATTTTACTTATTAATTTATTATTAAGTTAAATAATTAAATTGAGTTGTTAAATTGTCCCTCTACAATTTATTGTCCCACAAAAATTTATTGTTCCATGACAAAAATTGTCCCACAACAAAAGTTGCCCTGTCGTGAATTAATTGTGGCAGGTTGTCCTGCAATAAGTTGACCATGGTGAATTGTCCATGGTGAGTTGGCTGCAGCCAGTTGGCTGTGGCAAGTTGTCTCATTCCACTTTAAAAACCAGTATTTAAATAAGTATTTAAAATCAGTTAAGAGGAAGACACTATATTAAGATTTCTAGATCCCACTTCTTAGCCTTCAATTGATCTGGGATTGTGACAAAACGAAGAAAAGCTAATGTATAGAAATCGCCTCTCGTCTCTGTTTTTATTTTTTGCAAAGGAATATTTCTCTCTCTGTAATTTTACTCTGAAGAGAGGTAGTCTCTGAAATCTTTTTCTACCTCTACTCATGTGTGAATTACAACCTTTGTGAGAGAATTATTCCAAGGTCTTTCCAATCTGTGTTGCAAATAAACTGCATGACTAAAAAGCAAAAATGAAGCCATGCCCCACAACCTATCACTGCCTATGTAATTATAACGTTTGTGATTTGCTGAACTGTAAAGGTATTTTTTACATTTTTAAAGAGATTTCAAAGAGAATAAGGGTGCTGGGTAGATTTTCTTCTCTAAAGTACAGTACCAAAAGTCCCCATTCTGTCAATACTGTGGTCAAAAGAAATTAATTTTCTTGATAATGCAATATTTATGAGTGCATATTTTTATTTTCACTTCCATGGCTTCTTAGTTCACAGAAGACATATTTCCCCAATTCAAAAAATTATTCAAGGTGAAATCATTATTGCGAATGGATATACAGTGTGTGGAAATTTCTAGGAATTAATAAAGCTTATTTTAGGACACGTTAACTCACCTACATCCACACACACACACACACACACACACACACACATTCTTAGGACAATTTGGATCTTTTGAAAGGTAGGATCAGTTCCAATGTGATCTGCAGAATGTTTTGCAATGGCTATATACCGTGGCCCAAACATGACATAACATTTGAAGTAATTTTTAAAGTTTTAAATTTTGCTATGTTGAGAAGACATGGGCAGCATAAAAATAAATAAATAAAACACCAGGAAGAACCCTATTCCAAAAGGCAGACATCACAGAGAAAGTTTGCTTCTCTAAAAATCTGTTCCTAAAATAAGGACACTGTTTAATTGCTGGAACCCAGAGCAAGCCCTTTTTGCCTGGCCATACCAGAAGGGCTATGGGAGACAGGCAGCCTCTCACATAACTAGTCCCCATGCTATGTAGGGATTTATTGATTATAGCTATAAATCCAACAGAAGTTTGAGTTGAATCGGAAAGCATGCTGGCAATCAGTGAAGCTCACAATGCAGAGGTGTCACATGCTGATCACTGCTTGCACCCATGCATTCTGAACCAGTTGAAATATTTAAGTGGCCTTCAAGGATGGGCTCATGTAGAAATCATTCTAATATTCCAGCTGTAAGGTTACAGAGAGATGAGTGATTTCCTGAGAGGCTAATGGACCCACAAAGGGAAACAGTTAGTGCACAACAGGTAGCTATCTAAAGGGCCTTTTGGCCATTGCTAACATCTGCTGTTTGAGCAGGAGCTGGAAGTTCAAGTGAACTTCTAAGTTGCTCACCATTCCTGACTAGGGAAATGTGATTCCATCCAGGAGTGAAAATGTGAAATCCTCAGATATGAACAATTCCAACAGTTGCAGCCCACTCAGCACTGAAAGTACTGAGCTGGAGTTGGTTCCTCCCCATTCATACTATCATAACATCCAAGCCCTGAAACAGAACTTCAACAGCCTAAATTGGCTGGCTTGGAGTTGAAAGGTATAATTGGGTATTATCAGCATACCGATGATACCAGATCCTAGAATGGCAGATGACCATACCAAGTGTTTTCATGGAGATGTTAAACAGAAATGAAAAGTTCATTGAAAAAGCTGAAGGAGTCAAGTTGGGATACATTTGTAGTAATGAAAGAAATAACATTTGAGTCTTCTTTTAATAGAAGTCTCCCTAATTCACTCATCCAGAAGCAACATGCTACCCAAAAGAAAGTCATTCTTTGGCATTTATGCACCTCTGAATTCTGTTTTTTTTAAAGGGGAATACAAAAATGCAGATATTAAGAACATGTGCATATCAAAAGTATATATTTATGAAAATAGCAAACAAAAGTCTTAGTAAAGGCTTAGGGAAATATGTAAAAAAATATGTGAATGGACTCGGACCCCCCCCCCCAAAAAAAAACATGATATAGAAATGAGATGAACAAACAAGTGCCTAATTGGCTGAAAACATTATTAAATTCACTCAAACATACCAGCTACTTCTCTCTATCTTACCTTCTGTCTTACATTTGGACAAAGAGGTATTTTTTTAGAAATGTTATTCCTGTTTCAAAGAAATGAAATTTAGAGCAAGTATTTGCACTTCAGAAATATGGTGGCATCATTGGAAGTTATCATAAACAGCATTTCTAATTTCTAATACTGAATGGTCATAAAAGTGGATCATCTCTAGGAAAATACAGAGAAGAATAAACTAGATAAGTAGTCCCCAACCTTTTTGGCTCAATGGATCGGCAGCAGAAGCAACGGTGGTGGTAGTAGGAGGGGAGGGAATGGCTTTGTGTGTGAAACCTAGGTCCCTCCCTTGTGCAAATGGAATTTTATGTGCTCATTCACAGTTTGCACAGCCAGTTTCCAATGAGCATGGACTGGTAGCAGTCCATGGCCCAAGAGTTGGGGACCCCTTAACTAGACTGCTTAGACATGGTAGAAAACTATATTCAGAGACTTCTGAAAGTGAGGGAACGTAAAACATCCCATTATGCATTCCATTCAAATGGAAATAAAGTCACCAAATAGTTTAAAGATCCCATGATTTTTCTGCATATGAAACTGGTGCTCAGGAAATTATCTTGTTAATTTGCTATTCAACATTCTATATTGACATTCTTTCATTCTTTATAGATCTGAATGATTATATTGAATTCTACATTTTTCTTGGTTTGGAATAATACTTGAATGCATTATTGAGTATTACAATTTCTATAAAAATAATACATTCATAACCTTGGCATTTACCATTCCTTATATAAAGAAACCAGTTTTCAGCCAACACAACACTGTTGATTTTCTAAAATAAGATTTTTAACAAATGGTTTCATTTGTTAATATTTAAGAATGGTCAGAACAAAACTCAATGCTTTTACATATAATTTCTTCTCTGTTTTTAACAGCTGGAAAGCTTTGCGAAATTAATTAGGAAAGTTTTAAAATAGGCTCTTTTCTGAATGTTCTCTGAATCAGCTTTTTCTTTAAAAAGTTACATATTTAATTACATTAATTTTAACTTCAATAGTTATTTGACATTATATGTGCTGAATAAAAAACCCTTCCCTTTAAAATAACTCAGTATGAGCCTCATTAACAAACCAGCTTTTTTTCCTCCACAATTATAGCTAAATCTATCACAATGAATTGTATTGACAGGACTGCTAAAATGTGCTTAATTTGCTTTGTTCCCTCATCCAACATTAGGGCAAAAATTACTTACAGCTCCTTTCAGCCCAGTTTTGGACTGGCTGGATGATCCATCATCATCATTTTTTAAATCTATTTTCTTTGATTTTTACTGAAAGCTTTTCTCTCAGAACTGAAGCTAACAAGCCAAATCAAGTTGCCAGATTTCATATTATTTAAGGTACTTTTGAGCAAAGTGAAGTTCAACTTTTCAGATTGCCATAAATGATAGGTCTTTGCTTTGAGTTACTGTCAGACGCTTGCCCTGACTTTCCTCTCCTTACATTTAGTACTTTAGGGTTATGTGAAAGGATACTTTTATGCCCTACTCGGTTGCAAAGAAAGATATATTTGTGCAAATATTTACACCCAAAATGTTATCAACTTCTTTATAATCTCAAAGTTCTTTATTCTATTATATAATGACCTGGAAACCAATGCTTCAAATCCTGTCTGTAACCAAAAAAAAAGTAGATGCAGTTCCTTGTGTTGGAAACCTGAATTAATTGTGCAAGGGCATATATATGGGTCTGGGGTGGCATGATGGTTCAGTAATTAAAGAGGCTGTGCTTGTCAGCTGGAAAGCCGACAGTCCAGGTGTGAAAGCCAAGCACCAAGCAATGGGGTGAGTTCCCATTATTACTTGCCCTAGATCCTGCTAACCTAGCAGTTTGAAAGCACACAAATTGAGTAGATAAATAGGCACACTTTAGCGGGAAAGGTTACTGTGCTCTGTATTTCATGCTGGCCACATGGTGATGGAAGCATCTCTCAAACAATGCAGGCTCCTTTTGCTGAGAGTCGGAGATGAGCACACCCCATTGATTGTGTTATGATTGAACAAATGGTGGGATTCAATTTTTTTTTTTACTACTGTTCTGTGGGCATGGCTGGCTGGGCATGGTGTGGCTTGGTGGGCATGTCCTGGTGGGCATGGCAGGGGAAGGATGCTGTAAAATCTCCATTCCCACCCCACTCCAGGGGAAGGTTACTGCAAAATCCCAATTTCCTTCCAATCAGGGAGGCAGAGAATAGATGGAGGCGGGGCCAGTCAGAGGTGGTATTTACTGGTTCTCCAAACTACTCAAATTTTCCTCTACCGGTTATCCAGAACTGGTTAGAACCTGCTGAATACCACCTCTGGATTTGGCATGGGAAACCTTTAAACTTTTAATATATTGATCTATTCTTGGATTGAAAGTGTTCATCCAGTGACAAAACATACCCTAACATATCTTTAAAAAAACAGACTGACAACAGCCGGGACATAGCAAACAGTTCTTTTCCTCTGTCCCTCAAAAAAGATGGACAACAACTCTGATCTGCTGGTATGGTAGATAAGGGCACTCTTTATATGCAGTTGGGGCCAAAATGATTCTATGAGTTATAGCTTTTTTATATAGTCTTCCTCTTACATTTGTACATTTGGTAATGTACATAATTATAGTCTTCTTCTAGCATTTGTACATTTGATAAAACACTGACTGTACAACTTCCTACTTCCTGCCACTTTGGTCTAAAGGGTTCAAAATAATGAAAGTAGTCTTATTCTGGTATCATAATTTTATGTCTTTATTCACTGTTTTAACTTTGTTGTACCCACACAGAATCTCTTTTGATAAGATGACCAACTATATAAATTATAAAAATAAATAATAAATAATATTCAGCTCATAGAAAGTTACCACAGCTTCTTATCTATCCCAGATCATCCCAACAGTTAACTCTGATTTGTCTTGGATCAACTATCCTTATTTGCTTCTTAATAACATCTCTTTAACAATTTTTGTCTGGTTAAATGCAATAAATCCATTCTCCACAATCCATCTATCTTCTCAAAGGAGTCCAGATGAAATTATTTTCTAATTAAATATAATAAACACATTCCTCAATTTTTGTCAATCTTCTTAAGGGAAACGATTTATCACTTACACATTCAGTCATTTCTAAGTGTGGAAGATCCATATTTCTTTCAGTCTTCTCTACTGAATCAGCCAATTTCAAAGCAAATTCCTTTTGTAAATCTGATTTAACCAGTTATTTGCATCTGGGCATTCTATGTAACCATTATTATTTTGTCACACCTTTTAAAAAAGTTTTCAAATTGGGTTTACATGTTAGGAAGCAGCCTTTTCTCAAATTTGAGCCACAGCATCTTGTCTGTAACCTGAGGCATTTTTCTCTCTCTTGTAACTTGGCAACAGGCAATAAGAAAATTCTCCAAGGACAGGGAACCAAGAACATTGAAGTGCTATTCCTCTGAGCAATAAACTGGACAGAGAAGCACGGAGGATATTTTGGGGATATTTCAATTGAATTTTTTTTAAATTAAAAATTGAAAAGATAAACTCCAAACTTTTTTCCAAATTAATAAAAATGCAAAATCCCTGTACTGAAAGTCCAATGTAGATGTAAATGAGGTGATATCAAAACACTTTCACTACCCAAGAATATGCCATTATGAACTGATAGGAGCCGAGGTGGCGCAGTGGTTAGGGTGCAGTACTGCAGGCCACTTTAGCTGACTGCGATCTGCAGTTCAGCGGTTCAAATCTCACCGGCTCAAGGTCGACTCAGCCTTCCATCCTTCCGAGGTGGGTGAAATGAGGACCCGGACTGTGGGGGCAAGTTGCTGACTCAATTTTCTAAAAAATTTGTAAACTGCTTAGAGAGGACTGAAAGCCCTATGAAGCGGTATATAAGTCTAATAAATAAATAAATAAATAAATAAACTTCCTTATGAAGAAGCAAAATTTATTCAAAGCAGCAAAATAGATCAAAGGAAAGAGATTAGGGACCAGATAAAGTCCAGCAGTAGGTTAAAATAAATCAACATTCAGCCAGAGATCAATAATTTTTAAGAGATAAAAAGCAAAATAAAACAGAAACCTTAAAAAGCATAGTTAAAACTCAGGCATACATTAAAAAAAAACGAACTCCCAAGAGGAAAGATCAGTGACCTGACTTTCCATTGTAATCTTCCAGATTAGTCTTCCCAGATGTGTCCACTGTTGTGAAAGTCATCCTGGAACCTTCCTAAAAGCTCCAATTCAAATTTAGACTGCAGCGTTGCTAACGAACCAGCTCTGGCAGCAATGACAGTAGATTGTCAGCAGGAGAGAAAACGCTTCCTACTGTTAAGCAGCTATCTTGGGTAAGCAGAGCTACACACTAAAGAGCTACACATTAAAGTATTTATTTAATTTTTTTTAAATGCACAGAATTAATATTCTGATTTTAAATATAGTATGTTTATCTAAAAAATTGGATTTTTTCATGTCAATTCATTACGTGAATATTCTATCATGTTTTCCCCAAAATACGACCCTGTCTTATATATATACATATACACACACACACATACATACACACACACAAACACACATATATAGTGTGTGTGTATTGTGTCACAACCCCTGGTATGCCCAAATATGGGAGGGAGGATACTGCTTCCCTTTTCTGTCTATCGGTTCACTCTGGGAGCCATCCAGGAAGAAAACCATTTTTTTAATGTTGCCTTTGTTACATTTATTTATTAGCACAATTGCAATATATATAAATAAATATTAGATTTTTACAACCCCTGGTAAGCCCCAATTATAGGAGGAAGCTAACTGCTTCCATCATCTGTCAATCAGCTCGTCACAAGAGTCCATCACGACAGAAACCCAATGTTTTTTACTGTTGTTTTTGTTATATTTGTGTTTTTTTAAATTTTTTTTATTAGTGATAAATAAAGGGAGACTAGTATAGATCTATTTCAAGCTATTTAGCTCTCATCAGCTAGCCATACCCTTACTGGTTCAAATCCCACACATATATATATATACACACATACACACATACATACATACATACATACATACATACATACATACATACATACAAAAAAGGCACCAGGTCATCTTATTTTTTGGGGAGGATGTCGTCCACTGACTCACCTCACTTGCACGTGTCACCCCCAGACTCTTTTTCAATTTCAGAGGCCTTCAGGAACTTCTTCATGTGGCAAGGCCAGCAAGGCTTTCCTGAAGGCCTCTGCAGCCAATAATAAAGCTCTGGATCGATCTGGATCGATCCAGTACATTAGATGAGTTCAGACTTTAGAACTGGACAAATACCAGTGGCTATTAATGATTTTCATAAAAATGGAAACTTTGTCTGGAACTTTTTGCAGTTGTCCATATTTTTTGCAGTTGTCCAACTGTAAAGTATAAGCAAAATGGAATGCTATAGCCGTGGAATGGTTGAATATAAAACAATAACTTGCAATGTCATTCATATCTTCTTTTCTAAAGAAAAACATGTTCCAAAAGATTTCTTAAGCAGACACATTTCATAGTTCAAGCATGAGGACACAGAGCAAGTTAACATGTTGGGGAAAGGACATCTCCATGGTATCAAACCTTTTATTCAGTGCAACCTCAAATAAACTTCCATTACCAAAGGCTGCAGCTTTGACAGTAGAACTTTTCAAATGGAGGCAACAGAAGATCTTTGTTAAAAGCAATGCAAACCTGGGTTGATGCTGTCGAATTCTGGTGTGCTTCTATTTCATTTCAACATTTGTGAACCACATTTTTTTTTCTTTTACTATGGCTCGCTTTTTTTAACTGGAAAAAAATATATCCCTAAGGGTCTAATTCTGGGGAGTCTATCTTGAATTCAAAGACCACTTAGTTACTGTCTCCAGCATTTAAGACATGGTAATGTGAGACTGAAATGCTAGAAAATATCATTGAGGGGAAGAAAAAAAGTAACTGAAGATGCCAAAGATTCCTTGAAATGAACTACAAGCTATGCAAAAGTGCTGCTGTTCACATTAATAAACTTTGTGCTGCCTATTTCTAGATAGGCTATAATCTATGATTATTAGTAGAAAGTGACATGGGCTAAATTTTATGTCACAATTATGAATAGAACTTTGGATATTGATTATATTGATATTGGAAAATGAAGTGTTGCGAAAGGAGCTGTACTTCAGGTAGTAGATCTAAAGTCTGGCTGGCACAAGAAGGAAGGAAAAATGTTTAGTTCACATTCAATGAGTGGCAACAGATCAACTCCAGCATTCTAGAATGAGAGTGTATGGTCTGATTCTCTCCTTGCAACAGCAGCTGTCAGTATACCTTACAAAAAAAGATTAGCCTTTTTTCAAATCATTCCACTTTCACTGCTTTGATTTTTGTTTGGAGTCTAATTCATAGTGTTCTTTACTTCTTTTCCTTTAGGGGTTTGTGTAGTCTTGGTAGATAGAGACACCATTGTTTGGGTTGGGAATTAAGAATGGACTGGCTAGAGCAGTGTTTTTCAACCACTGTGACGCGGCACACTAGTGTGCCGTGACATAGTGTAAGGTGTGCTGTGGGAAAATTACTTTATATATAGTCAATATAGGCACAGAGTTAATTTTTTTTAACATTTTCTAATGGTGGTGTGCCTCGTGATTTTTTTCATGAAAAAAGTGTGCCTTTGCAGAAAAAGGTTGAAAAACACTGGGCTAGAGAACACCAGTACTTGCCAGAGCTATGAATTATAGACCAGGAAGTTGTAAGGTGTGAGGATGATGAAACAGGAAATAGCTGTTCCTAAGCTAGAAAGAGCCATTATGTAAATATTCAGGAATTTTATTGGTATGCCTACCATGAAGTCTGACAAAAATAAAATTATATTTTGGAAGATGCAAGTGGCAAATCAATTCCCTAGAAACCTGCACTGTTGCTTTCATGGGTTACATATCAGCAGAAGCTGAGCTTTCAAACTTCCAGTGTTATTTTTTTCCTCCCAAGCTTGAAAGAGAAAGAAAAAAAGAAAGAAAAGAAGAGAGAGAGAGGGGGGGGGAGAAAGCTTTCATAGGAAAAGTCCTCTCTTGATATTTTCTTTTGGGTTTAAGCATGGAGGCTACAAATAGCAGGAGACAGGAGTTTGCAGGAAAAGACAGAGCACTGTCATTTTTTTACCCACAACTAAAAAACAAACAAACAAGTATGTAAACATATAGGTTTACACTGCAGTGTGATAAATCAGTAAATGATGGACATGTTTTCTCCTTCCTGACTTTCCAACTGAAAGCAATGAGAAGGATGTATTTACTTTCTCTGAAGTTATCACTCAGCAAAACCCGATTGTAAACATTTTTCCAAAAAAGGAAAATTAGCTGCATTAGATCAGGATGTATAACTGAGATGATTATGAATCTATGAGTGAGATCATAGTTGTGGCCTGGTTCTGTTTTTCTACCAAACTGAATTCAAAACTGAACTGCAGGGGGAAAAATATCAGAACAGCCCAGCTCATACAAAATATCTCAACTTGATTTTTGAGGTCCATAATTCTAGAAGTAACTATTCAATAGGATCAATTCACCTAATACATATGATTTATGAGATGGGTTGGGGTTTCTCCAGTTTTGAGAAAGTGAAAAATAGTCTCCATGTAACCTAGATTCATAGATTTCATTTGGATCAAACTCTTATTCTTTATGAAAGAAAAATTCCTTGAACTGTGACCATGACCTTCAAATCACTGAACAGATTTATTTGCAATGGAAATCTACTGAAAAATGCAAATTACATTGGTTGTTTGCAAGACAATATTATCTTTTCTAATAAATATATCTTTCAAATTATGTAATTAGATGTGCTTCTTTTTGAATACATTATATTTCAAGAGAAAATGTTTAATTAATATGCTGCAGTTCAATATTTGACTTTTGTCATTCCCTGTAACATATAATTAGAAAGTAACAAACTAATTACAATCATGGCATTGATCAGTATTGTATAATTCACATCATCATTTTTAATGAAAATAAGCATTTAGCAGAAGGTACAGTAAAAGTTTTTTTCTCTTACAATTTCATTTTTGATTTAGTATAGACACTTTTAAATTCAATACTTGCAAAGTACAAGATATTTAAAGTATGGGTAAAATATATTAGAGCTACTGTTGTATCCAAATACAAATAAGTAGAGATCCAAAAAGAGAATATAGCAATTCCTTTCACTGGTTGATAAAGTAAATCTGATTTGCATTTATTTATTTATTTATTTGTTTGTTTGTTTGTTTGTTTGTTAGCCAAACATTTACAGGATAGCAGTTATAAGTATGAACATGGACATGGACAAAGGAAATGAATACAAGTAAATGAAGACAGTAGGATAGGGATGGTAGGCATGCTGGTGCACTTATGTACATCCTCTTTACGGACCTCTTAGGAATGGGATGAGGTCCACAGTAGTAGACAGTTTAAGGTGGAAGCTGTGGGGGAATAAGGATGCAACAATGGAGGCATTACTGGCATTGACCACTCTGTTGCTGAAGTTGTATTTTCTGCAATTGAGTTTGGAGAAGTTTACCTTGAGTTTGTATTGATTGTTTGCCCGGGTATTATTGTGGTTGAAGCTGAAGTAGTCATTGACAGGTAGTATGTTGTGTCCTATGCTTAGGTCCAACCTCAGGTGGTGCAGTTCCAGATTGTTCAAGCCCAAAATTTTGAGCCTAGTAGCACAGGGAATTCTATTGTGAGTACTCTTCTCGTGAAATACCTCTGGACCCATTTGATCATATTAATGTCCAATATACAGTGTGGACTCCAGGCAGACGAGCTGTATTTGAGAATTGGCCTGGCAAAGGTTTTATATGCGCTAGTTAGCAATACAATATTGCCAGAGAAGAAGCTTCACAAAATTAGGTTAACAACTCTTAATGCCTTTTTAGCAATGCTGTTAAGTGAGTTCTGGGATTTAGATCATTTGAGGTGAGTACTCCTAGGTCCTTAACAGAGTGAGGGTCGTGTACGAGGTCGATTTTGCCCAACTTGTATTTGGTGTTCAGCTTTTTATTGCCAATGTGTAGGAGAGAGCATTTGTTAGTTGAGATTGGGAGTTGCCAATTGCACAACCATTCTTTTACATAGTCGAGGTTGCTTTGTTACACATATGTTTTATTTATTCATTTTTCAAATTTTGAAACCCCCAAGCTCCGTCACAGAGGGACCTGGTATAAATGTTATAGTGATTGACTGAAGCTTGATCGAAGCTTTATAGTGATTGACTGAAGCTTGATCGAAGCTTTATAGTGATTGACTGAAGCTTGATCGAAGCTTGAACATTTAGATGCATGAGAATGTGGAGTAAAAGAACCAAGAAGACCGTCACAGCAATGTAACTGAAGCCTGGCCCTTGTATATACGTAGCAACAATAGGGGCGAGGCTTCAACTGCCTTCCTATCAGTGTCATGTTGATGTTTTTTATTCCCTCCCCTTCCCAGTGAATGCTGATGACTGACAGGAAAGAAGTGTCACAAACAATTAAAGAAACAGAAAGAACTACCTTATATTTGAATTGCATATAGGAAAGTGTGCCCAGTACTGTTGTGCATTCATGTTATCTGTAGAGAAATTGACTTTTAGTGTTGCTATTGACATCCAGTTCATGTTTGTCACACATTTTATGATATTGGATGCTTACATTCTCTCTTTGCCACAAGACACCATCCTTCTTAGAAGACTTCAGATATTGTAATTTTAGGATGCTAGTATAATTGGGATGTGGGGAGGCTGGTTTAAGCAAGACAGTGGAGATTCCTTTTTTGTCTAGAGCTCAGCAGAACAATGGAATACTTGACATTCAGAAACATTCCAGGGAAAATAAAATGATAACTGCCAGATGGTGGATATTGTGACTGTCCACGGCAAACATAAGGGAAAAGAAAGGGAAACAAAATCAGACTAAGGGGAAGCATAAAATGAAATTCAGTTAACAAAAACAAAGGGAAAGTAAACCCATAAATAACAAAATGAATGTCACTTTAACTAAAATCCCAGGAGGTGGTTTAAACAAGCACATTTTAATAACAAATACTGTGTGTAGATAATAAACTGGCAAGCACAAGTCAATGCACAGATTTGGAAACAGCTCAGCTTTGGCTTGCTTGCTTCATTGTATTAATGTATTTTAGTTGCCTGTTAACTCCTTGAAAAGAGTTTAAACACACAATAAAATGATCTAGCTGCCCAATGAGACTCATTGGCTCCTGGGGATCAATACAGTATAACAGAGGATTCTAGCAAAGTAACATGCAGAGAAATTATCTTTAAATTACACATAAGCAGGAGAGTCTCTCAACATTCCCCTGCAGTGATAACAGAAAGGAAGGATGGATTTCTATTTTGCTGGTGTTAATGCAATGCAATCCCAGCCAACTAAGTCTTTCGACACAGTGTTATTTCCTGATCAAACTTGACAGCATAATGCAGACCTAGGACTGTGCTGTGAATTCAGGAAGAATCTGATCCTGTACTGTAGAAACAATCAGCTTTGTGGAGAAGGCACATCTGTACACAGAACATCAAGCCACCCCAAAGGTTTTTTTTAATCAGGCATGCTGTAATTCCCAGAGCAATTTTATAAAAAGTTTAGCTTTCTGCTCTGAACTTACTGGGATGCCCAAACCCAGAAATAGATGGAACAATCTATAATAGTTTTCAACTCATGAGATGGGCATATTGAGTTAAGTTGGTTTCCTCCATTTAGTTTTTAATCATGTAAATGAAGGCAAATACAAAACTATGAATGAGCCTTGTGACCAGGCTGTCAGACCTACAAGCCATTTTTTTAGGGTTGAGGCCTGTCACACTTTCTACTGTTTACTTTCAATTGTGAGAAAATGGGGGGATTATATGGAGTTGGGTGATGTGTAGCCATAACAACATTCTTCTTAGAAAGTCAAGGTCACTTTTGTCTCTGCACCTGGCCGGATGTGAATGGGAGGAATCTGTCTTCGTAACAGTGGAAGATTGGACATGTGATAGACTTGTGGGTGTTGGAACTTTCAACTGGGTGGGAAAACCTGGAAGCTTTCAGATTCGGGTTTTCCTAGATATGCCAACATGACATCTCTAATAAATTGTAACTTTGAGGAACCACAAGCTTTGGAGTTTTATTTTTTGGAACCCTGACACAAGCATCGTTCCTGATGACAATAATTTGGCAAAGTAGCAAGATCTTTTTGAAGGAGAGGGAAGAAAAAGATTGATAGAGAGATCGTATTGCTGCGCTGTTCCTTCTAGGCCTCCCAGGTTTTCCTTTTCAGTGGTTCTGTAATGGCATAGCTCTTTTGTATGAACAGTCAGCTCATATATTCTCCCACTTCAGAGACTGTATCAAACTTTCCACTGACTTTCATTTGCCATCATACACATCCTTCTCTCAATATGTTTGTCAGGATTTTTGGAAGTTAACTAAAACTAAAAGTGATATTTTCCTAGTATAGTTGTCATAGAGAATTATGTAGTATGATTTATTTAGAAGAATGAGATGCAATGACATGATTTCCAGAAATGGAACAATTCTCAGTTATTACCAATATATCTACCTGTACATATTTTTTTCTAATAGCCTTTCTATGATCCATTAGAAAGTCTCTTTGTTGATAATGAAGAAGCTTGCAGCTGACTGCTTCAATGTTATCATTCTGAAAACTAACTATTACAATATTATGTTCTAGCTTTTACTCGATTTATTTTTTAAGTTATTCTATCTAGAACTTACTAACAAATTAGGTGTTTTCCCTTGTGAGCAATTATAAGTAATAAAGGATATAATTATATGTGTGTACTCTTCTTTCATTTGGCCCTAAATTTGTGTGAGCATGTAATTTGAAATGCTGTATGTCAACTTTCAAAGAAAATTTTCCCTTACAAATTATATCTCCCTATTGATGGCATGAGAGTATAGGGATGAGATTGTCAAAGAGAAAGGGGGAGGGGCAGTGTCAATAAAAATGCTGAAGATAGAAGGGTTAGGTTTGCAATGGTTTTAAATCATTCATTAATGGGTTACAATGAATGTAGGGGAAATGATACATTTATGAAGGGTCTACCAAATATTGATATGGTTCAGTTATGAAACATAGCAAAAAGTGAATGCTAAAATGGTAGAATGGACTCTACCACATCAGATTAGCAGAGATGTCTACTTTTGATTATTTTATGTAACAAACTTCCTGCAAATAAGCAGCTTCAAATTATTCATTCTATGAGGAAAGCATCTACATATAATTTAAGATACCCTGTAGGAGAAGAAGAAGACGTGTCTGGGGGTGGAGTCAAGAGAGGAATAAGTTTGGAATCTTTACATTCTACAAGCCACCCTTGAATTCTGTTAACTCTTACATCAATTTAGTTCTGACCATTATTAGACTATATTATTGTGTATAGACCCGAGTAATAAATCTTAACTGGGACTTAATATGTAATTCCTATTCTTCATGCATAACAATCCCTCCCCTCCCCTTCCCCGCTTCTGCTCAGTCAAGTGTTCAGTGCAGTTAATATTTAAAACACAAGTTACTGAAAGAGCGAAGAAAATCAATTCAAAGATTAATAAGAAAAATTGTGACAGTGATGTATCTTGCATCCTTTTTTAAATGCTGAGGTTGTGGGAGTGTAACTTCTTAGCCTGGGAAGAATTTAATAATGTTATTATAAATAGAATTAGAAAGCTATTTGCATCAATGAAATTAACCTGGTCAACAGCCTAACTTTTTAAAAATAATAGTACAGTCAAAAGAGAATGCAGCTTTTTCTAGAGCAATGCTTGCAGCAAACATATAAAAGCTGAAGGCCAAGCTAATGATTTTAAAAATTCACATCCTTGAGGTTTCCAAGGAGTTATTTGCTTAGGCCTCTTTCTCTGTAAACTCAGACAATTATGGCAGAATCTCTGTTTTAAACATAGATGTGCATTCAGTTTGAAATATATTTCTTCAACAGTAAGGGGAAAAAATCTCAACAACTTGAAAACCATGTAGCTATTGAATATTTAAGAAAACTTGAATATATCTCCCACTTTAGAATAAATTCTGCACTAACAGGAATTTTATCTGGCAACTATTCACAGTATTCTCATTCTTAAGCACTTCTGTTAGTTTTTCTGTTTTTTAAACTTTAAGCATTCTATAGAATTCTATTGCTTGTGAGCAGAATAGAGTAAGAGATAAGCAATGCTGCATGACATCTTCTTAAGAAGAAGGATTATGATGGATGAACTGCATACAATAAATCTTAGTAAACCATGAAATGAGTAAACTGTTCTTAGGAGGTCCTTTTTAGGATTCCAGAAAAGCTAAAAGCTATATTTGGAAATGGGGGAAGGAAGGGGGAAAGGAGGGAAGGAAGGAAGGATTGCAATTCCAGAAGAGCTGGAGTTAACCAATAAGCATTTCTGATAATTTTATAATATTTAACAGGACCATTTTTTAAATTTTACATAGTTTGTTAAAAAAATAATAATGTGTAAGGAAAATTTAAAAACGGATTGTTGTGTAAAAGAACTGATGGGTGTTTTGACTAGTCCAAGACATGCTGCATTTACAGAGTAGCATAGAATAATGTCCACTTCCCATTATATACAGAATAATTTGAGCCAAAATTTCAGTATTACTTAATTTTTTCAGTGCAGTAGTATTCTTGTAACATCTAATGCAGCAAGTTCAGAATAAGTTGTATAATTTACACAGTTCTGAATTTCTATCAAATGTGGTAACCAGACCATTCTGGAGGAATAGTCTTCCATTGTCTATATTTTTACATTCACAGTGTGTGTGTGAGCATGTGTGCATCTGGATTTGGCAGCCAACTTGAGTCATTAATTTTACATTCTAATTTCTATCGTCCACTCTGAGGATAGTTTGCAATCTTTAAAAAAATGCAATAATATTTAAAGGATCCAGTGAAACTCCTCTGAGGAAGGAGACAAACATTAAAATGAATATAGGTTAGTCTCCCCCAGAGACGATAGGAAATGTATGTGCATAACATTCATAACAAACCTATTCCTTTCAATTGTCAGTATGAGATACTCCAATTTATTTCAACATTCTTGTACAAAATCATAATGTGTCATAATAGAGGTAGACCTTGCCTTATGACCACAGACTAAAATTTCTGTTGCTGAGACATTTGCTAAGTGAGTTTTGTCCCATTTTGTGACCTTTCCTGCCACACTTGCTAAATGAATGACTATAGCTGTTAAGTTAGTAACACAGTTGTTAAGTGAATCTGTCTTTCCCATTGACTGCTTGTCAGAGAATTGCAAAAGGTGATCACATGACTCCGTGATACATGCTAGTTGCCAAGCATCCAAATTTGGATCACGTAACTGTGAGGATGCTGCGATGGTCATCAATGGGAAAAACAGATGTAATTTTTTTTACAGTGGCATTATAACTTCAAATGATCACTAAATGTAAGTTTAGGACTACTGGTAATATTTCTTCGTAGTGGAAAATAAATAAATATATATCTAATATCTATCTAATAAAGGCTATCTATCTATCTATCTAATAAATTTGGAAATAACATCTAGAGCAGTAGTTTCTCAACCTTGGTAACTTTAAGTCCTGTGGACTTCAACTCCCAGAATTCCCCAGCCAGCTTAAGTCCCCAGGATTTAAAGTCGCCAAAGTTGAGAAACATTGATCTAGAGCCTTCTGTAAGATTACATTAGAAACTATACAATGAAATGACAAATCACAGCACAGAGTTTTGGAAATGATCCTTCTTCCATAGTTTGCATAATTGCAAACTACATTTCTAATCTGCATTTTAGAAATTTACATATGACAGATTTCATGATGTCTAACTGAAACTTCTATGATTAGAGCATAATATCCACTGGAGAAAGTTGGAAAACACCATGTTTTTTATACCTGTCTCTTGAAGATTCCAAAGGCATCAAGTTGTGCTGTGTTAGAAACTATATTCTTAACCATGAAAATCTAATGGAATGGGTTATGTTCAAATATATCCTTAAAGAAATGAATATGTCCAATTTATTTTATTTTATTTATTTATTTGTCAACATGTACATGGTAACAGGTGTTAGTATAGACATAGACATTTTCATATGAGATTGGTATAAATAGATGGATATAAATAAGTATAACATGGCTATTAACACATAAAATGAGTACATATCAATGGGAACAGTAGGAAAGGGATGGTAGGAACCTCTTAGGAAATGTGTGAGATCCATGGTGGACAGTTTAAGGTTAAAGATAAGGGGGTTTGAGGAACTAACAATGGAATCAGGTAGAGAGTTCCAGCCATTGACCACTCTATTGCTGAAGTTGTATTTTCTGCAATTGAGTTTGGAGCAGTTTACTTGAGGTTGTATTTATTGTTTGCCCATGTATTATTGTGGTTGAAGTTGAAGTAGTCATTTACAAGTAGGATGTTATAGCATATTGTCTTTACTAAAAGTACCATGTTGTAAACTAAAAAGGGAAACTCATTTGATAGCATTTCATTCAGTTTGCTGCCTCCACTGAAGCTCAGTGATAATTCTAACTGGAAATTAACAGAAGGTGGCTCTCCACTGAACAAAAAATGGACATTATACATTACAATAATAATGTAATTACAGGTGTCAAAACTAAAATGACAATATTTGCCATTTACTATTTTAAGTAAAAGCTTTATGTTCCTTCTGTAAGTTGCCAATCAGACTCTAAAATAGGAATGTATGATTCTACCTCAAGTTTGGTAAGCTTTCAACAAAGTAGACCACAACCTACTTCTTTGTAAGCTAGAAAAATATGGGATAGACAACATCACCACCATATGGATTTGTAACTGGCTGACAAACCATACTCAACAAATAGTCCTTAATGGTACTATTTCTACATGGAGGGAAGTAAGCAGTTCTGTCTTAGGCTGGTATGCTTCAATATCTTCGTAAATGATTTAGATGAGGGAATAAAGGGGGGATGTATCAAATCTGCAGATGGCAGGAATACCGTATTTTCACCCATATAACCCGCGGGTTATATGCGGTTTTTACATGCACAGCGCCCCCCTGTGGGTTATATGCGTGGGCGGGGTATACAGAAAATATTTTACACGATCGGAGGCTTACACGATCGGAGGCTTGCTTCTTTCTCCGTTTCTTCCCCCACCCCGATCTCAGCTGTTTCCTTCTCCTCCGTTCCTTTCCTCTTCCCCAGCGTGCGCAGGCTTCTTTCTCCGTTCCTTCCCCCACCCCGATCTCAGCTGTTTCCTTCTCCTCCGTTCCTTTCCTCTTCCCCAGCGTGCGCAGGCTTCTTTCTCCGTTCCTTCCCCCACCCCGATCTCAGCTGTTTCCTTCTCCTCCGTTCCTTTCCTCTTCCCCAGCGTGCGCAGGCTTCTTTCTCCGTTCCTTCCCCCACCCCGATCTCAGCTGTTTCCTTCTCCTCCATTCCTTTCCTCTTCCCCAGCGTGCGCAGGCTTCTTTCTCCGTTCCTTCCCCCACCCCGATCTCAGCTGTTTCCTTCTCCTCCGTTCCTTTCCTCTTCCCCAGCGTGCGCAGGCTTCTTTCTCCGTTCCTTCCCCCACCCCGATCTCAGCTGTTTCCTTCTCCTCCGTTCCTTTCCTCTTCCCCAGCGTGCGCAGGCTTCTTTCTCCGTTCCTTCCCCCACCCCGATCTCAGCTGTTTCCTTCTCCTCCGTTCCTTTCCTCTTCCCCAGCGTGCGCAGGCTTCTTTCTCCGTTCCTTCCCCCACCCCGATCTCAGCTGTTTCCTTCTCCTCCGTTCCTTTCCTCTTCCCCAGCGTGCGCAGGCTTCTTTCTCCGTTTCTTCCCCCCCCCATCTCAGCTGTTTCCCTTCTCTTTTACTCGTCGCGGGTTATATGCGTGGGCGGGTTATATGCGTGGGCGGGTTATATGCGTAGGCGGGTTATATGCGTGGGCGGGTTATACGGGAAATATTTTACACGATTCGGAAAACCCGCGGGTTATATGCGTGTGCGGGTTATTTGCGTGGGCGGGTTATATGGGTGAAAATACGGGTACCTCAGAAGACAAGCCCAGGATCCAAAAAGATCTTGACAGACTTGAACAACGGGCCCTATCCAACACAATGAAATTTAATATGGAGAAAAGCAAGGTTTTACATTAGGCAAGAAAAACCAAAGGTAGAAATAGAAGCTCAAAAACAATAAACATGAGAGGAACCTTGGAGTCCTAGTGGACAATCACTTAGATATGAACCAACAGTGTGTAGCAGCAGTCAAAATGCTAATACAATCCTTGGTTGTATAAACAAAGGCATAGAATCAAAATTAGTATTAGTACAGTTATATAAAATCTTAGTAAGGCTACACCTAGAATACTGCATCTAATTTTGATCACCACATTATAAAAATGATGTTGAGATTTTGGAAAAAGTGCAAAGAAGAGCAAGAAGATTAAAGATGATTAAAGGCCTGGAGACTAAAACATATGAAGAATGGTTGCAGGATTTGGGTTTGACTAATCTAAAGAAAAGAAGGACTGGGGAGATATGATAGCAGTATTCCAGTATTTGAGAAGCTGCCACAAAAAGGAGGGGGGCAACTTATTTTCCAAAGCACCAGAAGGGAAGACAATAAACAATGGATGGAGACTAATCAAGGACAGACGGAACCTGGAATTAAGGAGAAACTTCCTAACAGTGAAGACCAGTGGTGCAATTCAGCAGGTTCACATTGGTTCAGTAGAACCAGTTGTTAACTTTCTTTTTTTGAAAAGTTTTTTTTTATTTTAATTAAACAAAAACACACACAAAAAATCATCCTTCATTACATCTTGTAGAAAGCGTGTCAATTGGTTACAGATAACTTTAATGCATTTCTTCCACAGTCATTACTTATAGTTCAGATTAGACTATACACTTTAAATCAAAAATCTTTGTATAATCTTACAATCAATGTACCACAATTCTCTTGACCATGCTTTTACCTCAAATCATTCATACTTAAAAACAAAGCCACATAATGGCATTCATTAGCTATTTCAAAAAATCCTCCAATAACATTACATCTTTATGACATCTTTTAAGTAAAAATCAATTAATAAAGTTTCTAAACCTTCCCCCCCTTTAATTTTCTGAACAGTTCAGCAAACCAGCTGTTGGAAGAAATCTCCTTCCAACAGCCTTTTGTTTTTCCCACATTAAGGGGTTAATCCTGTCAGGAAGGCAGGGAGGAGATGTTCTAGTGTGTCTCTGTGTGTTGTTTCTAGCCGAATCCTGCTTATCTTTATTGCCTTGCTTAAGTGTTTTCAGAAACTGCCTCTTTGGTTAAGCCTTCTTACATTGCAACAGTTGTTAATGGTTCTTGGCAGTACGCACAAACATTCTATAACCTGAGCGGCTTCTCTGGAGCTTTTCCCCCCTTTGCTGGTACTTTTATTCCAGAGCTTGACTTTTTTAAAGGGGAAGGGTTGTTTTAAGCTTTTTTACACTGCTTTGGTGCTCCCTGGCACTGTCCTTTTGGAGTTTATTTCCAATCGCCACCCAGACACTCCTTGTCTCCTCTGTCCCCAATTAAGGGTAGGAGAGGGCAATCATGGGCCTCTTTCTTCCCTGGATCCATAATCTTCTCTAAATGGAGTGATCTGGCTAGTCTTTGGCTTTTTTGTTCATTTGTTACAAAAAAAGGGCTTTGGGAGATCTCCTTCTCCTCCAATGATGGAAAATTGATGAGGTAATCTTTTTGGACCACTACCTGCCTGATTCAGTTAAGCAATGCTGCCTAGAAAAACAATCTTTTTCAAGCTGCATCTTTCCCTCTTCCCTCCAACACAATATTTCCTTAAATCTGGATGATTTCCTTAGGATATCTTGTGATGTGAGTGAGACCAGGTAGTATCTTTAAGTGGTGCAAATGAATCTAAGGATTGCTTCTCCTGGGTGGAAAAGGGTGCTTTGTCAGTTCACTGAGCACAGGAATATCTTGTCTATGGGGATTCTCCAGTCATCCAGGTCATGGTTGTCCCAAAGGTCCTTTTTTCAAGAGGCAACTGGACTTTCTTGGTTTACAGAAAGTCCAGTTGCTTCTTGAAAAAGGACCTTTGGGATAGGAGTCTCTTGCATTGCTTCGGAGTGGCCAAGGCACATGACTGCTCACTGATAGTAAGATTTTTTTAAAAAGGTGGTAGGAGTGTGAATCCTCCCTTCAATTTGTTTTAGTTTTTTCTCATGATAAGAAGACTTAGTAATATGGTACCAGGCTTGAAGCTTATTTAGATATCTGTGACATCTACTAATTTTATTGTGATCCTGACAAGCTTGGGAGGGCAGAGACTTGAACCTGGGTCCCCTATATACTTTGTTAATTTGTCTCTTATCTTGGCATTTTGTAGTCCAAGTATGCCTACCCACTTTCTGGAGAGCTTAAATTACTTCTCTGCTAAAGGATTTCACTTTATGAGCAAGAGTTGGCTGCTGATAGTTATCATTGCATTTTAACTATTTTAATTCCTCAAAGTGCTCTGGCACCCTGCCTGATTTGTAACTCTAGCTTGCTGGTACTGCTGATGAAAAGGAAAGTATTTGGACAGAATGGTTTAGGCTTCCATGATGGCTGTGATTCATTGATCTTCAGTGTGTATTTTCCCATTTTTAATCTAATGATTGGTATTTAGGGCAGTCACAGGACCACCCCGCCATGCCTATTCAACCGGTCATTAGGGCAGGTTGTTAAATTATTTTAATCCCACTACTGGTGAAGACAATTGGCTAGTGGAACAGCTTGCTATCAGAAGTTGTGGATGCTTCATCAATGGAGGTTTTTAATAAGAGACTGGTCAATCATTTGTCTGAAATGTCATAGGGTTTCCTGCTTGACCAGGGTTTGGATTAGATCTTCAAGGTCCCTTCCAGCTCTATTCTGATTGGTAAAGATTCTTTCTTTTGAACTCTAGGGACCTTCTGAGCTCCTCAAAAACTGAAACTGAATTGTCATTTTTTACTTGGTGAAATGTTATATACATGAGAAATAATTCCATTAAATGAATATCCTTAATTTAAACTTATTTTTTGTCCTGAATTTACCCACTCTTTTGAATCTGACCCTGACATGCCCTTTAAAAGTCAAGTGTAATCCTCTGCATAAAACAGCTTATATACCTCTGTGTTAAAGAGAGTACAGTTGAACCTCTGGTCACGACCATAACATTGTTCGCAAATTGATTTGATTATTATCCAAACCTAATTTTGGAAATTTGCTGTTTACAAAAAATGGCACAGAAGCGGAAATTGGCCACCAAAAAATATGAATTTTTTGGTCAGAACCCGATTTGGTCGTGGTCAGAAGCGTTTATGACCAGAGGTTCTAATGTATGTAATTCTGAACTTTGTGGAGGCAATTTTTCTACTAGTGACTTAGAGCATATTCCAGAGTCTTTCAACCATCTTTGTACCAGAATAATATTAATGAAGACAGACTTCATATCACTTTGATGACTGTCAAGTGTCATTGGTATAAAAATCACCCATATCAGTCATCAGGAACATCTGAGTCATAGTATTAATTTAGGTTTATCGGGTATGTATGCTTGTGGCAATTGAACAGCATATAAGTCCAAAAGATACATAAAATGCATATATACTGTCATGCTTTTCTGTGGTAAAATAGCTATCACAATTCTGCAATTCAGTTTCAAATCTAGCCCACAGTGTCCACTTTTCACCATATCCACTGAATTTCACCAAATTCAGCAAGACATCTTTCCAATAGTTTAATCTGACAATAAGTCCTTTACAGCAATGGAGCAGTAAAGAATTGTCACATACCTCAAAATCGTATGTATTTTAAGAAATTTCAAAAGAAGACAATGTAAATTCATGAATGGAAGAACATGACTGTGTCCTGTAATATTGTCTTGTTTTATGAAACATGCAAAATGACATAAATAGAACTAATTCATGGATTTTCATAAGATTGCCAAAACTCTGGGAACAATGGAAAAGTTTGGAAGCCACTAGTAATGTTGAATATATATATATGTGTTCCAGAGTTATATTTGCTGAATAGGATATGTGTTCACCTTAAAAAGCCTCCACAGTTTTTTAAGTAAAGGTGAACAAGGAGAAAACCCCAACCCCTTCCTTTTTCCAATTCTGGCAAATTGATCAGAAACGAAACAAAATCAAGATTCAAAAATTGGATACAAGTACTTTCTGCAGAGCAGATACACTCAACTAATAAAAGGTTCTTTTTGATTTCTCATAATGGATTCTATCAGGCCAATCTCCACATCTTTTTCTCTTTCTCTGTAGTGCATCATTAAGATTAGTGCCTCTAATGTGTTCCTTTCTAGAATTCTTTTCAAACGTAGAGCTGTAATCTGTCCTTCATGAATCTGAATGATGTGCATTAAAGGATGTTTGAATGAAAAATAAAACCAGAAATCTAGCTGTGATTTCTTTTTTCTTTCACTGAAGAATCATCCTCTTTTTTCTAAAAGAGACAAATAGCTCAAGACACATGAAGGTTGTCTTGAAAATCATTCAGAAATAGAAATGTCAGCCATTATTAATAATAGGTACTTTTTTAAAAAAATCTGATTTGTAGCATGTTTTATATAACATTATTTAATCTGTTTTCTTAGAAATTGAAAGTATTGCACAATTGGGTAAAAAGATTCATACAAGAGAACTGTTTTTCAAAATCTTTTTTTTTCTATCTCCAGTTGTGCTGGGAACATTAAGTGCTATAAAATGAGGAAAACAGAATGTTTTCCTTTTCCTTTTCCTGTGCATCTCTTTCAGTAAATGAAAGTTGGGGGAAGTTCATAGCTTTTAAAAAGAGATGAAACACATTTCAATAAATAATTATGCTGTCTATATGAAAAATATTGTTCCTATGGTTCATTTAAAGGCACATTTTAGCCTTAGCTACAAAATAATTGCTTATTGTCTTATATAATAAAAGGGATTTTGTATCAGTTAACATTTTTTGGATTAGACGGGATGTCTGTAAAGTTGGAAAAATGGATTCAATGTGAATTTAGAAAAGAAGATTGGCCTGAACTGCAGTCCCTCAGAAACCTGGTTGACACACTGCTAATATTGCCTCTCACATAAAATAAGGCTAGAAAAATGTTTACATTTGGAGGAGAACATGTCTTTTGAGAGCAGAGAATAAGGTGCACTGATGTTCAGATCTTAAGAATTCTTATATGTGAAAATGTAGGGTGCCATTTCTGCAAACCTGATTATGAAGGTAAATAGTTAAATGTGAATCCCACCAGATCCAAATCAACACATTGACTTGGTTAATTGATTGAATGAATCACAATGATTCAAATGGTTGAATCAAGTTGATGTGATTTCCCAGTTTAATGAAGTAGGTCAACATATTTTCCAAATACATCTTTTGACCTCACAAAGCACTAATATGCAAATAAGATTTTTTCCCTGACCTTCAAATAAGGCATGAAACAAAGAAAGACTCCCCTATCATGTTTCTATTTCATGTACCTTATTTTTACCCTAATAAATATCAAACAAATCTTAATATCTTAAATTGCTAATTATTTGATCAAGGAACATTTTTGTCTTCATTACAACACTGCCATGCTTAAGAAGTTTCTTTCTGTGAAAATATTTTCATGTGAAACTTTATATTCACCAGTTTGTGATATGAAATTGAGTTGAGAATTATGGACAACCTATACAGGAAATTGAGCAATCTTCAATGGAAGTTTACATATCTATGCCTTGGAATATGAATGAAGGCTATCTGCAACAGGTTAAAAAAGAATCAAGATGGTGATTATAGTAAGGAGGCTGAAGCCTCACTGCTTTTTTACATGTGTTAAAAAGGTAAAGGTTTCCCTCACACATATGTGCTAATTGTTCCTAACCCTAGAGGGCGGTGCTCATCCCTGTTTCAAAGCTGAAGAGCCAGCACAATCCAAAGATATCTCTGTGGTCATGTGGTCAGCATGACTAAACACCGAAGGCACATGGAACACTGTTACCTTTCCACCAAAGGTGGTCCCTATTTTTCTACTTGCATTTTTATGTGCTTTCGAACTGCTAGGTTGGCAGAGTTAGGACAAGTAACAGGAGCTCACTCCATTACGCAGCGCTAGGGATTTGAACTGCCAAACTGTTGACCTTTCTGATCGATAAGCTCAGTGTCTTAGCCACTGAACCACTGCGTCCTTTTTATGTGTGTTACAATGTATATAAAAAAGGAGAAGACATGGAGTTCACAGTCTTAACTGATATTTTTAATTTTGTGATGCTTCCTCTCAGCAGATATCTCTGTCCTGAATGTTATAAAAGCATTATTAAAGAATATATCTGGGTCAAACCTACAAGAATAACTAGCTGGCTCTTTCATTGTCTCCTATAATAACTATTTTTTGCCTCTGCTCTTGTGGAAAAGGATAAAGTATTTCCTTTAACTGCTTGTCCTACAAAGATCTTTGTGTGAATGTATTGTTTACACCCAGTTTAATTACCATATGAAGTTTACACATATTTAGGAGTAAGTGCAGTGTGCCCTCTGATAGAATAAGAAGTCAAAAAAAGGCCTAGCCCCTGCAATATCTATAAAGATTTTCGGGTAACTCTAATTTGCTTTAATTTTACACATTTTATACAGAAAAAAATATCTCAATTTGAAATAAACAATTAATTCATCAAACAGATTAACAATTAAATACAAACCAGTTAAGCATGTCACTATTTATATTATATAACAGTGTTCCTTTGAATTGCTTCAGAAACTGCATGTTGAACAATTAATAGTAATTTACTCAATTGATTCTCCATATAAACAAACATTATTACTTGAATATGCAAGCAATCCAGCCTACCAGGTACTCCATGACTTAGTCAATAAATTATTAGATACTATCACAATTACAAAAGTTAAAGTCATTAAAAAGAACCGCACAACTAGAATCAAAAAATTAGTTGAATAAACTGCAATATCTGCATAAAGGTATTATCAATATATTTTATTGATTTTGGGACAACACAAATTCCTGTAATTATTAGTAGAATTAGTTAATTTCTCTTCTCTGAAAATATGTAATTTCAGTGGCATGAAATGTTGCCTGAAGGGATCAAATGCCATGAAATTTAGATGTTTCAAAATGAGGCTTAGTCATCATGCTGAACTATATGATGGACCTCATTCCTAACATTGACTATCATTGATTAATGATACCACCTATCACCTTATATAAATTAACAACAAAATTCAAAATTCCAGTGAATAATAACAGATTAGAATAATAACCATGCTCATTATTGATATCATTAGCTACTCATTAGAACAGATGGCAGGGTATGAATTGACTAAATAAAGATAAAAACATGGCAAAACAAAGATCACCAGTTTTCATGCAGCAAATAATTTGATGGCTACTGTCATATGTAAATCTGCAAAACATAAATGTTACAATTTGTATTTTAATATTCTCTAAAAGAGTTTAGGTAAGCATAAACAGAATCTGCTGCAGTTTACTTCACCACAACCTCGATACATAGGCTGAAATACAATGATTATCTAAACCTGATAAACTGAGGTTTAAATGGGAATGTTCATCCAAGTTACTCTTGTTGAAATCTAGTTTCAGTTTGCAACACTACTGAACCACTAGAAATTAAGTCAATAATTTTTATAGGAATGAATTCCAAATTAAGCTTCCAGCAGCGATCACTGACTAACCAAGGGCTGAGAAAGATAGCAATTGATATGGAATGTATACCTGTAACACTGAACATTTAAATGATATGCGTAAATCAATATTCTAAATTAAATGGATCATGTGAGAGTATCAGAAAGGAAGCACAAGTATATTCTTTAGTTCATTCTGCCATAACATTTCTTTCTTAACAGCACTAAGAAACACTTTATAACAAGCTTTGCTAATTCAATAATAGATAGCACCAAGCTCTATAATTTTCATGAGCAAAGCAAAAACATTCATTTAAATGTCAAGATCTTGCAAGAATAACCATTTCTCCCTTTGTTACATTTGTTATGAGGTAACAGAAAGAGGTTACTTATAAAGTAATAAAAACAGGACTAAAATTTAATAAATAAATGGGAAATCACTCTATATTTCAGGCACTGGTATATGGTGAGCTTGGAACCATAGTTTAATTCAGACCCATATGCAAAGGCTTCTGATTCACACAAGTTCGAGATGATGGGAATAAAAATGTACCATGAACCACCACTAAGCATATGCATGTGTGGTATAATTATGAGAGCTCATCATGGGTATCTACAAACAGATATGTTTCTCTTCTGCTTTCTGAATTTCTCCTCACTTATTCATAGCATTTTATTGTTCACCACAATATGAGTTTTTTGTTTTCAAGCAATAGCATTTCATTTCCATTCTGAATTATCCCATGTTTACAATAGTTGCTATATGAAGGGATTATTCGTTCAGTTTCTAACTAGTCATAGGATTTGTAAGGAGCTACAGAGATTAAGACAATGATATTAAGACAAACATAACTAGCAAGTAAAAAAAAGCATGTGATGTTTTGAAGAGCGAGAGAGACAGAGAGAGAGAAGAAGTATAAGAGAAGGAGGAGGAGGAGGAAGGGAGGAGGAGGAGGAGGAGGAGGAGGAGGAGGAGGAGGAGGAGGAGGAGGAGGAGGAGGAGGAGGAGCATAGGAAAACTTTTACAACATGTTCTGGCATATGTTCTAAGTCAAATATCTTGAAGTACTGTATATTAAGCAGTCGGGCAGGAAAATTTATCCACCATATGTTGATAAGTTTTATCTGCTTTAATAGACACAGAGTATACAATCCTTTTTTGAGTACTTTAAAGAGTTCTAAATGTTTAAATTGGGACATGATATTCTTTAGTATTGCTATGATATCAACATTAGAGAAAGAAGTATCATTCTTCTATCTCTCTTTCTCTCTGCAGAAAGATTGGATGTAAAAACAGTGGCCTATAGGCCACCAGTGACTTCCAACATAGTTCTTAACTCCTCACAAACCCTTCCAAGTCAGTGAAGCCATTTCATTTCAGCTGTTAGGGGAAATGGGTAACTTAAATGTTGACCCAATTTACAGCTTATATATCTTAAATGATATCACAGAATAATTGATTGGAGTATTATAACTTTGCCTGGTCTTTTTCCATTAATCTTCTTAGGTCTGCAGACTTTTCATAGACATTTGCCTAATATATGAAGGTTATATGCATTTCAAGCCTTGTTTCCAATATGCTTACATCTTTACTTAACTTTCTTCCTGTGATTAATGGTACATACTATTCCTGCCTAAACATAATGGATGGTTGTGTTAGAACAATTCACAACTCAGTTCTGACATCTCAGTCACTGAATGAAAATGTAGAAAAAAGATGAATTCAGGATGCACATATACTTTTCCCCCATATTATTCTTTTCTGAAATTTGATGTTTTGCTCTATATAATGCCTGTGTTAAAAATCCCTTTTCATCCCAGAAGGTGCATATTGTCTCAGTGAAACTATTAACTGACCAATAATTTTCCTAATTACAGCAATACTAGAAACAACTGAAGAAAGGAATTTACTTTGTCTGTTGATCTTTAGAGAACAGATTCTTGCATCATTTATGTGTAAAAAGAAGAAAATGTCCCTTTCAGTTTGAATAAAATACAATTTGATAAAACTATGCAAATGTTCTATGAAGAATGTCTCCCACGATTATCAAATAATTTACCAAGAATCAGAATAAGGAGGCTGGAAAGAAAATTAAAAATTGGGATTTCATAGTATCCCTAGTGGATAAGGTCAATAGTAATGTGGCATGTTGTTTTATATGGACTCTGTTTGCACCACATGGAAATAGGTGATGGATTATAGAACTAAATGCCATATGAACGGCACGACCGGGTCTATAAATCAAGAGATTAACTTTAACCCCTAGTAGATCTAGGTTTGTTTAAGGTAATATTAATTTTCCCAATCAACCTGTGCATCTGTCTACTTAGTGCTTCCTCCCCACTCTGAAGAGTTGGGACAGGAGTGTGACTAATTTTTTTTTTAAAAAATGCAATGGTGGAACTCTGGCCATTTGAACACACTTCCCAAATGCGGATCTGTTCTAGGCCCTATCAAGTCATTTCCTTAAATCGCTTGTAGATATGCTTTCTGCAAGTAATTGAAAGCTTGTTGGGAGCTGGTGATCCAAACTCACTTGACAGAACTAAAATTCTTAAATTTGGAGGGGGGGGAACAATGTGTGCAATGAGAGAATAGAACATTGTGGAATACTTTGGGCTTTTTGAATTAAAGAAATTTGCAAACAAGGAATAAGATAATCCAAAGAGAAACAAGAGGCCTGCACAATATATGGACCACAGACCTCATGCAGCCCTCCAAGCAGTCTTGTGCCACTCACCAGCATTTTATGAAAACTCCATAAAGCAAATGACACTTAATGTCCCTTCCAGAACTGATTTGTTACCACTGTTTCCATCTTAAAAGAGATGCAGCTAAGTGCCTCCAACACTTTCATGTCTCACCACCACTACCAACTTCATTCCTGAAGCTGTGTCATTAGCTGCCAAACAATTGATCAGCATGCCTGCTATTCCTTATATCCTGTAATTATTGTTTGTCAGTGTGGTCCTTTCCCCTCTACGAGTTACCTAGGTCTGTGATAGAACTGTGATATGGAACATGGAAGGGTGGAGATGGAAACTGATATGTTTGTATTTGCTGTAAAGAAGATTGGGAGTTGCTTCTTTAAATATCATGTTTATTATTGTTTTTTGTAATTTTAACTTTTTTCTTTTATGCTTTTATACTTGTTTTATTTTTCTATATTTCTATAGTTTTTTAAATCTTGTAAAATCTTCTTTTAATAAAAATTATTCACACAAAAAGAAAAAATAATTCAATATGCAATTTCCAATATTCTTTGCAGCAATTTCAAACCAAATGATCATTCATCCTTTTCCTCTAAGATTATGAGAAAGTTCTCTTTCCCATAGTGTACCTTTATAATCAGCAAATACAGAAATCACATTTCATTTTTCTGACTTTCAGCAAAAACTCCATAAATGTTTTGATGTCTGTTATAAAAATACTTCTTTCATCCCTGATCAAACATGGCAATGTTACATTTCTGCAAATTCTGCAGAATTTATTTCTCCATTGTGGATATTTTAGGATTTTGTGAATGAAAATAATCATGGAGATCAGGTACCTATGTGAACATTTTAGGTAAAATGGGTACCCAGAAGCATTTATCACAAGTTGCCTGCTTGAGACAGAAAATAAGAAAGGAAGTACAAGACTAACTAACCTTGCCACATTTCAAAAGCAGTAGAATGCAGTGTCTGAGAACAGAAAGTAGGTGCAAGTGTGTACAAAACATGAATTACCATAGGAGGACAAAACATGCACTATAATGATCACTCGGAGATGAGGGAGATTTCCTACATAGATTTCTCCTGCAACTATGTGGGATAAATGGGGAGGAAGATAACCATCACATTGTGAGAATACAAGTGAGCAGTACGACAAGGAGACCCTAACTCATTAGTAGTCTCATATTGCAATGAACAAGGATATACATTCAATTTCACAGCTATTACTATTGTTGGGCGAGCATAGAAAAAAAAAGCCAGAGAAATGTTTGAAGCTTGGAAATGGGCCTCTCATCAGTCAAGTTCTGATTTACCACCAACCTGTCAGGCATTTAGGAGCAGAGGGCATATGACCACAAGGAAATAAAAATTAATGACTTAATAGCTTGCAATTAACACCCTAATTAACAACTAAAAGCTACACACAACCAATAACTATATAAATACAATAGAATATCCCAGTGTACATATTCTGGACATAGAGAAGTTCTCTAATGATGGGCTCCAGCACAAGCCCAAAGCCTTGGATCCCATTGACTGACTCAAATTGGATCCTGTAGCATTTTAGGATTTTTCTAACAGTGGGCATATTATAGTCTTCCTGCAGTTATATGCAAAACCAATCTTCCAAAAGTCCAAATCCCCATGGAAACTTAATCAACAGATCTATGAGGAATCATATGAAATATTAAGCCTAATGGTACTAGTGTCAGGGTTCAAAGTAACACCCCCCCCCCAACAAAAGAAGACTCCAAGGCTTGAAGTTCCTCAAAGTTCTATTTTATTAGAGATGTCATACTGGCACGTCTGGGAAACCTCGAATCTGAGAGTTCTGGGTTTTTCTCACCCAAAAGAACGTCAAAGATCCATCCCCTGCACCCGCAAGTCCATTACATGGTCCAATCAATTAACTGAACCAACTGGAGACAACCCCAGTCACTCCCATCCAGGTGCAGGCTGAATGCCCTTGAGTCCCAGAGAAAGGAATGTTGTTATGTGTAATCCTCTACCATTCCTTGTAATCTTCCCTCCCATTTTCCCAGGCACTAAATGTGGTGGCCCTGAAGCTGCAACAGTAAAGATGGTTTCTAGGGCTGAAAACCAGTATGTCAGAATATATATAATGATTATGCCAATTTTGTAATGAACTGAGTGGTCAGAAAAAACAGGTCATTGAGTGCCTGATTAGTGAGTACATAGGACAATGCTGCATTTGTAACTTGCACATACAATTCCTGTCAAGCTGACATTTTTCAAGGCCAATAAGTTGTTTAAATCAATCGCTTCTACATCATTTAACAATACTAAGATGCTTGACACAGGTGCTATTTTTTTAACAGCCCAATGCCCAATTGGCTAGATAACCATAATAACATCTTAACAAGTTTCCATGTTGATCTTCAGATTTATTACTGGGCTTCTCTTCACCTCTCCAAATCTGGAGAGAGAGATCTTTGTTGATGAACTGCAAAATATAAACAGTTTGAGATCTGTAAGTTATTTGGTAGAAGTAATTTGCTCCATCACTGAATGAGGGCTTGCATTCCAGCCAGAAAACATTTATTTTCCTGCACATATATTGTATCTCCAAATCCTTTTGACACATCCATACAAATGAATTTAGTCTTCATGTTGACATCAACGATTACAAGCATTTTTCTTCAGAATATATAAAAGATAGTTTTGATACATGATCATTGGCACCTTGTCTTTTACTCTGGCATATTTGCTTTATAGGTCATTGGCTTGAAGCATTCTCTCTGTTCTAATGTGACCCTTCTGTTAGACGACTCTATAAATCAGCAAACTTGTGAGTAAGAAACATTGTACTTGCAGCCTGAACACTATCGAACTGCACACAAAAGAATAAGAATTTGTTTGATTCCCCAAGAATGCTATTAAGGGAGGAACATTCTCAGAACAAGGATGTCAGCAGCTTTTCAAGTAAGTATGTTTTAAAGAATGGGAGTTGAAGAGAAAGAAAAAGGGAGGAAATGAGGGAAGAAATCTTAGAATTGCCAGTTAATTACTCATAATAAGATCAGTGGCAAGTGAAGCAAGACACTTAAGAATTGTAAAGGGAAGTTGTTGGAAAATTATAGAGCATAATAGAGTGGGAGTTCATATATTCTTCAATTCTGCCTGAAGCAAAACTCAGTACAGATGCTGAGGTTACTGTTTGTACTAAATCTCCAATGAATTGAAGAAATATTAAATTTCCTGAAAGAGAGAGTTCAAACAAATCAAATTAATTAGTGGTTCCAATGTCTATGCATGGAACTCTATACTATAACTAGATGAGCCTTTTCCAATTTCAGGTTGTCCAAATGTATTGATCTAAAAATCCAATCTTTCCAAGGAAGATTGTGAAGTATTAAAAAAGCACATTTGAATAGCATCAGTTTGAGAAAATGGGGTATATATACAACGTAGAAGAGGAATGTTGGTCCACAACATTCATCAGACAAAAATAATTAAAAACAACAAACTCCTGGAAAGTGGAATTTTCCAGGGAATTTTTCACTGAGAATTTTTTATTGATGAGGTTTTATAAATTTTACATATCTCTGGTGAGGATAACTTTTACATATGTAAATTTCAGCTCCCAGAATTCTTACCAATGATTATTATCCAGTCTATGGAATCTTGAGAGCTGACACTATTCATTTGTATGCGCTCAGCTTTATGAAAACAGCTTTATGAAAACGGAAAGAACAATTATCTCATTGAGACATGTCTGCCACTTAAAATAAAATCACATGAAGGGTCCAGGGTGCTCTCTGAGTGCTTGTTTTCTTACAGACATTTCATTACCCCAACTAAGTAACATCGTCAGTACTAGTAAGGAGTGCAGTCTGACATCAATCAATACTTCATGTGGTTTCAGGAAAGATGATAATAAAATTTGGATTTGCATTTTCAAAAACACAAGTAATAGCATGGAAAAGGGACATTCTATTCCAAATCACTTGGATTTCCACCTTTTTTTTAGTAACCCAGGTTTTTTTAAATTGTCAAGAAGAAAGCTTGTACTTGTATGATAGCATGGCAGCACCTATTTCAGCTCCTCGGCATGAGCTCATCATTGTTTCTTATGCTGGTTTCCAAAGGTAAAATATTCTCAAAGAAACTCAAAGCATCAGAAGAATTTATATAAGGATACAATTAGTACTTTACAAGGCGTTCCACAAAAAGCATACAGCCTCATGCACAACAACTCCAGATTGCACTCCCAGGTATTTTGGGAGCTTTTGAAAATCCTGACTGCTGCCTTTGTTACTGAAGACTTATGGGAGCTAACTATCTAAATTATTTATAGCATGCCTACCTTTTTTATTCTAATGTTTCTAGGCATTTTTGAGCAGCAAGCGAAATTTTATCTTAGATCTGCTGGAAATGAGGGAAATGGATGCAGAATGGATGAATCTGATAGAGGTGATTTCTTGCAGGAATGGGTATCTTGGTGTCCTCAAAATGTTTTGTATTTCATCTCTCCTTAGCTCCAGATAACAAGACAAATGGCAGAACATTGTTACAATCCAAGGACATCAGCCTGCTGGGTTCTTATGTGCTTGACCTCAGTGTCTAGTTTATGATCACCAATTCTAGTAATTTATTTAATTTATTATTATATGGTCCTTTCTGTGGAAACTCAAATTTGTACACATAGAGGGTGATGATCTTATTTATGATTGTAACAAACCTACGAAGACTGATATAAATGGACCTAAATGAACTAATAAAGTGCTTTACTAAGCGACACTTGAATAATACAGTTGCAAGAAAAAGTATGTGACCCCCTTGGGATTACAAGGAGTTTTGCATGAATTGGTCATAAAATGTACTCTGAACTTCATCTAAGTCACAACAATAGACAAACACAGTCTGCTGAAAATAATACTACACAAACATTAGATGTTGCCATGGTTTAATTGCACATAACATGTAAATATTCACAGTGCAGGGAGGAAAAAGTATGTGAGCCCCTAGCCTAATGACGTCTCCAAGAGCTAATTGGAGCCAGGAGTGAACCAACCTTGACTCCAATCAGTGTGATGATATTGGATGTGTTGCTGACAGCTGTTCTGCCCTTTAAAAACACACACCTGTTGTGGGTTTACTGGTTTCAAGAAGCACTGTCTGATGTGAACCATGCCTCACAGAAAAGAGCTCTCAGAAGACCTACGATCAAGAATTGTTGACTTGCATGAAGCTGGAAAGAGTTACAAAAGTACCGTATTTTCACGACTATAAGCCGCACTGAAAATCCTAAAATTTGATCCAAAATCGGCAGTGCAGCTTATAACCCGGTGCGCTTTATATGTGGAAAAAGATCTCCCAGCTGCTTTGCTCCTCGCGACTGCAATAGATGTCCAGAAGCGGCTTTTGGGGCTAATGGGGATTGGATTTCCAGCTCGATAGCCCCTGCCGCTTCTGGACGTCTATTGCAGTTGTGAGGAGCCGAGGAGAGTGTGGAGAAGAGCGCGCGGCAGTTCTTGGCGCTCCGGGAAGCGGGAGAGGCGCGCGGTTTGGTTTCTCCTCCCTGGACGTCGCAGCAGCAGCCCCAACCGCACCGATCCCTGTGTTTTTCGCATCGGGGCATGCTCTTGCAGCAGCAGCCCCAAGCGCACCGATCCGTGTTTTTCGCATCGGGGCATGCTCTTGCAGCACACCCCGATGCGAAAAACACAGAGATCGGTGCGCTTGGGGCTGCTGCTGCGACGTCCAGGGAGGAGAAACCAAACCGCGCGCCTCTCCCGCTTCCCGGAGCGCCAAGAACCGTCGCGCGCTCTTCTCCACACTCTCCTCGGCTCCTCACAACTGCAATAGATGTCCAGAAGCGGCAGGGGCTATCGAGCTGGAAATCCAATCCCCATTAGCCCCAAAAGCCGCTTCTGGACATCTGTTGCAGTCGCGAGGAGCGGCACGAAGGTTCTTGGCGC
Source organism: Thamnophis sirtalis (assembly GCF_051295495.1). Taxonomy (NCBI): domain Eukaryota; kingdom Metazoa; phylum Chordata; class Lepidosauria; order Squamata; family Natricidae; genus Thamnophis; species Thamnophis sirtalis. Next base: position 43,095,579 of record NW_028261390.1, on the reverse strand, counting down.
TCCAGGAAGCCCCGAAAGCAGCTGGGAGAGGCGCGTGGTTTGGTTTCTCCTCCCTGGATGTCGCAGCAGCAGCCCCAAACTCACCGATCTCAGTGTTTTTCGCATCGGGGTGTGCTGCAAGAGCATGCCCCGATGCGAAAAACACAGAGATCGGTGCGCTTGGGGCTGCTGCTGCGACGTCCAGGGAGGAGAAACCAAGCTGCGCGCCTCTCCCAGCTGCTTTCGGGGCTTCCTGGAGCGCCAAGAACCTTCGTGCCGCTCCTCGCGACTGCAACAGATGTCCAGAAGCGTCGGGAAACATGCGGCTTATAACCCGGTGCGCTTTATATGTGGAAAAAGTTTGAAAAATTAACGTTAATTGATACTGCGGCTTATAATCCGGTGCGGCTTTTGGTCGTGAAAATACGGTATCTCCAAAAGCCTTGATGTTAATGTGTCCACGGTAAGGCAGACTGTCTACAAATGGAGAAAGTTTAGCACTCTTGCTACTCTCCCTAGGTGTGGTCATCCTGTAAAAATGACTGCAAGAGCACAGTGCAGAATGCTTCATGAGATAAAGAAGAATCCTAGAGTGTCAGCTAAAGACCTATAGAAATCTCTGGCACATGCTAACATTTTTGTTGACACATCTACAATAAGGAAAACATTAAACAAGAATGGAGTACATGGGAGGACACCACGGAGGAAGCCATTGCTGTCCCAAAAAAAATATTGCAGCACGTTTGAAGTTTGCAAAAGAGCACCTGGATGTTCCACAGCACTACTGGCAAAATATACTGTGGACAGATGAAACCAAAATTGAGTTGTTTTGGAAAAACACACAATACTATGTGTGGAGAAAAAAGGCACAGCACACCAACATCAAAACCTCATCCACACTGTAAAATATGGCGGAGGGAGCATCATGGTTTGGGGCTGCTTTGCTGCCTTAGGGCCTGACGGATTGTTGTCATTGATGGATTGTTGTCATTGATGGATTGTTGTCAGTGATGTTCCACAGCACTACTGGCAAAATATACTATGGACAGATGAAACCAAAATTGAGTTGTTTGGGAAAAACACACAATACTATGTGTGGAGAAAAAAAGGCAAAGCACACCAACATCAAAACCTCATCCGCACTGTAAAACATGGCGGAGGGAGCATCATGGTTTGGGGCTGCTTTGCTGCCTCAGGGCCTGACGGATTGTTGTCATTGATGGGAAAATGAATTCCAGAGTTTATGAAGACATTTTGCAGGAAAACGTACGACCATCTGTCTGCCAACTGAAGCTCCGCAGGGGATGGGTGATGAAACAGGACAATGACCCAAAGCATACAAGTAAGTCAACACAAAAATGGCTTCGACAGCACAGAATACGCCCTCTGGAGTGGCCCAGTCAGAGTCCTGACCTCAACCCGATTGAAATACTGTGGCATGACCTTAAGAGAGCGATTCACACCAGACATCCCAAGAATATTGCTACACTGAAATAGTTTTGTGAAGAGGAGTGGTCCACAATTACTCCAGATCATTGTGCAGGTCTGATCTGCAACTACAAGAAACGTTTGGTTGAGGTTATTGCTGCCAAAGGAGGGTCAACCAGTTATTAAGTCCAAGGGTTCACATACTTTTTCCTCCGTGCACTGTGAATGTTTACATGTTATGTGCAATTAAACCATGGCAACATCTAATGTTTGTGTAGTATTATTTTCAGCAGACTGTGTTTTTCTATTGTTGTGACTTAGATGAAGTTCAGAGCACATTTTATGACCAATTCATTCAAAACTCCACATAATCCCAAGGGGTTCACATACTTTTTCTTGCAACTGTATATAGAAAAGATCTATATCACTTCAGAATAAAGAACATTTATTGTGATTGCCCAACTTGGGTCTTGCAAAAGAAAAAATCTTTTTTTAATCTAATAGTTCTCATAATTGGGTTTATGAATGCCTGAGAGCATGGGTGATACAACTTCTCAGGATGCATACATACAATTGCAGGGGATTAGTGCAATTGCCTAGAGCAGTGATGGCGAACCTTTTGGGGCTCGCATTCCAAAAGTTTAAGAGTTTAAGAGTTTAAGAGTTTATTAACATTTATAGGCCGCCCTTTTCCCTGAGGGGACTCAGGGCGGCTCACATAAAATCAGGAAAGGGGAATACAAACAATGACGTAGACACATATAAGTAAAAATAGTGAGCAACATTCATTCATCATTCGGGAGGGGCGGCTATCTTTGTCCCCAGGCCTGACGGGCTAGCCAGGTCTTAAGGGCTATGCGGAAGGCCTTGACGGTGGTGAGAGTACGAATCTCCACGGGGAGCTCGTTCCAAAGGGTCGGAGCTACTACTGAAAAGGCCCTCCTCCTTGTAGTTGCCAGCCGGCACTGGCTGGCAGATGGAATTCGGAGGAGGCCCAATCTATGAGATCTAATTGGTCGCAGGGAGGTAATTGGCAGAAGGCGGTCTCTCAAGTACGCAGATCCACTACCATGAAGGGCTTTATGGGTGACTAGTAGCACCTTGAAGGGCACCCGGAGATCGACAGGTAGCCAGCGCAGCTCGCGGAGGATAGGTGTTATGTGGGTGAACCGAGGTGCACCCACGATGACTCGCGCGGCCGCGTTCTGGACTAGCTGAAGTCGCCGGATGCTCTTCAAGGGCAGCCCCATGTAGAGCACATTGCAGTATTCCAGCCTAGAGGTCACAAGGGCCCGAGTGACTGTTGTGAGAGCCTCCCGATTCAGGTAGGGTCGCAACTGGCGCACCAGGCGAACCTGGGCAAATGCCCCCCTGGTCACAGCCGTCAGGTGGTGGTCAAAGGATAGCTGTGGATCCAGGAGGACTCCCAAGTTGCGAACCCTCTCTGAGGGGTGTAAAATTTGACCCCCCAGCCTGAGTGATGGAATATTGGTCGAATCTTTGGGAGGGAAGCACAACAGCCACTCGGTCTTTTCTGGGTTGAGTACAAGCTTGTTAGCCCTCATCCAGTCCATAACGGCCTCAAGGCCTCGGTTCATCACGTCTGCCGCTTCATTGAGTTGGCACGGGGCAGACAGATACAACTGGGTATCGTCCGCATATTTATGGTATCTTATCCCGTGCCTGCGGATGATCTCTCCCAGCGGTTTCATGTAGATGTTGAATAGTAGGGGGGATAAGACCGAACCCTGAGGCACCCCATATGTTAGGGGCCTAGGGGTCGATCTCTGCCCCCCCACTAACACTGACTGCGACCTGTCCGAGAGGTAGGAGGAGAACCACCGCAACACGGTGCCTCCCACTCCCACCTCCCGCAGTTGTCGCAGAAGGATACCATGGTCGATGGTATCGAAAGCTGCTGAGAGGTCAAGGAGAACCAGGATGGAGGGATGTCCTCCATCTCTGGCTCTCCAAAGATCATCGGTCAATGCGACCAAAGCGGTTTCTGTGCTGTAACCGGGTCTGAAGCCTGACTGGAAGGGGTCAAGATAGCTTGCTTCCTCCAAGGACCGCTGGAGCTGGAAGGCCACCACCTTCTCAACAACCTTCCCAAGAAAGGGAAGGTTGGAGATTGGGCGATAGTTATTAAGAACAGCTGGATCCAGAGATGGCTTCTTCAGGAGGGGTCTCACCACCGCCGCTTTTAGCGTGGTGGGGAAGTTCCCCTCCCGAAGAGAGGCGGTAACAACCGCCTGGATCCAGCCTCGTGTCACCTCACTGCTGTTAGTAACCAGCCATGAGGGACACGGGTCCAGTACACAGGTGGAGGCACTTACAGCCCTCATGGCCTTGTCCACATCCCCGGGGGCAACATCCTGAAACTCAACCCAGAGATGGTCTACTTCATCCTCTTGTGCCTCGGCTGGAACTGCAGAGATGGAGTCCAAGTCCGACCGAAACCGAGCAATTTTGTCCGCTAAGAATTGGGCATAATCCTCAGCTCTGCCCTGCAAGGGTTCCCCCGCTTCCTTCTTATTTAGTAGGGAGCGGGTTATCCTAAACAGGGCAGCTGGGCGGGACTCAGCGGATGCAACCAAGGTGGCTATATAAGATCTTTTCGCTGCCCTAAGTGCCCTGGTGTATTCCTTGGTGCTGGTGGTTACGATTGCTCGGTTCGATTCGGACTTATCGGACCTCCATCGGTGCTCTAGGCATCTCCTCCGGCGCTTCATCTCCCGGAGTTCCTCGGTGAACCAAGGAGGTCTCCGGGATCCGCCGCCTCAGAGGGGCCGTAGTGGCGCAATCCGGTCGAGGGCCTCCGATGCCGAGTGCCAAGCAGCGACCAGAGTCTCTACCGGACTGTGGGCGAGAGTATCAGGAATGACCTCAAGCTCCGTCTGGAACCTTAACGGCTCCATAAGTCGCCTGGGGCGGAACCACCTGGTCGGTTCCTCCTCCCTACAGTGGGGGTTTGGTCTCCGGAAGTCAAGCCTCAGTAGGCAGTGGTCTGACCACGACAGGGGTATGATGTCGTTACCCCTCAGACCAAGATCACAAATCCACTGCTCCGAGAGGAATACGAGGTCGAGCATGTGACCCGCTGAATGGGTTGGGCCCCGGATTACTTGGGTCAAGCCCATGGCTGTCATGGAAGCCATGAACTCCTGCGCCCCATCAGAGTTTTCACCGAGCGACGGCAAATTAAAGTCCCCCAGGACCATCAGCCTAGGGAACTCAATTGCCAGCTCGGCTACCGACTCGAGGAGCGAGGGGAGGGCTGCTGCAACGCTGTTGGGAGGCAGGTAAAAGTGGGGGAAGTGCAGAGGGGTCATGTGCGGGCATGCCACACCCATAATTTTATGTGCACAACCAGCACTCCCCCCATTTTTGTGTGCTTTTTTTCACCCTCCCCAGGCTTCAGAGGCTTTATAGGAGCCTGGGGAGGGCGAAAACAACCTCCCCCCCCTGGAGGCCCTCTAGAGGCTTCAGGAGCTTCCCTGAAGCCTCTGGAGGTTGTAAAACTGGCCCTACGGGCAAACCGGAAGTTCGGGAATGGACATCCGGTTTGCTCGTAGGGCGGGTTTTAGCTCTCCAGAGCTTTCAGGAGCCTTCAGGAGGCTTCCCTGAAGGCTCTGGAGGGCAAAAAACGACCCTATGAGCAAACCAGAAGTGACTTCTGGTTTGTCTGTAGGGCAGTTTTTTGCCCTCCAGAGTCTTCAGAGAAGACTCTTAAGGCTATGAAGGCTCCGGAGGGCAAAAACTGGCCCTACGAGCAAACCGGAAGTATGTTCCCAAACTTCTAGTTTGCCCATAGGGCTAGTTTTTAACATTCCGGAGGCTTCATGAAAGCTCCCAAAGCCTCAGGAGGGCAAAAAATGGCCTAAAAGAAGGCCGAAGTCAGCTGACTAGTGTGCACATGCGTGCTGGCAGCTGACAGGGCAACACCTCGCATGCTCAGACAAATGACTCAGTGTGGCAAACGTGCCATAGGTTCGCCATCACAGGCCTAGAGTCTTTATATTAAGTGGTCTGTCAAAGTGAGCTAAGGAAAAATATCTCACATGTGAAATATGTAGAATATTTCAGAGATAGTTTACGGTCTATAGAGAACCTCTGATACTACTATAATAAAGATGAATGACTTTGGCCCTGTCATTTTGTAGATTTAAATCCCAAATCTTCAATTTAATATTGATTAAAGCTTTATCCAGATTGAGTGATATTGCCATGTGGAAGAGACCAGAAATGCCAGTTCAGAATCAATTTCCCCCCAGAGTGATGAGAAAAACCTATCCAGTAGGATGAGTTAAAGTAGATACTCATCTCAAAGGGTTTGTTTCAGCCAAAATCTGATATAACAAAGTCTTAGGCTGAAAGAAATGTAGACACATTCTAATGAACAAGAGTTTTTGAAGTCAAGCAAAGAACACCATCTATGGCTTTTGGTAATTTAGATTATAAATGATAAAACATCCTTATAAACCCAAAGTTCCATGGGACCCAACAAACCAATACCACAAATCATCATCCAACAACAACCAGAGCTAAAGAAATTGAAAACCCATCTTGAATTAAATATAATCGAACTGGAATTCCAGATGAAGAAAACCTTGAAAAATAGAGTTGGAATTTAAAAGTCAGAAGCAAAATAAAGAAGAAAAAAGGCATCCACTTTTTTTCTTCTTTATTTATAGCAGCTCCTTTTTTGTAACAACTACATCAGAACTTTTGCTTCATACAGTTGCTGCAGGAATGTAATTATTGCCTTAATGACTGGTAAAATATAGCTTAAGATTCTGCTAGAAAACTCAGTAAATTTGATTATTCCAACAGGTGAAGGGTTAGAAGTGGATATTCAAGTATTTAATCAATTTATCTTTTGTTAATTTCACTTTAATGGGGAACTTAAACACTTTGAAGACCACTTAGCTTGTGAATAAAATGACTGCATCGTATGCACACCCCCAAAAAAATTACAACAGGATGTTGGGCAAGTATTGGAGGCTGAATTACTGGCTTAGAAAAGGCTTAAATATTAAATTTAATATTTAACTAAATTAAATATTTAATTTAACATTTCATAGAAGTTGAATAATAAGGAGGTAAGAACATAACCTCCCTTGTCTCCCCTGAGTTTAGGGATGGTGGTGGTTGAATTGCTATTACAATTGCCTCCAACCTGCAATGTAGCATTTCAATGCAACAGAGTTATCAATCTAACAAAGTGATGATCAATGATATGGATAATTTTCTCCATAGTCTCTCTTGAGGAGCTGAGCTGAAGACACACTTTAAATCAATAAAAGCAGCATAAAGGGCTGGAGTATTTTTCACCCAAATGTTGCAAAATTGCACATTGATCCATGGTAGAATACACTGATCTAAAACCTGCTTGTTCAGGAGCCAAGATGTACACCCAATCTAAATATTGTAACATAAATATCAGACATTCAATTTATTGGCAATAATATAATTGTGTAACAACTTGCTAGATTTTGCCTATTGCATATATATATATATATATATATATATATATATATATATATATATATATATATATATATATATATATATATATATATATATATATATATATATATATATATATATATATATATATATATATATATATATATATATATATATATATATATGTAGGTCTCTAGTTGTTCGGGTTTTCTCCCGCGTAGAATTGGATATGTCTTTGCGACGTTTCGACGAAGTCACATTCGTCATCTTCAGGCTGCTGCTGACTACTTCAGGTTTGGTGTTTCCAGGAGTAGTGTGGGATCTTTGGGTGTTTGTCCCTTATAACTGCTGGTAGGGGATTAAATTTTAACTGCCAGTAGGGGATTAAGTTTTAACTGCCAGTAGGGGATTAAAACTGATTGAATGGGGGCTTGGGTGTGTCTTGATTAGGTGGAAGTGTGTCAATATTTGGTGGAAGGGTGTTCTGTTCTGATTGTTTGGGAGGTTGTGTTTCCTGTGAGGGTAGGAGAGGTTTTGAAGAGGCTGATTGTGCTTTGGCAGTTTGGCTTCTGGTTCTGGGTCGTGCCTCCTCATCAGTTTGTGTTTTTGGTTGTTTTCTTTGTGGATGTTTTTTGGTAGTATTCTGTGTGGCTATTGTGAGTGTGGGCCTGGTCTCATTCTTCATGTTTGGGATTCGTTTGTTAATGAGGGCGGGTTTCCAAAGGGCTGGCAGGCGGGAGGTGTCGTCACGCCTGTTCATGCTATGTGGGTGTTTTTCTATTTCGATTGCTTCCCTGATTATACGGTTGTTGAAGTGTTCGGCCTTGGCGATGGTTCTTGTCTTATTGAAGTCAATTTTATGTCCTGTGGCTTTGAGGTGTTGGACCAGGGAAGAAGTTGGTTCTTCTTTTTTGATTGCATTTTTGTGTTCTTCAATGCGTGCACTTATTCTTCTGTTGGTCTGTCCGATGTATGTGGCGGGGCAAGTAGTGCATGGGATTTCATATACTCCTTGATTTTCTAATTCAATTTTGTCTTTGGGGTTTCTTAGGATGGTGGATATTTTCCGGTCTGTGCAGAATGCTGTCTTGATGTTGTGTTTGCGGAGGATTTTGCTGATTTTGTCTGTGGTGCCTTTTATGTATGGGAGGAGGGCTTTTCCATTTTCTTGTTCTCTGTCCTGGACTTTAGTGGGGGTTTCTTTTTGGATTAGGTTGGTGATCTTATTTCTTTGGAATCCATTGGATGTCAGTACGTTGGTGAGAGTGTGTAGTTCGGTTTTTAGGTGTTGTTCATCAGCTAGGCGTTTTGTTCTGGAGATGAGTGTCTTGGCTACGGAATTGATCTGGGCTGGGTGGTGGTGTGAGAGTGCGTGCAGATAGCGGTTAGTGTGTGTTTTCTTCTGGTAGATGGTGTGTCCTAGGGAGCCGTTAGATTTCCTGTAGACTAAGACGTCCAGGAAGGGAAGTTGGTTGTTTATTTCTGTTTCCATGGTGAACTGTATTTTGGGGTGTAGGCTGTTGAGGTGTGTAAGGAAGATGTCCAGTTGTTCTTTCCCATGTGGCCAGATTATGAAAGTGTAAAAATTTAATCCCCTACCAGCAGTTATAAGGGACAAACACCCAAAGATCCCACACTACTCCTGGAAACACCAAACCTGAAGTAGTCAGCAGCAGCCTGAAGATGACGAATGTGACTTCGTCGAAACGTCGCAAAGACATATCCAATTCTACGCGGGAGAAAACCCGAACAACTAGAGACCTACATAGTAACACCCGCGAAAACCTCAGAAAACATATATATATATATATATATATATATATATATATATATATATATATATATATATATATATATATATATATATATATATATATATATATATATATATAGGCAGAGAGTTAAAATTACAATGATGACAACAGTACTGATGAGAGTACTGATGAGAACAGTACTGCAAACAACAACAACAAAAAAACACATCCTTGAGACTTGTTTAAAAGTCATCTTCTATGACCCTGTCATAAAAATTCTAATTTAAAAGTGGCAAACAACATATCTCAATACCAAATCAGATGCTGATTTTTCATTCTAGTGACATATTCACATTTCATTCTAGTGACATTTAATCAACTCCCATACTCCAAAAATCCACAATTCTTGGTCTAGATCATAACAATTAATATTTTTTCTTATTAAAAGTTTCATATACAGTTGGTAATTGAACAGACAAGATTCATTTTAATGACTGTTGTGTTAAATATGCATTAAACAAACAAATGTAACTTCAATATTAAGTCAAATATTTCTTTTAGATATTAAAAATGTGTCATGTATTACTTGCCTTAAGAAAGCAACTTTTAATCTGATTCCTAATAAAACCTGATTACCAACTTACCCCTCTCTCAGCTCCCATGTAATTCCAATTTTTACATTCTCAATGTTTCTTCACGTTCATATCAGAAACTTGTTGATAAAACTATAACAACCTCACTTGTTTCCATCTTAGTAAACTTTGTTTCTTAAGATATAGAGGTCTCCTAAGGTTTTGTTGGGTTATCTGGCTTCAATTGTATCTGCGGTGCTATTTCTTGTCAAGTACTGTATTTACTAACCAGGATGCAGCACAAAAGAATTCTTCTATTCACTCCTGCACAAGACATAGATGCTTCTTGAGATTAATTGTCTTCAGCTGACAAGCCAGCCAGATTGGATGCTCCAGAGTCTTTTCTCCCAGCAGATCTTCCACAAGTTCTGCTTTGTGATTTTAGCTCTGCTCCATTTTCATTCCTTCACTTATGCTGTTCTGCTTTCTTCACCACCTAATTGACCTTTACTGTCAGTTGATCCTGCTATTTATTTTCATTAGTCATTAATGCTTTAAGGCCAGGCTAACTCCAAGCTATTGGCCAGACTTTTGCCACTGTGTAGAGCAGAATACTGTTATACAGGCCTAACATAACCTATTTTTTTCATTATTTTACAAATGTTAGACATACACACACACTCAGTCCCAAAGTATACTAGCCAGGTTCTTAAATTAAAGTACTGATTAGTTTTGATTTGAATGGCCTGCGCTCATAAAACATACTAAGCTACAGAAAAATTAACTTGTAGCACTTTTGGAGGTCTGACATTACCTGAGAGGGAGAGGTTTCTTACATCTTAAAAAAAGTTCCAGTATATCTGTTAATTCCTCTGTGTTGCTGCTATGGATTCCATGCTTGTCTTCAGGAACTTGGTAAATGCTGTCCCTTTCAATTATTCTGTGCAATTTTTGTAGAAATTCTTAATTTTGGGGTTATCACCTTCCTATCATTTGGGCTTGAATCTTGTTTTTCTGATATAAATATTCCTCCTGCAGGTGTGCCCATGATTTCTAAGACAGGTCTTGCTATGAATATTAGGAGGTCCATGTTTGACTCAATGCTTTTCTCCTGTGGAGTCAGGCCAATACTGTATGTGCATTACTAAATCATTTTAAATAGCATTGTTAATCTGTTTACCTTTTAATACTTTCATTAATTTAACTAGGATGTTCTCTATTTAGTTATTGGCAAATAACATTGACACTCATGGGAACTTGCTCCAATGTTGGGTTTTGGCAAACAAAGTATTTATAAGTAATGTCAATATCACTATTGACATTACTATCACTATTGATATTTATCCTTTTAGTACATTCAACTGTTGCAAAGGTAGACTAGCATCCACACTGTATTTAGGTACATCTCTTGGGCCTGAACTTCGGATTTTATATGAACCTTCAATAGTAGTATTTTTTTAAATGTTCTCTATCTTTGAAACATTTGTGGGCTGGTCTAACAGAAAACCTCTACTGACCAACTTGGTTTTCTGCCTTTGGATGGTCATAGTACTGCAGTTCCATTGTTCCTCAAGTATGGAATCTGCCAGATGTCTCATTTCTATAGTATTACATCCTGTTGTATCATAGAGTTTACTAGGTAGTTGGTCTGTTCAACTCAGCCAATTTAATGATTATGTTGATATTATTGTCTTGAACATTTTTTCACAGGTAATATAAACTTTTTTTAGATAGGTGAAGGACTATTAAAAATCAGATATTTTAGAATGTAAAATTCCACAATTCATATTGACGTTTTCCAACATCAGTTCCAGCGGTTCCTTTAGCACAATGTTATATCATCTGTAGCAGTGGTGGATTGCAGGCAGTATGCTCCGGTATGGGCATACTGGTGCCTGCCCGGAGCACCGGGTACCATTCTGGTATGGTGCTCCAGAGTGCCCACCTGCCCGCCCAAGCTTCCTACCTGTCTTTAAACTCTTTGGGGCTTCCATGCATGCACAAAACATGTAGAGCACCTGATGATGCTCCGCCGAGCAGCTGGAGCATCGCGAAAGCTCACAGAGGCATTGCTGGAGGGCAGGATGCATGCGCGCATGCTGCACACATTCATATGGAGGACGCCAGGCCCTGTTGCAACCATACAAGTTGCTAAAGGATCCAGAACCCTCCACTGATCTGTAGACATTTTATATAACTGATAACATGAAATAAATTAAATTTGATCACAGAAACTGCACACTTACACTGTTCTACTTTACATGTTTGCTACCTTAAAGCTTAGAGACTTTTCAAAGTTGCCCAGATAATTAATGGTGTTCTTATGCAGTTACATGTTTATTGAATAAATTTACTCTGATATTTAGCTTCTATATCTCTTATTGATGTGCATGCCTTTTTCCTTCTTTATTTTGCTTTTGGCTTTTAAATTCCAATTCTATTTTTCAAGGTTTTCTTCATCTGGAATTCTAGTTCCATTATATTTAATTGGAGATGGGTTTTCATTTCTTTAGCTCTGGTTGTTGTTGGATGGTGATTTGTGGTGATTGGTTTGTTGGGTCCCATGGAACTGATTGCCCTGATCTTGGACATGAAAAATTCAGGTGCTGTTATGTTGTTCCTCAAATTCTGCTTTGTTGGTTTACCTTTCCATTGCTTATTTTTTATATATAATGGAGCTTTGATTCTAATACTAACATAGGTATCCTGTTGAATCAAAAGCTAGATTTTTTAAAAGTTTATGCAGCAAGTATACTTACCTTTCTGCTAAAAGAATTTATAAAAGAAATAAGGGAAAAGTTGCTTTTTCACTGGCCTCAGATCAGGAATCAGCTTAGGTTCAGAAGCAAAGTAAGAAAGTTATGTCAAAAACGTGAGCCATCAGACAGTCAGAAAGAAGGTTATCTCCAGTATCTATGTATTCTATAATTGTCACCATATAGCATAGTATTTGGCCTGTATGGTAAAGCCTGGAGGTTCACAATTTTTCTCTCTAAAGCCTTCTGGCTCTTTACCTCTTATTTCATCTCCTGATTTGGATAGTTTGGATAGAACTGCTGGATGGTTCTTAATGACATCACTTATTTTACATAGAGTATCTGGCCTATTTCAATCTGTAACATAAAAGAGACAAAACTATCATATCTTAGTGATTGAAACACAAAAGTGAAACAGCCATATAATCCATTGAATGAAACATTCAACTCTCTGTCTCATTTTTGGGAGATAACTCAATCTCAGGAAAAATTAAACAATCAAAATTTATTTTTGAAATTATAAGAAACCTATAAACTATAATGAATTCAAACTTTAAATAAGTGCATGAATTCAATGTGAAATATGTTGATTCCAGAGCTATCCAGAGGTGGTATTCATCCAGTTCTGACAGCTTCTGGAGAACCGGTAGTGAAAATTTTGAGTCGTTTGGAGAACCTGCAAATAGGCTGGCCCTGCCCCCGCCCCCACCCCCACTGCCTCCCAGCTTATCTTCTTTTGATGCCCTGAACAGGAGAATGGAGCTGGAAAGCAGGTTAGTGGTAAGGAGGGAATGGGGATTTTGCAGTATCCTTCCCCTGCCATGCCCACCAAGCCACACCACACCCACCAAGCCACACCCACAGAACCAGTAGTATAAAAATTTGAAACCCACCACTGGAGCTACCCAGATCACAATTATATAATTACCACTAAAATGTTTTTTTGAAATCTAAACAAAAAATTCTATATTCTGAATAGACCCTAAAATGGCAGTGATGTGCTTCAGAAAAAGTGCACTCTGCTAGAATCTCCAAACAATATTTGTGAGGTTTCAAATATTTCTACAGATCACAAGAAATTTCTAAATTTAAAGTTCTAATGTCATAAGCATTGTCTGATATATGTATGAAAACTGAGATCAAACATAAACTTTTATACAGAGACAGAATATGAGAGTTAGTGCAGCACTATAAATGGAGATTCAAAACATGCCAGTATATTTTTATATGTCTAAAGAAATGCAAGCTTCCTGAAGCAAATGTTTTCTGCTTCAATTACTCCAATTGGGTAAAGCAGAAAGAGTTGTTGATGTAGAATCCTCTTCTTTTTATTCAACCTCTTTCTGCAGATTTCTACTTTTTTTTAATGAATCCATTTTTTTTCTAAGCCCAGCAGAATGAAAGCCTGGAATAGCCTGTATCTGTACATGACAAAGAACCATGTCTCACATGTGGAGTGTGGATTCTGAGTCTGGAAATGAAATCAGTTTGGTGTCATAGTTAAGGCCCCAGAAATCAGAAGTTGAGAGTTCTAGTCCTGCTTTAGGCATGAAGACAGTTGGGTGACTTTGGGCCAGTTACCTTCTCTCAGCCCTACCTAGGAAGAACACAATGGCAAACCCCTTCTGAAATCTTACTAAGAAAACTGCAGGGACTGATCCAGGCCATTGCCAGGAGTCAACAGTGACTGAGAGAACCACAGATATAAACAAATAAAATAAAATCTGCAGTCTGACATACAGGCAATACAATATGCACAACACAATATGAAAATATGACTTCTAGAACTAAACTTGTGATAGTTAAGCAATGTAGCCATAATTAAAGTATGAAGCCTACATAAACTACTAATTTTTTTCACCTCTCACAGTGAATAATTACTCTTGATCTAATACAATACACTTTATTTTACATGTTTCCTACATCACTATTTTGAATCACTGCTATTTTTCACGCCCCCATTCCCCAAAGCAACTTGCAATAGATCTGCATTTTTTTAAAAAAAAATCCTGACAAGCTCAAAAAACTACAAATCATCATCTCAATCCTTCCTACTGACTAATAGGTAAGTACAAAAACATCAATCAATCAATGCTGCTCATTTTTTTAAAAAAATTCTCCAGAGGAATTATTGATTTCTTTTAGATGGGAAAAGGCCTGACATTAATACTTCTTTCAGAAGTTCCCTGTACACGAATATGAATCTGAGAACAAGTAAGAATGTGTTTTGGATTCAGTCAAGTCTTTATGCTAGGCAAATAAGATGTACTTTATATTTACCTAGGATGAAGTGGATAGGTCAGAAAAAAAGTGTTCTACTTTCATTGTTTTATGTCCTAAAGCACAAGTCATTATCGGATGCTCCAGAGTTTCAACATAGTGCTAAGGACAGTGCAATGGAATGTGACTGAGGACTGAAAAAAATAATAGTAAAAATATTATAGTTTAATTCATTTGGATAACACGGGGTCACAATTTTTATTTGTTTATTGTTTATTTTATTTATCAAATTACTTTGCCACCCACCTTGCAGTTCAAGGTGAGCAACTTCAACACAATAAAACACACAAACATTTGACAATTATAAAAACTGATTAAAATTGGAAAAATTACAACACTTAAAAATGTGGGTTTTGAAGGGAGAGGTATGGTCAGAGATGGGTTCCAGCTTCTTCTACTGTCGGTTTGCTCAGGGTGCACTTTGGGCACGCACATGCATTTTATGCGCACTATGCATGCATGTGCAGTAGGTTAAAACTGGTTTGGGGGCGTGGCCGGCCAAGTTACTACCTACTCAGCCGAACCGGTCCTAACTGGTAGGAACCCACCTCTGGGTATGGTGCCTTCTCCATTTGTGCTCCATTCATCTCCAGCCAATAATTGGCTTACTTTTAAGTAATGTATTACAGTTCAATACACCTATCTCTCAGTAGGCATCTATAAGAATGACTTATAAAAGTTGCATAACTTAATGCAGTACAAGCGGAAACAAAATAGATATGAAAAAATGTGGGAGGTATTCATCGATTTTTTTAGACTTGAAATCTTAAAAATATAATGGCCCCACAAAAAGTCATTTAATGACAAAAATGGAAGACAGAAACAATCAGACATTTCTTTTTAAAAAGTTTGTGTAAGATTTTTCAACTCCTATTTCCATTTCTTGCTAAACATTCTTTATCTCACATTTTATAATCTAAAATTGTTTTCTACATCATCAATGGGATTCTGAAATATTTTTAAAAATATTCTTACTGAACGCCAAGAATGCCACAGTTTCTTATCTCCCTGTATTTGGCTTTTATTTTTAAAATGTAAAACTGTGAACTCAGTAAAATTGGAATCTTACTGCAATATATAAAAATGCATTCAAGCATTACTGTCTGAATGTTTAAACAAGATACAAAATATCAGAAAATATTTATTTGCATAGCTGGAGTGTGTGTGTGTGTGTGTGTGTGTGTGTGTGTGTGTGTGTGTGTGTATGTATGTGTATAACTACCAATATTGGTAGCATTGACTCAGATGAAAAATCATACGTGGGATTGTAACCTTTCATTAAGTGAAGAGTCATTTCAACATATTAAAGACAATACATGCATATATAATGGTTCTAGAAAATTCACTTATTTTAGACCTATCAGGAGAACTAATGTGAAGTAGCAGTTAAGGTGCTGGACTAGGGGAGCAGAGACCCAAATTCCAGTTTACCCAGTCATTCAAATCAACTGAGTGACCTTGAGCCATTTACTCTGATTCCCCAAATAGCAAGAAGCTGACTGATATTTTCCTGTACCATCTAGGCAAATGAAATGCAAACAAGTGAGATAAATGCTTTTTAAAAAGTAGATTACATTATGCAGATCCCATGACCACTAGATTGCAGCAAAGACACACAAAACCCTAGATTGTTGTTGACATATGGCAGTCATCAGAATGTATACACCCTTTATCTGATAACCTTAACTAAAAGAAGCTAGATTACTATGCCTAACATCCTTCCCTTCTGACAGTTTGCCCTCTCCTTTCACTGAGTTATCTGGTTCAGTGTGAAATTTAAGTCACAAAGAATTGGGTAGTTTTATTTCAATATAAGGATCACCAGAATTATAGCAGTTGACAAAATCATTGGATTATAGGATACTCAAAAATTATTTACCGTGATTAGAAGATTGGTGAGAGAAGTGTAACACTGTATGACTACTGTTAGAGAATAATGTTAGATAGTATAAAAAGATCACACACAGTACAGAATCCCATTTTGGAACAGTTTATTAAGTGAAGTGTTCTTTTATAGCAGTAGACTTATATACCGCTTCATAGGCCTTTCAGGCCTCTCTAAGCGGTTTACAGAGAGTCAGCATATTGCCCCCAACAATCTGGGTCCTCATTTTACCCACCTCGGAAGGATGGAAGGCTGAGTCAACCCTGAGCCGGTGAGATTTGAACCGCTGACCTGCTGATCTAGCAGTAGCCTGCAGTGCTGCATTTAACCACTGCGCCACCTTGGCTCTTTTGTTAAGAGATAAAGTTGTTATAGTTCCCCACTTTTCTGAAGAGGGTGGGTTGAAGTTCATAGGTACTGTTTCTCAGTAGTAGTGCTTTCACTTTGAAATAACTTCCCACTGAAAAATCAAATCTAGCCCCTGCATTACTGCCTTTCTATACATTTTAAAAGAATATAGTTTTCCAGTAGATGAAATTGCATAAAAAGTTTATTATATATGTAATTTAAATAAATGTAGTGTATTTAAACTGTATATATAAAATATGGATGCTTTGTTTATTTTTATATAATTTAGCATATTGCTGATTGCCATATGGCTATAGTTACCGGCAGAAAATCTGTGGGTAGCGGCAATTAGATATCTCTAAAAATGTAGATGAAAAAAACTTTAAGGAAATACTTAGGGAACTTTTTTCAGAATATCAAAAATGTCATACCAAACTGGTTGATAGTAGTAAGAGCTTAGGCAGTTGTGAAGTTAAGGGTACATAAAAGTAGGTAGACCAGCTATTACTATAATTACAAGAGGTACCAGCGTGGCTGTATCATACATAGTTTGTCCCCTCCAGGTAAAAATGAAAACCATCTAGGCCTTCATAGGAGAACATATAACATTTTCAAGTTTAATTCTCCAAATGTAGAGAATCATATGACGAAGTATGATAATTAGGATTGCTCAGTTTTAGAAGCCATGTATGTCAGAGATATTCCTTGGTTCTTGATGGAAAAGATGGAGGTAAAGGAAGACAGACTCTGGATATTTGGTCTTCATCACTTTTATTCCATCCAGGAGACACTTGATAATCTTCAAAAAAGATCAGGGGCTTAATAGAAAAAGCAAAGCACTGTAAGTCTAGTTTTACATAACAATATTAAAGTCTCCATTATGGCCATAAGTCAAAGGACTCCTGTCAATGTATTATAGTTAGCATCCAATTCTAATGGCTATCTAGGTTATTAAAATGTCTCTGGCTACTATTAATAAAAATAAGACAAAAGAAAGAATCAATTGGCAATAAGTACATGATACATTATTATAAGTAGTAACTGCATCCAAAATGTTTCCACATGAAGATTCCTGGGAAGTGTTTGAAACAGCATTTAGCTGCAAACATTAAAGAAGAATCAGGTTGATCTGATAGTAACAATTTAAAATAGAAGGAATTTGTTTGATCAAGGTGCTTGGTAATGAATGGATATAGTGTTGTTTTTTTTAATCAGGGCAACCTGGCAACCCAAATATGGGACGGAGCATACAGCTTCTACTTTCGCCTTTCAGCCCCAATCCACAGGCAGTCACTTTCGTGACAAACTATTTTTGTGTTAAATTTATATTTATCGATAAAGAAATAAAGGAGACTAGTATAGATAGTCTGTACTAGTCTCCCTTTATTTCTTTGTCAGTAAATATAAATTTAACATAAAGATTGGGTATAGAAATCCTTGGAATCATCAGCATAGAAGGTGCAGTACAGAATAATGTTTTCTAGTGTTTCAATTTCCCCTCCGTCACATGGGCACAAAGGTGAGGTTCTGGTACCCCCCCCCCCAAAAAAAAATTCAATGTTAACTGTTAGAAGAGCATTGAATCTAGACAAGGAAAACACTCTTCTAAATTTGGGGGTTGTTATGCTACTGATATATTTGGCTGGATTAAATAAATGTGTAGAAAGATGTTTCTGGGTAAAAGAGACACATCTGATTGCAGCTTTAAGTCAATGGTATGTTGTTTAAAATTGGCTAATGCAGGTTTATAGCCCATCAGGGTGATAGTTTTCCCTGAGAAGCCGTAGGATTTTAATTTTTCATGTAACACAAGACACCAGGAAGCTTGGAATCTGTCAGTTATAATTAAAGGGCCCAGGTTGACTGGAAAGCAAAAAATAATAAAATAAAATAAAATCTTGAGCTAATATGAAAGGATGCGAATCCAGACAGAAATTTCTATTTTGAATAGACAAGTTTCACAAGGCCCCATGTCTTGGAATGGAATGAATAATAATGAACTCAGGACATGAAGAAAATACCTGCAAGGGTCGAACTGGGCTTCAAATAGGAGCTGAACTCAGCCAAAGAAGATGATGAGTTCTATGGATTTGTACTGAATGCAGAAGGATTGCAGAGCTGAAGCTGTTTTCTACATGTTTAGTGTGCTATGGTTGGCATGGGATTTGTAGTTGTTTGTTGTGTGGAAAACAATCACTACATATATGAAAGTCTTGATTTGTTCTATTAGATGGCTGTTTAACTGCTAACCATGTATCTTAGGGTGCTAGGCAAATATGACCACCTATTAATTTGTAGCATTTCCTCTTGGTAGTACAAAGCAATTTTATAAGGTACCTGCTTCAGGCCAATCTGAACAGCATAATCTGCATATAGAAGGATGAAGGATACCTCTGTTTTTCAGTGTTGGTGACTCAGGTGCTGAATTGTTCACTTTGTCTATGAGGGGTTGATGAATAGATTAGAAAGAAGAGGAGCTAGAATGCACTTACTTTTTCCAGAGATAAGCCACAAGTCTATTTGACTGAATATTCTCTATACCAGCAGTGGCTTGGATGACCACAAAAGCAGAACATGTAGTTTGAATTATTTATTCCAAGCATGGCTAACACAGATATTTCACACCAGCTACTAATCACAAGAGAAAGCAGATGTAGACCAATGCAACATCCAAGACATAATTCTCCAAGGAACTCCACTGCTTCAGCAAAGTCAAGGAAACATCTATGAAATATGTTCAAAGACACACTCTGCTCTTTTTCCCTGACTTTAGAGCTCCATAAATCATAATGCTCAACATAAAAAATAATTCTAACCTACTAAAAGAATGCTATTACTGAATCTTCATTACTAGATTATTAGCCCATTAAGGCAATCAACACCTCATTCTTGAATAATCAACCTAATGATGAGTCGCTGCCCTGAAACATAATGAAGTGTAGAACTGCCCTGAAGCAACTGGCATGATAAAATATGAAATGACTTTGACCCCTTTCCAGAGTTTTGTAAATTTTGGGATTTGATTCCCCTTTCAAATATTCTGTTCTCCAAGACTGACTAACAGAATATTTTCTCTAAAATTAATGTATTTCGCATCCCTTTACAGAAGATGGGATAAGTTTTTATGGAATGGAAAGACAAATGGAGAGCCACTATTTTCTCCTTATTTTGCTTGGTTCTGTTACCCTTTCTTTCCTTACCTTCTTCGATGGGTTGATGTTTATCTTAAGACATGCATTTTTTCCTTTTAGTTGAAATTTCTCAGAATTAAATGTCCTGACTTTTCAGTGGGTGGGGGAACTCAACAGTTTGAAACTGGCATCCACTTTGTGGTCTGCTTATCTCTACTCTTGTGTGGCTTGTATTCCTAATTACTCTCAAAATCTCAGTGCTTGTGTTCTTTGCAGGTGTTGATTCTAAATCCCTCTGTTCAGGCTCTGTCAGATAGGAAAACAAAATGTTTTTATAATTCTGGATCTTATTGACCTAATTGAGAAGAGAAAGTGTTTTCATAAGTCTTTATAGTTCATATTTATAAAGGTAAAAGTTTTATCTTTTCTTATCAAGAATGAAGGGTAATGGATCTTCAGAGACATTCATTTCAGAGAATTATGTTTTTATAGTCAGGCCAGTCTTTGGTACTAGGGGCCACAACAATTTTTCAAAATTATTAACTAGTTCTTTGCTTGCAAAAATTATTTGAGATTGTGGCTATGCATTTTGAGTTATCCCTTCTTGATTGGATCATCAAAATCCCCATTCTTGAATAGTATTAGGCCATTTCAATCTATCTCTTTTTAATCTGTTTTCATATGCATGGTAGTAGAAGAAATAGGGAGAACAGAGGAAGTTCCAGATTGAAGCTAAATTCCATTCAAATGTCAAATCACAGAAGAATTAAAGTCTTCCCTACTTAAAGACATAAATGCTTTGTGAATTTGCTGCATTAAAAAAATCAGATTTCTCTGCCAGACTTATATATCTGCAGGATCTTCTGTTAATTAGAATGGAATTAATTTATTCCCCTCCTTTCAAGCATACATTAATGGGCACACCTGAGTCAGGTGTCAATCCAATAGTGAAATGCAATTCCCTCATCAAATGTTTGTTGACTGTGTGGGTGACAAGAGACATCTGCATAGCCAGTAGGTCACGGCAGAAAGAGAAAACATCAAGATAGTAGCAGCAATCTGTTCAGAGACAAGCCAGTACCTCTCAGAATAATTAAAACATACTCTTATCATTTTGATAATGCTAAATGTATGAAGAAATTAGTTCTTTGGAAAAAATATATATGTTTAAACCTAAGCACAGATTTTAATTTAAAGCACACCGCTAGATGATTGAGAAGTGAAACAATTAAAATGCCTGCTAGTTAATAGACATCTCGATGATACCCTTCTTCAGCTCCAGTGGTTGGAAGAGAACAGATGCTCAAAACAGTAGAGTGGCCAAAGAGGAAACACATGAAGCAGGATTTCTGAAATTTAAACTGTCCCCTAACACACACACATAAACACGCACACAAAAACACATAAACGCTCCCATAAGACTCCATCTGGGATACAAGCGGTAATTGTGTTTCTCAAAATAGCTCACTAAGATAACAACAAATAACTTATCTAGTGGGCATCAGTGAGAAAGCACTCCCACTCTGTGAAATATCTCAACTGAGTTATGCATTGTGGCCTTTATGTAAATCATTTTTAATTTCCAACGACTGGGTTAGCAGTTTAATCTTTCAAGCAAATCCAGAGAGGGCTATCTATAAGGTGGGTGGAGAGGGGAGGAGAGAATCATATTTCAAGGAGATTGATCATGAAAGGAACCATATGTATAATGAAAAAACCTAGTATGTATGGTTCCTTGTTTTTAAGTTATGTTAATGCAAATAGCCACAGCTTGTAGTAGAAGGAAGTCAAGAGTTAAGATGGAAGTGGCCATCCTCCAAATTATCTCTGATCAATATTTACAGTACTTTTCTCAATAGGACTCATGGCTCCTTCTTAGATTTATTTTTTTTAAAGTCCTTTTCATTCCATTGTTTCTCCTAGCAAAAAAAAGGGTACAAGGAGAAAGCATTATAAAAGGAACAGCCAAGCTAACAAGTGCACAAATACATGAAATGAAAAGTGCTGCAAATAAAAATTGCCTTTGTTCTGAAAGGAAGATGATCTTGAATTTTAGATGATTCCACCCAAACCTGGAAAATTAGATGGAGGAAAATTTATTAGTAATGCCAAACTTCTCCACCCCACTGGCCATTCTCTTATCCTCTGCAGTTAATAAGGCAAAAGTGGCATCAACCAGTTTCTCCTCTGTGTTTGCCTTCCTCCTGCTCCTGCTCATGCCTCTGAAAAAATGTAGCTAGATGTTCAGACTCATGTGCCTCATTCCCAGTGGAACTCAGAAGGAAGAATTAGAGATGAGGTGGGTGTATAATTTGTTTTCCCACAGAGATACAAGTAGTTGCCACCTGGCACACACACACAGACTCATTTGAGGGCTCCATCGAACAAACAATTTCATCCTAGCAAAGTTGTGTAAAAAAGAAGCCACAGGAACTTTCTGGAGCACATATATGTTCAATGGGATGGCAATGGCTTAAAAGGTAAGCAGAGTAACAACTACCTTTCTTAGATGGTACATCCTCTGCTGGTCTCAGCAATGGAAAAACAGTAGCACCCAGCTTCTTTCCATTCTAGCTTTTTTGAATTTTATCCACTATGAACTTTTGCCCCGTTTTATGATCTTTCTTGCCACAATTTTTAAGTTATCACTGCAACTGTTAAGTTAGTAATATGGTTGTTAAGTGAATCTGACTTATGCATTGACTTTGCTTGTCAAAAGGTCTTAAAAGGACACTGCTTGACCCCAGGACACTGCACCTGTCATAAATATGAGTCAGTTGCCAAACATCTGAATTTTTATCATAAGACCATCACTGCAATGGCCATATGAAAAATAGCCATACATTAACTCAGAGTTGTTGTAACTTCAAACAGTCACTAAACAAAATATAGTTAGTAAATTGAGAATTACCTGTAATGCCTCTTCACTTGTTTTTTTTGCTCTAGCAGTTGGACTGTTTAAATTCAGGTCCTTTGTTTTCCCACCAAGTTAGAATCAGAAGGAGAGGTATATTGTCAATTTTCAGTTCTGACTTTTTAGGAAAGCCAGAAATGATTATTCAGATACCACAATTGCAACAAGAAAAATAGGTCAATGGTTATTCCTGGTGGCTTGACAAAAATTTTTTGGTGGCAATACAGAAGTAGTTTGCAAGTGTGTTATCCTTTTAATTTGTTTTACTTTCTGTCTAGCCTAAAATTCTGTCATCCCTATGGGAACTTATAAGGTTCCTTCCAGAGGTGGGTTGCTCCTGGTTCAGCCCAGATTGGGCGAACAAGTAGTGGCAGTGGTGAGAGGCTCCGTCCACCCACCTGGATGCTTCTGCTCATGCACGGAAGCTTCTGTACATGCCCAGAAGTGTTGCACATGTGCGCAAGCAAGCAAATGAACATGAGTGAACTGGTAGCACCAGAATTTGCAACCCATCGCTGGTTCCTTCCAAGAACCAGATGATTAGGTAAAGCCATGAAATGTTGCCACCTGACTGAGTTAAATCAAAATAGTACACAAACTAGGGATTGAAGAAGTAACCAAGAATTATGTCTAACATGAAAAAATCACTATAATTGTGACTTATTCTTCCAGTTGGATTCTAGCACTGCCGACACGTTTGAAAAGGTCAACTGGTTGCCAATTACATGGGATATTTGCAGTCTTCTTTGATGTATGCAATTGAAAAGTCAGAATGGGAAACCCTGTATTTTTAGAGGCATGGCCATTAACTAACTACATTCTGGCAATCAGTATGACTGCTCTTAAATATTTCATGCATTATCAAAATAGCATATCTAAATCTGTTTGCTCCATGTCACTTTCTATAGCCATCTTATTTGTACAAAGTTTCACAATACTATTAGTCTTCGTTTTTTTCAGAGCTTTTTCCAGAAGTAGCTAGTTTTCCAAGAATATCTTGGCCACATAGTGTTACTCATTGGGTACCGTATGTATACTAGCAGTAGGAGACCATTATCCTGTGATAAATTCTCACCCAGACACATAATCTCAAATAGAGGATCTCCATGGGGTCCAGAATCCCACACAGAAAACGTTGTTTCTGTAAAGGTTTCTCCTCCATTGATTTGATTCATTGAGTTGTTTATATTTTTGCTGAGCACTTTACAATATATTTTTACTGTGGAGAAAATGAAATGCAGGATTCATCTAAAGAACTACAGTGCATGAGCTGTGATGTTTAACTTGAAAAGGAAACATGAATTGAAAATGGATTTTTATGTTACTAATCATCTGAGCTTTTATTTAAAATGGCTAATGTATCTGTTTAAATTATCAACATAATGAGCCAAAAATAACAATGAAAAGATTTAAAAGGTAGCATTCAGTGCAACTCAATGCAAGCCTGCTAAGTAAGTTTAACTATTTTAGGATATTTATTACTTAGATATTTTAAGTCTACTTTTAAAATACTATTTCCTCCAAGAATTCAAAATTATTAATGCAAATCTATAAAATACAATCATATATTTATAAGAGTAAAATATGCTAGGAGTCAGGTAGAATATGCATTTAACAAATAATAATAACAAAAAAATGCAATCAACCTAATAATAATAGCAGACTTGGGTGCAATCCCAAAACATCTGGAACACCACCTGAACACCATTGGCATTGACAAAATTACCATGGTCAATTACAAAAGGCAGCTTTACTTGCAACAGCTAACAGCCTGCAATGATATGTTTAACACATCAAACTATAACATTTGTCTTTGCCAGATCTTCATGAAAGACTTGATAGGTGGACAAAATTTCAAATCTAGTCTGAACATGAAACCACCTTTGGAATATTGCATCCAGTTTTGGTTACCACAATGTAAAAAAGGTGTTGAGACTCTAGAAAGAGTGCAGAGAAGAGCAACAAAGATGATTAGGGGACTGGAAGCTAAAACATGCAAATAACAGTTGTTGGAATTGGGTATGTCTAATGAAAAAAAGACTAGGGGTGACATGATAGCAGTGTTCCATTATCTAAGGAGTTGCCACAAAGAAGATGGAATCTGTTCTGATCCAGCTTTCATGAGCACCACTCAACACCTACTCATGAGGAGGAACCTCCTTTTTATTTAGAAAGGCAGGAATAAGGGCATTCATTGACAAACCTCCAGGTCACACATCCGTTGGTGGTTCACAAGCTGTAGCAGTCTTTGAATTCCCTACAGGGAAATAGCACTTCAATTCGAATACAAAGAGTCCTGACCAACCTGGTTAGAGGCAAGGAAATCCTGGCAAGGAATCTGCCAGGGGGAACTCTTCTGGAGCATGAACGGACATCTCCAACAACTACATCTCTCACATTCCACCTCCTTATATCCAGTCATGGAGGGGTTTGTTATCACCTCCTTCTTTTCCTGGATTGTTGGCCTTCAGTCCTGTGTTGCTCTCCTCCTTGCACTTCTCTGTGCAAACTTGCATCTGGGACAGGGCCCAGTATTCCTCCCTCTCAGCTCAGGCCCCGAAAACAGCTGTCTCACCACCTGAGCGTGAGTAGATGGGCCCTGCTCTGCATCTGATTCTGAGACCTCCTGCTCCTCAGAGCCTTCTGCCGGCTCCGATGTTAACCCAGACACCCCCTCCATCTCCTCTGAGTCATCTGAATCACAACAGAATCAACCTATTTTCCAAAGCACCTAAAGGCAGGACAAGCAATGGGTGGAAACTAATCAAGGAGAGAAGCAACCTAGAACTAAGGAGTAATTTCCTGACAGTTAGAACAATTATCAGTGCAACAACTTGCCTCCAGAAGTTGTGAATGCTCCAATACTAGAAGTTTTTAAGAAGAAGATTGGAGAGCCATTTGTCTGAAATGGTATAGGGCTTCCTGCCTGAGCAGGGGGTTGGACTAAAAGTCCTCCAAGGTTCCTTCCAACTCTGTCATTCTCTTAGTGTATGATGAACTGTAATAATTTAAATATTAAAAAAATACTCAACTCATCAATTGATGTATAAAAATGTATCCAGAATATTTTTTGGCATGGAAACTTCTGGAAGGGATGCTTCATAGGATTTGGGGGGAATTAGATATTGCAGACTTCTACTTGTACCCATCAGTGCTTTTTACTTTACAAGTAAAGCAATGTTCTTTCCACTCAAAACAAAAAAAAATCTATTAAGAAGAAAAAGAAAAATTGCCACATGAT
Source organism: Thamnophis sirtalis (assembly GCF_051295495.1). NCBI lineage: Eukaryota > Metazoa > Chordata > Lepidosauria > Squamata > Natricidae > Thamnophis > Thamnophis sirtalis. Next base: position 43,069,822 of record NW_028261390.1, on the reverse strand, counting down.
ATCTCTGGATCTCTGTCTCTGAGTGTACTGTGTTGGATTTAGAAATAGGAAGCATTGTTCCAAATAAGCCTTCATCCATCAGGCTGACTTGATGCCTCTGCTCCAATTACTCATTCTTCATATTATTGAGCTAATTTTTTTCTCTTCTCTGGAAGAAGGTGGAATAAAAGTTTAAATAACTGTTCACAGAGGATTGACTCTGTGATTAAAAACATCCATATTGTTGAGTAATAATTATGACAAAGAGGAAAAATCTTTGCTTACATTTTTAATTAAAAAAAAGAAAAAAACATGCTAACTGTTCATAAGCAAGGCATTTGTATTAGATTAAATGATGGTTATACAAAATACTTTGTATATTTCAAACAGAATGGTTTTTTTTTAGCAAGGGACTGATATCTTTAAAAAACTGTAATAGATTATCCTGCCCTCTGATAGACTTCATAGAATCAACTGTGGAAAAAAAAATGCTTCATACCCCTTATTTAGAGAAAAGGAGACCTTGTATCAGTCATGTCTTTTCTTTATCTGAATTTGTCGGAACATTTTGTTTCAAGCATTTGCTTATGATTTCTCCAAGGAGAATCTGGTAAATTATCTGTTACAGGCTTCTGCATATTTTTTTAAAAATCAGATTGTTCATTTTAAGCATCAACATTAATCTTGGTCTGAATATCACACTCAGTCTATAAAGTTATTATAATATTGAGATGTTTACATAAATATTACTGCTTGGAAAAACTGTTGTTTTAAGTTGTTTTCAATAAAAATATATATTTTAGGAAAAACAAATAACTATAGTAGGCAAAAGTCATTGTAGTGTTTTCAATCTCTTTACAACTTTTCCTGTATAATCTTGAAAATTAATCAATGCTACACGTTTGTTCTGAATCAGTAATATTATAGGCAGCTAGTAGATGCTTCTCTGAACTTATGTACAACTGACTCAGACTATATAGCATATTTCTCATAAGACTTTTTCTAATTAACAAATGTTAAGAGGTACAAACTTTTAGGAACTCTAGTTTGTGATATGTGGAATGCTACACTGATAATGGATTGAAATTGCAATGAAATATGGAAAATGGTTAGGAAAAAATATTGATTATGTAAATGAGAGTGTCATGTGAGACAGATTCGATTCCTAGAAATATAAACTGGATGAGACCTCGGAAATCTTCTAGTCCAGCCCCCTTTCCAAGGCAGGGCTCTTATACTACTTCAGTCAAATGGTTGCCCAGTTTATTTTTGAAACTAGTGATGGAGCTACTCCAGGAAGCAAGCAACTCCAGGAGGCAATCAATTTCACTTATTAATTGCTCTCACTTTCAGAAATGTTCTCCTTATTTGTAGGTTGTATCTTTAAAAAGCTTCTACTCATTAGTTTAGAATCATCTAGGGTCCTAGAGTCAATCCTCTCTTCTTTGTGACAGCCCCCCAAAGCAGTGGAAGACCTCTCTCTCTCTCTCTCTCTCTCTCTCTCTCTCTCTCTCTCTCTCTCTCTCTCTCTCTCTCTCACACACACACACACACACACACACACACACACACACACACACACACCAACTGTTCATCATGGACTCCAGATTCTTTATCATCTTTTTTGCTGTCTGGAGAATTCTGGGAGTTAAAGTTGTCAAGGTTGTACACCCCTGCTCTACAATCTGTAATCTGCACAGACTGTAACCAAATATTCTCTATATTTTCTGCAAGGAACTTCTAAACCATCTCATGAACATCCTTTACAGCAATCAAGATTAATCATTAATACCATCTCTACCTTGGAACTTCATTGGGACTTTGTCAGGGCAAGACAATAAACCCGCACTACAAAGCTCAGCTTCTTAAATAAAAACAAAAGTAATTAGTTATGCTTCTGCAAGCATCCATTTACCAAAGTGAGAGTGCTCCACCCACCCCATTCTACACACCATATATGTTTTGTGAACATATCCAGCAACAGATTCAGCCAAGCTTGAGAGTCTATTTTGGCATGAGGCTTATTATTTGTCCTTCTAAACCCACAGCAAATATAAAACATTTTTGCCATTTGAGAGAATTAAGCACTTTCTAAATAAGAAACCAAATACAGACATGCAACCATTATCATACTAGTGTATCCTGAAATAACCACAGATCACAACAAATCCACAATAAATTATAAAAAAAAAATTGCAAGGATGTACCCAGATGCATGCAACATTGAATTGGATATTTACATTAAGTGCTTGGTCAACAACCTCAAGATACAGTCATTAAAAAAATCATTTCATGCAACAATCCCAGCACAGAAGAATAAGAGGCTATCCAAGGCCTCATGAATAACAATAATATCATAACAAATCAAGTTGACAAAGCAGGAGAAGTTGCCATCATGAATAAGGTGCATTGAATCAAGGAATCAACTTTTCCAAACTATATTTTATCACTCCTCTCTTCAGAGTCAACAACATATCAGAGAGAACTATAGAATTTGATCAAAGGATTTCCCAAATACATACAGAACTATTGCCATGGAAACACCTCATTTTCTACTTGTTTGCCAAAATACACAACCCATGCAATCTAGGTTGTTCCAGAGTCTCAAACTGTGGAAATATTACAATTATAATATAAAGCTTCATGAACTCTGTGCTCAGATGTTATGCTATCCTCCACATATAAGAAACACCATAGACTTTCTGAAAAAAATTGGCTCCATAAACAAGTTCCCTAACAATGCCACCATTGATGTTGAAGCATTACATAACAACATTTTACAAATATACTTTACAAGTCATCAGGTGCATCAGGTGTATCAAAGCTGGATACTTGGGCACCAGACATACGAGTTTATAATCAACCATAACTATTTCATATAAATAACACATACCTACAAATCAGTGGCTCAGCCATGGGTTCACACATGATTCCTCAATATGTCAAGATCTTTATCATTAATCTAGAACAATGTTTTCCTAAGTCTTATCCACTAAATCCTGTCCTTTACTTGAGATTCATTGATTACAAGTTTATTACCTGGACCCATGGAAAGAAATATCATATTTGTTTCAGTAACTTCTACCTCACCATAAATTTTAGCCTACAACAATCTACAGAACATTTACTTCCTTAATGTTAGTGTAACTTAAACACCTTGTTATCCAGGAAACCTATAGATTGTCAGACATACCTGCTTGCTTCTAGCTTCCATCCAGAACATTTGTAGGTTCTATATTACAATGACATTTGTTCTGACTCACTTCACAGATACACTCAACTGATGGAATTAAACTAGGGATTCAGGAGACTAGCCACCCAATGAGATCATGAGATAAAACAACTGAGACAGATCAGTTCCCTCAGAGGACCTATTGAAAGACAGACCACAGGAACAAGAGATGCCACTGTTATCACCCACAGCTCAGCTTAAACTATCGAAAGACATTATTAATAAGCCAGGTCCCATTCCATGATATGGAATAAAACAGAAATAGCAAAACTATATAATTTAGAATCAGAAAAGTTCATATATAAATAAAGATATAATAAAGTAATAATGTTTTGAATCATAAACCCCAAATATGCTCAAACTCTATAAAAGTAAAACTAAAAAAAAATCAGCTTGATTGGTGCAGTTTATAAATCTGGTAAAATAAATAGAATAATAAATAAATAAAACTTAATGTGCTAGTTATACCAGATGCAAGGATTTCCAGCTGGGAACTAAGAAATGCCTTACTGTATATTCTTCATTAGACTTCATTAAAAATCCACACATGAATTCATGCTTAATTCAAATTCAGTAATCAGCAATTGCTACTAATCACCTTTGCACCATTAGACATTATGTCTTGGTTAAACATTGCCATGTATAAGCCTTAAGATAAAAGAACCCAATAGGGGCAAATCCCACCTGAAAAAAATATTTATTTGAACTTTTTATTAAAAGGTTAATGCAGTTTTCCCTGTGTGTAATTAAAAACAATATTCCAATAGGCAACAACTTAATTAAGAAAATGGGCTAAATACACTTCTGCATTTTTATCTTCTTAGGTTTAACTTCAATGAACATAATTTCACTGCATAAGTTGTTGAATCAATCACAATAATTAATTAAGAATTCTAAGGAAAATAATGTCATGGGATCATGGTTCTTCCAGGAGAAAACATTTGAAGGATGCTTTGGCACTTTTAAAACTACATAGTGAAAAATGAATTATGAAATATGAAGATTTTATATTTTTTTGACTGTTTTCATCTAATTTTACAAAGGGACTCAGCAATTGAGGGAATCATTGAATAAAAAGAAAGGTCTTCTTCAAGAATTTGAGTTGTCCAGTAAGTACAGCAAACGGCCTAATTATACTGTGAAAACATAGATATCCATATCATCCAGATGTTTTTTTCTTATTGACAAATAAGCATTGTGACCTGATGACATAAGCCTTGTCTCTTGGATACTTTCATGAATAGTCATCACACAAGTACAACATTGATAGAGTTTATGTAGTAGTTTCACAAACATATTTTGTCATACATTCTCCTTTACACTGGAAGTCTGGAAACTCTAAATCCAAGAGTCAGGGAGACATCAAATAGATTGGCTGATAAAAAATATCTTGGTATTATTCATGAATTCAGAGTCAACAAATGTATTTTTGTCAGCTGACTGGAGTCACTTTGAGTAGGTGGTCATAGATGTTTTCTTAATATATAAATAAAAAAATAAAATATTCACACAACACAGTTAATCAGGTGAACTATTAAACACATGCATTTACCTAACATGTTGGCAATTAGGGTTAAAATTGGTAAGAGGGTTGTGTATATCTTTATGCATATGTGTGGGTATATGAATATGCCAAATAATATCCACAATCCCTGAAAATGACTAGATAACAAGTATAAATATGCAACCTGGACAATTTTGGGAGAAGAAGCCATCTGCTTACTAGAAAAGCCTAGCAATAGTTGTCCTGATTTGTGTTAGCATAATTATAACTTGTAAGCTATTGGCCTCAAATTGAACAATTTTTAGAATGATCAAGAGGAAAATTGGCCCCAACCACACTCAACAGGGAAAGGATTCCACCCAGATAATGCTTCAGTATTTGAAATGATTGAATGGATCGATCTTTTCCAATCAAGGCTGTAAAACTAATCTGTTCAATTCTAATTTAAAGAATTACTTCAACGTAAGTGTTTATGTGTATAGTAGGCCGTATCTTCAATGGAACAAAAACAATGGAGAAAAATATGTTGCTATAAAACCCTGTGAAAAGGAAGCCTATTTGTATGAATCCCAACTAATGTTTTATTCTGAGGCCTGCAAAAGTCTGTAGCAGGTTATTTTATAGCTTTGTATAATGTATATCTAACATTAATGTGTTTGGTTCATAAGAATTGTAGCATTTCTATAATTCATTTACAATAATATGGAGCCATTCAACCAAAATATATTATAAAGACAGAGTACAGCATCTGCAAGAATTTCTCATCCTCCTCCTGTAAAGCAGGAACAACAACAAAAAATGGATATTGCTAGAAAAGGCTTTCCCTTGGAATTTGGATGGAATCTTTTATATTAATATAAATAAAGTGATGTCTAAATTCAGTGTTGGATAAATGTCTAAGTCTACCTGGAACTTTAGAAATAATGCATTTTGAAAGCTGGATATGAGACATTTTCTATGTATAGTGTTTGTGATTTTTAAATGCCAATATGTCTTATTTAGACAAAGCAAATTAAGGTAATTCATCTGAAAGCCACTATTTCACTCATGCATGTGTTAGGAAATTATTATTAATAGAAAGCTAGGTGTGCTAAAAAGTGGTGGAAAAAAGTAATTTAATTTTACTGTAATATGTTTATTTTTAAAAAAACTATTCTATTTTTAAACATATAGCATCTGCTGGTAGTATACAGTAATATTGTCGAAAATGAACTTGTCCTGCTTATTGAAAACAAGAATACATTACAGTATAACTTTATTTTCCCAGGTTCATTATTGTCTAAATTCTGTGTCTAAAACATGATTTCTCCTTTACTGTACCTATCATGATGCTTTCCAAAGCTTCTCTATTGGAATTAAATGCAAGGAGATTCAGGACCAGATGAGGACTTACTTATTTGCATATTCCATAATTAAACTAATTTGCTATGAGCAACTGTTGTAATGGCATTCAATCTGGATGGGGTTAAACTGGAAAGGTTCATAATGGTTACCAATGACTTCTAGCTGTTACTGCCTCCTGAATTATAGGCAGCAGGCTTTATTGTATATGAAGGATCCTGGGGTGTAACAATGCATCAGTTTTACAAATGCATCTAGATGGCTAAGGAGCGACACAAATATCACAATCTGGCATTTCCTTCCTTCTGTCTTTTCGGAATATCAATTAATCAGATTAGAACTAGAAGGGGACTTGGAGGTCTTCTGGTCCAACTCCCTGCTCAAGCAGGAGACTCTGTACCTTTTCAGACAAGTGACTGTCCAGTCGCTTCTTAAAAATCTCCAGTGATAAAGCACCCACAACTTCTTACAGGAAGCTGTTCCACTGGTTAATTGTCCTCACTGTTAGGAAGTTTCTCCTTCATTCCAGGTTGCTTCTCTCCTTGATTAGTTTCCATCCATTGTTTCTTCTCTTGCCTTCTGATGCTTTGGAAAATAAGTTGACCCCTTCCTCTTTGTGGCAACCTCTCAAATACTGGAATATTGCTATCATGTCCCCCCTAGTCCTTCTTTTCTGTAGACTAGCTAAACCCAAATCCTGCAACTGTTCTTCATATGTTTTAGTCTCCAGGCATTTAATCAGCTTAGTTGCTCTTCTTTGCCCCTTTTCCATTATGTAAAAGTTAATTTATCTTGCAGGGTCCAATCTGGGTTGGTCACCAGGATCACCAGAGATTTTTCTTCTGAGCTTTCGGATTCGTGCTGGAGCCCATCTTCAGGGCTCCTCTGGAACTTCTCTGTAAGTTATCTTAGACATGGAAAGATAGACCAAAAGAAATAACAGATTATAAGCATAGCAAAAGGCAACACATTTCAAGTAAATGTTGATTAGCATTCTAGTTTGGACATCCTCCATTTAATATGTAAAATAGCATTATTTTATTGCCACTTTATTGTTATTAGAACCTTAAATATAAATGTATTTATGATGCTTACTCACAAGCACTTCAGAATAATTGCAGCACTTTCACAAATATCAACCAAGTGTGGAAATCTATTGCATGCTTGGTTCTTAAAACATACAAATTGGATTTCTCTAATGCAACAAAGAAAGAGAAAAAATCCTGCAATGTAGGGAAAGAAAAACGGGTAGGAAAACACAAGAGATAGTGAGTTTATGTCATATTATTTGAGTTAATTTTTAAAATTTTATTTTTATGGACTTTGGTAGAACTTTACAGGGTTTTTCCCCAAGCAAATCTATATGCAGCACATTTATCTCTTAGATTTGCTAGCTATTTCACACCTCTGTTCAATGACCTAATTATTTCTTCAGCTCTAAGGCTGAATTATTCACTAAGAAACTGCAACTTCTGTTAAGGTACGTTTGAAAAGAAAAAAATCAACTTTTGTTTTATTTCCATTGGGAAAGTGTAAATATATTTCTGTTGACTATGCCAGAACTCCAATATTGTTTTGTACATTGTCTTTTTAAAAGGATGGTAATTTAACTTTCACAGAGTACGGTAATTTCTTGTGACTAGATTTGGAAGTAAAAGATCTAACAGTTTGATGTGTGTACATAGAGACACCAGTTTCAAATGGTACTTCTTTACACAATCAAAACAAGTGGAAATTACATCAAACTTAATGCAGGTTTGATATTCTAAATATATATATAAGTAAATCAATTGAAGTCGCTAAACTATTTCACGCTGCACATTTTCTGTGCTTCTTGAATCTAACTGAAAATCAAATAGTAAAGTTTAAAATTGCATATATTGACCCTTAACCCATTTGCAACTCTCAACTGAAGAAAGAAATCCTCATATTTGGAGTGAGTAGATATATTTCAAATTTTGAGAGCATGTTGTATGTACTACTGAAATGGTTACTCTGTTTGACGTACTTGCCTGTTATAAATGGCTATCTCGGAGACTTGGTCACCAAATGTATCAGAATGGAAGTTCATAGGTTCTCTCTCTTTTGGAAACTAATCAAGGAGAGAAGCAACCTGGAATAAAGGAGAAATTTCCTAACAGTGAGGACAATTAATCACACAGTTTGCCTTCAGAAGTTGTAGATGCTTCATCACTGGAGATTTTAAAGAAAAGACTTGATAGCCACCTATCTGAAATGGTATAGAAGGGCATAGGCTAGGATATTGTGGAATATTATTGAATATTGTTGGGTCAATGGAATAGTTCTTTGTATTCCAAGTGCAAACTACAGAATTTCAGTCTTTGAATATGACCAATTTGTATTGACTGTTACCAATTAAGATATTTATGCACATTATTTTCTCTTTTTCCACTAGAATTTTATTTTATTACAAAGGTAAAGAAAAAAATGGAAATAAAAACTAATATTTACAGTATGCCTAGAATATGCCCTGAAATAGCATTTCAGATTATTTAAAGTTAATACTTTAAATTTAGACAATTAAAATTTGTATTTTGGACAAAATTAAACCTGTCAATTAAGGTTGAAAGGAACTGGTAAATTAATAGATATGAAGACAAATCCTTAGGCATACTAAGAAATCATTACATTCATATGCATAAATGGTTTTGATTATAATTGAATTTAGCTGGCTACCTCATCCAGGAGAATAACAAAGAAGACATTATTGGGTTTTTAGTTCATTAGACTAATAGGCAAAAACAAATAAAAAACAAAAAGTACCTGAAAATATGTACTGTATATTGTATGCTAATAAGGATAAGATGCCATAATTTACTTCTAATGCTTAAATATTGCTATTCTGGAATTGTTTTAGCAATTAATCTCGCCCACACATCATTTGATTTAATGCATGGCTCAGTCATTAATTATCAAGTGGAATTCATGCTTTCTTACTGTCCTTTACTCAAAAATAAGTACTTAATATGTTTAAAATACAATCTTCATTGATTGTTTCAATGATTTCCAATGAAGGTACATTTTTTGTTTGTTTACTACAGAAAGTTTTTACTAAATACAATAAATAGATTTTATTTACCAGAATATATTTCTTGATTTCAGATAACCTTATCAGTTTTTTTTTGAATGAGGCAAATATAACAACCAGACAACTTCCATAGTATGAATTTTGATCTTTGACAGATCTGTGCTGGACCTGCTGGACCTGTGCTGGGCGGTGTCGGTGCGGCGGTCTGTGCCTCGCCCTGAGGAGGGGGCAGTGAGTCGTTGCGGTGATGTGTGCCAGGACTGGGCGGCTGGTCCTTTGCCGCTGCCGCAGTTCGTCTGGGCCTCCCCCCCTCCTTCTCTCTTGGTGCAGCCTTCTTTTTGCTTGGTCATTGCTGCTGTGGGGCTTTCACTCTGCCTGATACTTTGCTGCCCGACATTTTGCTCGTTTCTTCTACGGCCAGTGCGGCCAGCGCCATCTGCTGCTCCCTCAGGGGTACCATCTTCGACAGTGCCTCTTCTGGGTCAACAATGAGAAATGGTGGGGACGAGGCCGTGAACTTACCACCTTTTCAAACTGGTGCCTACCCCCCCCCTTGCAACTGCTCCAACCATCTTAGACTCTGGGCCCTCGGGCCCCTTTGGCACTTTCCAGACTTACAAGAGGGAAGAGGGACTGAGGAAGTCTCCCTCATCTAGCATTAGTTCCGACCCCCGAATCTGCACGAACCCGGTTGACCGGAGTTTTAAGATCTGCGTAATTTTCTGCGGATGGTGTGTGTATGGTGTGAATGTTGATGAATGAACCCACCTAATTTTAACTAATTTTATACTATTGTGCTACTGTATTTTTCTATGTTTTTTTAAATGACCATAGTGGGGTATGTATGGGAGAGTGACTGTGTGCATACATGAGAGGACCGAGAGTGCAGCCTGGTGCCTCCTCCACTGAGTGCATAAGCAGAAGTGGAAGGGGGCCCAGGCCTACCTCTCATCCTAGAATGAATGATAGATGCGGCCTGCCAGGGAAAGCGGGGGCCATGGGAGAGGGGGGAGGTCTACGGGGATGGGGGCGGGCCGGAGAATCCTGGTCATGGTGGGGAGGGGCAGGTATGATGGGAGCTACAGGGCTAGCCATTACTGGGGAAGGAGGGCTCGCTACGTCACAGCAATCCCTTGTTCTGGCCCTGCAAGCTCAACTCAAGGACCTGGTGGCAAGAGAAGCCAGGGCCCTGGCCTCAGGTTGTTGCTGCTAAATGCCAGGTCTGTGATTCATAAAGCTCCCCTCATCCAGAACTTAATACTTGACGAGGGGGCAGACCTGGCATGTATTACTGAAACCTGGCTGGGCCATGAGGGAGGAGTCCCCCTCTCAGAAATGTGCCCAGAAGGGTTCTAGGTGCTCCACCAACCACAACATCAGAAAAGGGGTGGGGGAGTGGCAATTATTATCCGAGGATCATTAGCTCCTCACAGGAGCCCTGCTCCGGAGATTGTGGGGTGTGAGTCCCTTCTTTTGAAGTTGGACCTATGGGTTCAAGTGGGCTTGCTTCTGACGTACCTACCTCCTAGCTGCGGCACAACAGCCCTGCCTGCGCTCCTGGAGTCAGTAGCCGGGTTGGTGGTTGAGTTCCCCAGACTGTTAGTACTGGGGGGACTTCAATCTGCCGTCCCTAGGTGAACACTCTGATGGGGCCCAGGAGTTCATGGCTTCCATGACAGCCATGGACTTGACCCAGGTAATTCAGGGTCTGACTCATAGAGTGGGACACATACTTGACCTAGTGTTTCTCTCGGGGCAGTGGAGACGTGATCTTGAGTTAAGGGGAGTAGAGATCTCGCCCTTGTCATGGTCGGATCACTTCCTGTTGAGGCTTGATTTTCGGAAGCTACTCCCCCACTGCAGGGAGGTGGAACCGATTAAGTGGTTCCGCCCCAGGCACCTGATGGACCCGTTGGGATTCCAGAAGGAGCTTGGGGAGATACCTGACTCTCTTGCCTACAATCCGACAGAGTCCTTGGTCGCCGCCTGGAATACAACAGCAACTGAGGCGCTAGATCAGATTGCGCCTTTGCGGCCTCTCCATGGCAATGGATCCAGGAGGCACCTTGGTTTACCAAGGAACTCCGGGAGATGAAGCGCCAAAAGAGACTCCTAGAGTGACGCTGGAGGGCTAGCAACTCCGAATAAGACCGAACACTATTAAGAGCCTTTATTAGGACTTATTTAGTGGCGATACGGGCGGCAAAATGTGCACATTCTTCTGCTCTTATTGCGTGTGCAGAATCTCACCCAGCTGCCTTGTTTAGGATAACCCGTTCCCTCCTGAAAGGGGGGGACATGGGGGATTCCTTACTGAGATGGGCTGAGGAGTTTGCTCAGTTTCTGTTGGACAAAATCACTCAGATTTGGACAGACCTTGACTCCATTTGGACAGAACCAGCGGAGATGCCGAGGGAGGGTCTTGCTCAGATTTCCTGGAATGAGCTCCAGCTTGTCACCCCTGAGGAAGTGGACAAGGCCATGGGAGCGATGAATGCCCCCACCTGTTTACTGGATCCGTGTCCTGGCTTGTTTCAACCAGCAGGGAGGTAACACAAGGCTGGCTCCAGAGAATTACGAATGCGTCTTTGCGGGAGGGATCTTTTCCACAACCTCTGAAGGAGGCGGTGGTAAGACCTCTCCTCAAGAAGCCTTCTCTGGACCCAGCTATTCTTAAAAACTATCGTCCAGTCTCCAACCTCCCTTTTCTAGGGAAGATTGTTGAGAAGGTGGTGGCCCTTCAACTCTGATGGACCTTGGATGAAGCAGATTATCTAGACCCTTTTCAGTCTGGTTTCAGGCCTGGTTACTGCACTGAAACTGCTTTGGTCACACTGACCGATGATCTCTGGTGGGCCAGGGATAGAGGTCATTCATCTATCTTAGTGCTCCTTGACCTCTCAGCAGCCTTCGATACCATCGACCATGGTATCCTTCTGTGACGGCTGGAGGAGGTGGGAGTGGGAGGCACCGTTCTACTGTGGTTCTCCTCTTACCTCTCCAACAGGTCGGTGTTGGTTGGTGGGCAGAGGCCGACCCCTAGGCCCCTTAATTATGGGGTGCCTCAGGGGTCAGTCTTGTCCCCCCTCCTATTTAATATCTACATGAAGCCACTGGGTGAGATCATTCACTGGCATGGGATTAAATACCACCAGTACACGGACAACACACAGTTGTATCTGTCCGCCCCGTGCCAACTCAGCATAGCAGTGGAAGTGATGTGCCAGTGCTTGGAAGCTGTTAGGGTCTGGATGGGAGTGAACAAACTCGCACTCAATCCTGACAAAACCAAGTGGCCGTGGATGTTGCCCCCTGTGGATGTTGCCCCCTAGTCCATCCCTAAGCCTGGGGGGAGAAAATTTACTCCCCTCAGAGAGGGTCCGCAACTTGGGGGTCCTCCTGGATCTGCAGCTGACATTAGAACATCACCTGTCGGCTGTGACCAGGGGGGCCTTTGCCCAGGTTCACCTGGTGCACCAGTTGTGGCCCTATTTGGACCGGGAGGCACTGCAAACAGTCACTCACACCCTCATCACCTCAAGACTGGATTATTGTAATGCGCTCTACATGGGGCTGCCCCTGAAAAGTGTTCGGAGACTACAATTAGTCTAGAATGCAGCCACGCGAGCGATACTGGGTGTACCTTGGTACACTACACCTATCCTCCGCGAGCTGCACTGGCTCCCTATTGGTCTCCAAGCACGATTCAAGGTGCTGGTTATTACCTTTAAAGCCCTACATGGCCTAGGACGCAGATATCTACGAGACCATCTTCTGCCGCACACCTCCCTATGACGGATAAAATTGCACAGGGTGGGCCTTCTCCAGGTGCCATCAGCTAGACAGTGTCGGCTGGCGGGACCTCGGGGGAGGGCCTTCTCTGTTGCCGTTCTGGCCCTATGGAATGAACTACCCCCATGGATCCGGACCCTACCCACTCTTATGGCCTTCCGAAAAGCCATTAAAACCTGGCTATTCCGGCAGGCCTGGGGCTGTTGACCTCTTGACTGAGGTCCAGCCCCAATTAGACTGGGTGCATGTTGTGTTTCTTTTAATCTGTTTCTTCTCTTTGTTTTTTAATCTTTCTCTTAAAATTTTATTTTCTGTAAGCCGCCCAGAGTCCTTCGGGATTGGGCGGCCTATAAATTTAATAAATAGAAATAGAAATAGAAATAGATTTCATATGAAAGGCCCAGTATCCAACTTTTGACAGTGGATATTGGTAAGTTCTTACATTGTTTAAGAAAAATATTGTTAGCTGAATGCTTTTGATCCTTGGAGTTTCTTGGCTTTCTGAGAAGCTCTGGGAGATGAAATGCCAGAAGTGATGCCTAGTGATGTCTTTTTCCTATGTAATTGGAAAAAGAAAAAGATGAATCCAAGTGAGCCCTTACATAAGCTCATTTAGGGAGCATCTCATGGTTATAAGGGGGCAAAACATAGGTATATCTCCACTCTCATATATATTTTGATAACCAGTTAGTGGCAACCAATAAGTCACATAACTATCTATTGGAGGTGTCACGAATTTTCTAGGCATTTGATAGATAAGTTGCTCAGATGTGGTCTGAATGGTTCACTTTAAATGTCAGAGGAACAGTTTGATAGGTTACCTGGAAAAAGTTTGAGCCTGTGTTCCTAAGGAAGTGCTATTGGCTCAGATATTTGTATATTAGATCTCTGTCTCACCTATTTGGTAAAGTTCAATGCAGTTGGGTCCATTGGTAGTGGTGATCTCTTTGAGAGAGTAGATGAATATACAAATCTTAAAGGAAGTGTGTCTTTTCTCAAGGGAGCTTCCCTGGGCCCAACGGGGTCAGAAACATTTTACTCAATCTATACCTTTTCCTTTTGCGGAAAATTGTTGAGACGATAGTTAAGTTTAAATTACAGAGTGTCCTGGAAAATACTGATTATCAAGAACTTGGGTTTAGTTTAATGTTGGGAGCCTGTGGCAGAACCTGGATGGGTGAAACTTTCTGTACTATTGATTATTTCTGGAACCTTTTTTTATTAAATCACAATAAATGAACAGACCTTTACAAAAGTATTTTTTTTGTTTTAGCACTATCAGAACAATTTACCCATTCTGAATTCTGCTGGACAAAATATGGTTTTGTATCTCCATAGGCCAAAAGGATTGTGCCTATATATTGATTGAAATGTATAGTAAAGGATTTGTTCTTGGACACAGTTAATTGAGTATTATTGATCATCCTAACCCAATCAACTCAGCCTAAAAGCTATGAAGTGCGGCTTAGTGCTAGCCCTAAACTAACTTTCCCTGGATACGTGTAACATCTGAAGAAGAATAAGAAGTTTCCTGGAGGCTGACCAATCGAATCACATATCATTATTGAGGTCAAAGGCCAGTACATGGCAGAGCTCTACTTTAATACCAAGACAAACCTGGAGATCTGCAGCATATTCTGAAAATGGAGGTTTCCTATTTTCTGTTATTACTTTCTGACTTGTAATAGGAACAGAAGAAGGTGGAAAAATAGGTTGACACAATCACACCACTACTGAGTTGCTTCCTTCTCCCACCTCTGGCCTGTGGGAAGAAATAAAAGCAAGATGTTTTTATAGTAAATGAAGGGGACACACTGTTTTAGGGCAATGGCTAACTCAATCGATCACAGTATGCAAACAAACTGTTAAAAGTATAGTAGCTTTTTCCAACTTGCAGTTTTGTTAATGAATTGTATTCAAATTTATTACCTTTTTAAACACATCATGTAACCCTGAAGATGCAGTGGTAAGGCCATTCCTATCACCACCACCACCACCACCACCACCACCAAAGCCCAAATGGAACTCTTTTTCCTAAGGGCAATCTAAAGTGAAGCAACAAAGGAAGATTCTAATAATAGTTCAGAGTTTAGAATGATCAGATTAGTCAATAATTATCATGCCATGCAGTAGGTCTGATAAGGGAAGAGAAATTCTAAGAGATATTTCAATATTTTAGGTCCCCTCACATATTTCTATTTAGCAGCTATTAACTTAGTAGTCTAAAGTAAATTGAGAAGGGGAGGGGATTCACATGGGACATAGTGGAAAGGGGGATTCTCCCCTCCCTAACCCAATCAAACTATAAGAGTTTATGTCTTCAGTAAAGATGGAGTTAGGAGTAACTATATGATTTCAGCTCAATGCCTAACAATAAAGAAGTGTTGGTGCTGTTTAATAAGAAAAAAAGGATCCCAATGGTAAAAAAGGAAAGGATTCCTCTTGTCTTATATGGCACGGAATAAATCCTTTTTTGAAACTGAGATGTGTGGTGACCTTCTGTAAAATTCAGTTTTTGTACTTTCAGGATATGGTTGCAGATCTTCTGTGAACTTTTTCTCCCCCTCTGGGTTTTTATTATTTCATGCACATCACATTCATCTATCAGCTAATTAATTAACTTTTGAATTCATTAATAAGAGAAAATAGACAAAGCTGTATAAGATAAAAACATGCAAATGACTCAAAATGATTCTGATTTAAATTCCACAGTAGGTACGTTGTCTCCTTTTAGTGTTCCGTGCTGGAGAAACAAATTCTTTGCTTTATCAAAGTGTGAGGATACGAAAATATTTGAAATATAGAGTTAAATTGTACAAAATGAAGCTTAAACATTATAGAGTTCATTATAATATTTGATTATAACCTCTCGAGGGCTATTTCTGTCTGGCCATCTTCCAAGTGGCAGAGTAAGTGGAATATTTGAAAAACTGGTGAATTCTGCATACTATAACAGAAGTATGTTTTTTTTTTCCAAAACCTTTTCGTGTTTACGTTTTGAGCATTAAGGAAGGCATTTGGTTATTTCTCTTATCACTGATATAAGATTGATTCAAATGTTCATCTAGAGTTGGAAGAGACTTTGGAAGTCTTCTAGCCAGACCCCTACTCAAGCAGGAGATCATACACCATTTCAGACAAATAGTTGTCCAGTTATGGGATGGAGCACCCACAACTTCTGAAGGTAAGCTATTCCATTGGTTGATTGCTCTCAATTTTAGGAAAATTCTGCTCAGTTCTAGTTTGCTTCTCTCCTTAGTTCACAACCATTGTTTCTTGTCTTGCCTTTTTGTGCTTTGGAAAATAGTTTTACCCCTTTGCCTTTGTCAGAGCCCCTCAAATATTGGAGCTTTCATGCCACCCCTACGCCTTCTTTTCTTTAGACTAGACACACCCAATTCCTGTAATACTTACCCACATCTCCAGATTTTTGTCTATCCCTTCAGGTGTGATACACCTGGTATTTATTTAGGGATCCTTTCATTTCTTTAAATTGAGTCCAGTCTAGAATGGACCTAACAAATTGGAATTGAAAGAAAACAAAACTCTGTTCTCCAACCAGAGAAATGTCACCAAAATTAGCATGTTTCTCAGCTGATCTGCCCTGATTCCTAAAAATAATTCTTTCAACTAGGGTTGAAAGCCCAGACTATAGCCCAGACTATAATTTGCATACAATATCTACTCTGATTAGCCAAAACCTTTTAATTCCATATCTACTTTGTACATAATAAATACTTTGTTGTTCATAGGTGTTCAATATATACTTTAGTATATTTTATACTAAACCATAGTAATATATCCTTTACTAAAATACTGGACTTAAAGGAAATTCCTCTTAGTTGTTGGGTGAAAATATCTTGCAGCTGAACATTTAACTTTTATAGCAATTCAGCTTAACCCAGAACTAGATATATAGAACGATAAAAGAATAATCCCTATAAACTCTATTAAATGTTGATTAATTAATAATTTAATAATAATTAATAGCCCTTTTATCATCTTTTATGCTTTGGTATTTTATATAATTGTTCTCTGTTTACATAATTTTGATTTTCAAATGTATCAATTGAACCACTCAATAGTTCTGAGACTCTGACAGATAAAGGTACATCATCTCTTCTTTTTGCTATTGGAAATAATATGCAGCAGTTCCAAAACCTTTCAGGAAAATCCCTTAAGTTTTTTGTGGATGAAAATAGAGGTATTGTTGGGGGCAAATGAAAGTTTGTTTACTTCTAGCAGCACAATTTATTCAGAGGTAGGGAACACTTAAGAAAAAAGTGGTCTCAGATGGCATGTACTTTGACAAAGTTACAATGACAGGAAGAAACAGTTGTACCATGTCATAAAATGTATAATCAAGTCCTTAAGAATCTACCATTTGTCCAAATGTTAGCTTTCCCTTCTGGTATTGCTGTAAATTTGTTTCATGATTGACCACTGCAGAACACTGCATTTTATTATTTCTTAGAAAGCTAGCTCAAGGATTTATCTTGTAAGCATTGTGTAATCAACATGAGTTGCCTAGGCTGTCAATGAATTGAGGAAATACCGGTATCTAAATTTGTTCAACATTTCTAAAGCATGGGGGTCTTCCCCTTTGGCATACAGCTATGTAGATGTTCCTTATGTGATTTAAATAGAAAAATGTGCCATATTCTAAATTCTAACTTGCATCTTGGATATGTCCAAGGGGAACATCTTACTCTTTTCCCCCCACTCCCTTTATAATGAAGACAATCTAATAATATATTTGAGGAATAAGACATAATAATACATCAGAAAATATTATGTTGAAGAAAAGTAAGATTTGCATTTGATCCATTACTTTAATGGAAGCTCATTGTTATCCAGCTTTCCAGAGAAACCGAGGCATTGTGGACAACCTACAGCCAGATGAGATTTGAAATGAGCCTCTGATTCCTCTGTCAGTCCTTGAATACCAAAGAACTGCTGCCTTCTTTGTTGCAAAGGAGATGCATTCTTCATATCTTGTAGCCTGCCAGAGGCAAGTTCATAATCCTGCACTATCTGCATAGCAATTCCATCCTGAATTAGCTATTTTTCTTTTTTCTTTTTACAACCAAAACAAAGCAAAAATCAAGAAGGTAGAATATCCTAATCTATATCAAATTTGCTACTTTTCTTCAATATTTGATATGAGAAATTAGCATAATGTGTCAGGAAATCTCACTTTTTAAGACATTCACTTTTGCAGATTTACAAAACGCTTGGCCAGGATAGCTGAGGTGATCTCTGAAACTCTTATGCCATGTTTTTTGATTAGCTCTTTAGTATTATCCATCAAATGCTGCATGTGGAACCTCCCAGCAAAATTCAATTTGTACCAGGACTCTAGAGGTAGCAAACCAAAGCATTTGTATGCCTAATGCTCAGCCTCTGTTAAATAACTATAAATTCCCCAAAGGACTGATACTTTACTGGCAATTACTTTGGATGCATGTTATTATATTGATTGCGCTGGGAGAAAAATGGGATGGAAGAAAAATACTTTGAATTAGAAGACAGTGAGAGACATCTCCAGGCCCTCAGTTAAATAAATGCTTTACAGGTCGATGGTTTAAGTGTCATCATACTGATCAGGAAACTGACCATGGAAAATGCTAGTTGTCAAACATTGTAAATCAGCAACGGCAGATTTTTATGAATGCTAGCTTGATCTAAAAGGCCATTTTGGTGTGAATGTTGGGGAAAATGCAATGTTAATTCCTGAATAGTTATGGCATCGGAAAGAACAACATAAAAGCATTGGACAATGCACAGGTTCTTTTCTAGCTTGGAATAATGAAGTATGACTATAATAATATCCTGTTAAAACTGAGGTAAATATATTAATGAATAATCTGCTTCTCACCTGCTTCTCTGTTTGGGAGTTTGTGGCATCTAGAATGGCCTTGCTGATGGACCTTTCTGGAGTTTTGCTTAATGTTACTTAATGTAGTTAACTGTCTTGTTGTGGTGGTTATGGCTCTTTGAATCAATCTTGACTACATGCAATTTGCTTGGTAGCATTTTTCACAAACAGTTTCCAATTGCCATTATCTTGTGCCTGAGGGAGAGTAACTATCTCAAAGTCACCCATCTGACTTCACGATTAGGAAGGAATTAAATAAACTTTTAATCATTACACCAAACTGGTCTTTTAATGCCAGCAGACATTATAGTGTTTGTTTTATCTTTTTATAGAAAAAAATTATTGCACTACTCCCCTAGAGTGGGATCTGACTATATTTTAATACATTTACTTTGTATTTTTGTACATTATGGCTTAAGTGATATTTTATTTAGTTCTACATTATGCTTATGTTTAATCACACAAGAAATCATCATCATATCTTTAGTCAAGTAGCTTTTTTTTTACCCAGTTGTAGATGTTTTCCATTTTATTTAATTTGTAAGTGGTATTGGATGGTAGGGCTATGTGAATCATCCTCAATGCATTTTGAATTGTTGATTCATATCTGCATATTTACTTCAATTGAAATAATGAGTATGAGCTGAAAAGCTGTTCTGATTTAGGGATTCAGTCAAATGGCCTTTCACTAGTAACTTTGCATGGCCCTATTGGGATGGAAGTACTATTAGATCCTCTTGTCTGTTATTGAATCAACTTCTTATTCCAATACTATTACTATTCCATTGGGAAGAACAAATTACAGTTCCTCAACCATTAACCCATTTTTATAGAGAGTTAAAGTAGATGATAGAATAACTTGCCCTCACAAACGACAGAGCTCCACTTTAAACAATGGCAAATTAGTGTCCTATTACTTCCAAATGAGGTTAATATAAGAAAAAAAACTTTGTGATGTTTAATGCTTCAGAGAATTATTAATAAGATTGTGTAATAATCACCTTCAGTTGCAGATCCAATTTAGAACTTAGGTATTAAATTTTGGACCTAAATCATATTTTGGGCTGATACCTATAGAATTCTTAATTTGACTTTGACAAATTGATCTGTGTTGTAGCTGTAACTCCAGTACTTAGATTCCTCAAGGATATAAAGGATATAAAGAACTATGAATTTTTCAGGCATGGAGTTAGTTAAAACATTAAACATTAAAACATTTACCATACAAAACTGAAACTGCTACTGAATTTGCAGCAATAAGTCACGGGAAGACAGATAGACAGACAGACACAGAGGAAGCGAGGGAGGGAGAGAGAGAGAGAATATTTGAGTTAATTTTATTTGGTTTCCTTTAACAAAGAAACAAGATTTCAAACAGTAGAGCAAACATTTCTGTTTAACATAATTTTCCAGACTCTGTCTCCATTTTCCTTTTTTATTATCATTTTATTATCATAGTTACACACACACACACACACACACACCACTTGTTAGGAAGGATTGCTATCAACTCTGCTAAATAGTGCCTATAAAGTTGTGAGTTTTTTTCCTTTTTCTTTCCCCTTTTCCCTAATATAATAGCATTGGACCCATATCAGGTAGAAGGAAAAAGGGTATAATATTTTCATCATGTATTATTGCTATTTTATTTCAGTTACTCATTCTAAAATGATTCCCAATCAACTATTTTCTATGTTCCATAGGTGGGCACCTATGTATGAAATCATCAGATTTAGACAGTGAGTAGGTGGGGAGTGGGAATATGGGCCAGTCCTGTTGTCTTAGGAAGGCTCTCTATGTCAGAGGCAGAGAGGGGATCAGAGCTGTATGCCAGTTATCAGCAGCCTTCAGAGTCAGACATCAATGAGGCAGATGAACAGATAGAGCCTGTTCCCAATGTGTCCATGTGCAGATTTGCCAGGCAAAGGGAACGGCTTGGGAGTAAGTGGTGGACGATGAATGGCCCCTCCCAGAGGAAATAAAAGAGGAGCAAAAGGGGAGTGGAGTTTACAGGAGACAATTAGTTGACTTAATTGGCTTGTGAGTCTCCGAGACTCCTTGCCAAGTTTTGAAGATATCAGCCTGGCAGCTCTCCAAGCCAGATAAGGTCTGTGACTGTAAATCCTCCCTTGAAAGACTTTGCTGGAGGTGAATGAGAAGAATTCACAATAAATTAATAAAAGGGCTTTTTGTCGGGGCAAGGAGTTTGCTTTATGCTTTTGGAAAGCCTGGGTCAGAACAGTATGTAGACATATGTATTATAAAAGGGAAAGAACTACTTTGATGTAATGGTTAAGACCCTAAGCTGTAGACCAAGAGATTGTGAGTTCTAGTCCCATCTTAGATATGAAACCAGCTGGATGATCCTGGGCCAGTCACTCGGTCTCAATCCTGTGGATGAGACAAGGATAAATTGTGCTAAAAAAACAAATTTCAGGGACTAGTTGCCAGGACAGGTGTCAATATTGATTCAAAGGGATTCCTTCCCCCCCGAAAGCACTATATACATATGCATGAAATATGTATTATATTGTTCTATTTGTTAAGTTTTTCATAGATTAGTGGGGCTGTTCCACAGTTATACAGGGAAGGGAAAGGGCAGAATGTAGCAGCTGTTGATTGATCTGACCAGAAAAGAAATATCAGACCTGTTTGTAATTATCAGAACTATATCAGAACTATTGCCTAAACTAAGGAGTTGAAAGAACCTCCTAGAAAAAGGTACCGACAAACCATTTCATACTGAAGGAAAATTGTGATAAGAATATAATATGCTGGAATACTAGAATTAGTAGAAACTTGTTATTCTATAAACATTTGTTTCCTGTAAAATGCACGCGCGCATGTGCGTGCACACACACACACTGCCCATTGGTGGTATTTAATTTTTTTTTACTAACAGTTCTGTGGGAATGGCTTGGTGGGCGTGCTAGGGAAAGGAAATCTCCATTTCCTCCTGATCAGGTGGGATTCGGAAGGCAGAGAATAGATGGGGGGCGGGGTCAGTCAGAAGTGGTATTTACCCGTTCTCTGAACTACTCAAAATTTCCTCTACTGGTTTTCCATAACTGGCCAGAACCTGCTGAATTTATATTTGTAATATATATATGATACATTATGCCTTTATATTTGTAGTTCCTGTAACTAACTTACTGTAAACATATGCTGTATTAGGTCTCTGTAAAGTATCTGGTAATGGTCAAACATATGTTCTTGCTATTTGATCTGAATTTATATCAATCTCATTCCTGCCAATCTTCTTCCTGCAATCCAGGGTTTAAGAAGGTGGGAGCTGCATACAATTTACTCTTCAGTCCCACAGCCCTAACAACTTACACCTTTGATCTGTGTAAGTTTCCTTCTCTGCAACGCCAGGGGGCCAAGTGGCCAATTGTGAGAACAAAGGAAGAGATAAGGCTAATGAGAAGGCTTCTATCCTTTTACCACACAATAAGAAATATACAAACCCAAATTAAGAGGCTGGAATGGCAGATTTAACTTATGCTTCTAACTATATAAAAATGGTGATCATATTTTCTCTAAGTGTGGCTCTTCCTTCCATATCATTTATTTATTTATTTATTTATTTATTTATTTATTTATTTATTTATTTATTTATTATTTATTTATTTATTTATTTATTTATTATTTATTATTTATTTATTTATTTATTTATTTATTTATTTATTTATTTATTTATTTATACCGAGATTACTTTAGTCTACATTAAATCACCAAGATTTGAACTCAAATGAGATCAACCGAAAGAAGATTAGGTCTTTTATAAAGGCATGCTGGGCTGATGTGTGTGTACAAGCAAGCCTGCCTCATATTTGACATACATGCTTTGGAACATATACTTCAATTTGGTATTTAAGATTTCTTTCATCACAAACCAAATTATCTATTTTTTTTACACTTGAAAAATTATAATGATTAATATATGAAGCCCAGGTATTATGCAAGAATGAAAGAACCTGAAGATCTTTGAAACTATTTTGTTAGCACTTTCTTCTTTCTTTATTAAGTATCACTGGATGATCTGGAAGCCTGTGGCAGAAGGCACAGAAAATGACAAGCTGGCTAAGTATCTTTGACAGAATTATTCTAGAAAAAAATAGGAGTTGGTAACTTTGAAAAGTGCCTTGCATTCTTCAAAGCTCACGTTCTCTATTTCTCTGCCTGTTGCCTTATTTCCCGTGAGCTGTGTGTCATATAAGAAAAGTTTTTCATGTCTTTGTACCTATCCAGAATTATCTGAAAGACATAACTAAGAACAGCTGTCAGGATTAGCATGATTAAGATTGGATATGATGTTTTTACTTCAAGGACAAGAAGAGGAAACCATTGTGGATGAGTAGCTTATGGTTTTTTTGAAACCAGACATGGAAGACCTCTCTTTTCTTTTCAAGAAGGTTAAAACTTCCTTATAAAAAAAGATTGATCCTTTTTTTTTTGAATGGCTTAATTTCACACTTAGAAACCACATACAACTGTCAATTTTTCAAATTAATTAATCAACAATCTGGAATAAATAAAAAGTTAAATCAGCTGCTGGGTAGCTGAACTCTGGTATTACTTTTGCCAAGGATTCTAATTACATACATTAATGATTCACATGTGATAAAATTATTCATTTATGATCATGTTTAATATTATATTTGGTCTTTTTAATGACTTTATTTCTTTCCTACACTGCTATGGTTGAACTTTAGGAGAGAACTCCCAATATGTAATAATAGTTTATTTCCTGTCAGCTATATTTATCATACAACCAGCATGACAGATGTTATCATTAAATGTGGCTTTCTTTCCTGCAAACACACATAAGGTGGGTGTGCCTTCCCCAAATAAGAGTCACCTATTGAGAATTGCCTGACCCACAATGGGATATTGTGTAGAAGGCTATATTAGAAAATCAGAATCAATGAGAGTTATGTGTCTCATTGATTGAGCAGTAAATGTTTTTTTTAGCCAAATATGGAAAAAATCAAACTAGATGAAATCTGTTGCTCTCAATACTGTAAGAACATAGTATAAGAGAAGGAGTGGAAGAATTTGGGGGTGGAATTAAATAGGGATCAGCTTGGAATCTCTATATGGCCACAAGAAAACTAAGTCCACCCCCTGCATTGACCCTTATTTAACCCCCAAGCAATTGTTAACTGATAATGGAAAAGGTTCTTGGGAATAGGCATAATTAACAATAAATTAGTTCTTTCACATCTGACACAGGGTACTATCATGTAGAATATCATTTAGGATAGGGCTGTAAAATTCAAAGACCGGGGCCCAGATCCGGTCCATGGGGTATTTAGATTTGGCCTGTGAGGCTGCCCTGGATACAATGAAGGACTAGCCTGAGGTTTTCTGCAAGCAAAAATCCTGAGCTCTGTTTTTGGCTCCTGCAACCCTCTGCCAGTGAAAACAGAGCTTGAGAGCCTGTTTTTGGTGGTAGAGTGCTTGGGCCATCATGGGCGTCTCTGACAGGAGTGACATTGAGCTGGCCATGGCCACCCCAGGCCCCCGAGGTGAAACACAATCCTGATGTGGCCCTCAATGAAATCAAGCTTGACACTCCAGATCTAGGAGATCAAAGTTGACTTAGACACAAAAAATTCTCCATTGGTTTATTTTTACACAAAATAACCTGATTAGCGTAAGTGATTGTGGTGCAGGCAGCAGCAGCAGCAGCAGCAGCAGCAGCAGCAGCAGCAGCAGCAGCAGCAAACAGCATGTTAGCATCTTTTTCTCAAGGAAAACCAACATTTAGTTGCACATAAAATGCAGCATTTGAAAAAGCTGCAAATAACAGGAAAAACTGCATAAAGCAAAATGTGTGACATAGTTACAAATACCCAGAATTATTGAAATAGCATACAAAATTCATATTAAAAAGCATATTAGTGAAACATGCTGAAATTCAACATGACAATTATAGGGTTTGGGAACATTAAAAATTACAGTGGGAAGCTAAAAAATTGACAGAGAAGTCACTCCATTCCCACAACCTTGAAAATACTTCTAATTATTTATCAATTAAGCACCTATGAAAAATCAATTTTTATAAAAACCTAGAAATATTCAAACTCTGTAATTAGAATAGGACAGTTTCAACATTATTCCTATCCAGGTTCACTCATCTTATTTAAGGAGTTTTGTCTCTTATCAGCTTGATAAATTCTGCTTGAACTATTAAAGAGACCAGCATCTTTTCTATCTCCCCACCCTCATCCTTTTCACTATTCTTAATGTGTTTGAGCTATTTTTGCTTCAGGCTGTGAAATCAAAAGCAATATGTCAACTTTGACATATAGCATATATATCGATCCATGTTTGCATTATTTTGTTGACCATTATTTTAAAAAGAGAAATGAAGAGAAATGGAAAATATACTAGAAACAGTTCTTTGTTATTTCTACTCTAGGACAAAACATTTGACTATTTATTACCATATTGGCTCATTGAAAGTGCTACAAACCCAATAAACACCCTTGCTAATTAGGGTTGATTTCAAGATAAGATTTTAATACGGTATGCTTGTGTACAAGAGAGTGCATGGGGGAATGGGTTATTGTGTGGCTTACTGTAAATGTTTATAAGTTTGTGTATGCAGAATAAGAAAATTTTTAATCCTATAAATGATTTATGAATAAATCATTTTATCATGATTCTTCTGATTTATCATTTGAATCAATTAAGATTAAGCAATGCAATGTAGCTAATTTAGACAAGAGATTATGGAATGAAGATGGGAAAAGAAGTGAAGGAGAGAAGTACTATACGTGCCATTATGTATAGTGTAAAACTCTCTTTCAGCCCTCAGCTGGCTGGTGCATCTTCACTAGCGTGCAAGCCTCCAGCTGGATGGCGTGTCTTCACCTGCGTCCTGCATTGGAAGTCACGTTCATATTCCCTACATGCTGCACAGCTGAGTAGCATAAGGGATACAAAGACCATGGATAACCTACCGGGATATTTCCCTTCATGTACACGGACTGCGTGGATACTGCCATGACTGGGTGTTGACAGCATGCTTTGCAACAACATCATCTGAGGGGTGGGATGTGTAGGGGTGGGGCCCATGGGTGGATCCGTGTGGGCGGGGAAGACACTATGTAAAGGGTGGAGGGATTAATCATGTTAGGACTGACTGAGTGACTGTCACTCTGTGCCGGTTATTACAGCTTCTTGGATAAAGTATTTCAATTAACCAACATTGGCTCTGTCTGAATTCCTTGGTGAACACCAGAACATGACACACTCCTAATACCATGGACCAGTTTGTTAAGCTAACTGCAGATTGTCCCACATTTACCCTCTGACCTGGTAGTATCATCCCTTAGAGGGTAGTCCAGACATGAATAACCAATTATAAGGCTGTGATACAGTTGCAAGTCTAAAAATACATCTCGTTCCCCTCACCTTTACAATCCAAGAATTTTGAAAGGATCACTCCTGAGAAGTTTGCAATGCCTCTATTCCTTTTGAAAGCTTAGCTGGCTCTTACATGACTAGATTGTTACTCCTACTCTTGTCTTTCAAGGACATGCTATTACAGGTAGACTTAGGACCAACCAGATTCCTTGAGATTCTCATGCTTCATTTTATTTCATCATCTTTTGCAGCAGAAATTGCCCGAATGTAGTCTTTCATTCCAGTCATTGGACCATTAATTCTGAAATAAAAAGTTAACGCTCTAAGCTGTCTATTTGGCAATGTTCATTTTATAAAAATGGATTATAAATGATATTATCAAACAGAATATTCTTGCTCTTTCTCTTTATCCATCAATGGAAACACAAAATATTACAAGAATTATGTGCTACTCCTTTTGGTTCCCTACAGACATTCACTAGATAAACAAATACAATAACATGATTCCTGTCTTTGACTCCTATAAATTCAGTTTTCCTAGAGGAAAGTCAAGAAAAATATATTGGTGCAGACAACTATTTAAATAAATTAACATTTCACCACAAATCCATATGTACAAGATATTATCATTCCTCTTAACTGCAATGACAGTGTGGTTGATCTTTTTTGTATTAAACAAATACACACGCACACAGAGAGAAAGAGAAATCCATCATACAATTCTTCTTGTAAGACTCTCAAACATAAGCTCATATGAACTAGATCTATATTGATTTAATATGGATGCTATAGAAAGCAAAAATCATACTTAATTCTTCAATCCCTTTTACAATTTAAATTTACCATTTCTTAGCTCATGTCTTATGTTCTATGCAACTCTATTGAGCAATGGATCTTAGCAAGACAGGCAGAAACATGCAGCTGTGGATTTCTCACTTAGATATTACCAATAATCTGTATTGAGAAGCTGTACAGATATAGTAACCACCTTTTCAAACAAATAGTGCAATTATGAAAAGTGAGGATGCTAATTGGGTGATTCAAGTTATATAGTTAGTTCCAGATTTATTCAAGTTATATAGCTAGTTACAGATTTAGTTCAAAGAAGTCTTTGATCCAGGAACCAAATTAAAAAAGGATGTACTCATTTGCCTACACAGCTCCTGATCTAGACATTAATATTATACTTGCATAATATAATACTTAGCACTGCTCTTGGAAAAGGAATGATCTTTGTTCCATCACTTTTTCAAATCCTCTTTTGTATCCCATGCTATAAATCACCTTCTCATTCTCATTATTTGTGCTAATAAGTTTCCAAGTAAAAATGATATTGGAAGAAAGATTGTATTCAGTTTTTTTTTGACATTTTACTTTTGCATTAGTACTCATATTATTACTACTTCCACAACCATTATCACTCTTTTCTACAATTTCTACATGATGGCATGTGCATTGAAAAGTTCAAATGAATATGAACAGGTTATCTTTTCCACTTATCTATCACCTTTCTGTTGGGTGTTTTAAATTAAGTTTAAGTTCATAGGAAGGATCAATAGAAATCAAATTATATCAAACAAGTTATTCTCTCCTTTGACTTCTTTATGTGACATTTGTCTTAAATAAAAATGGAGCCTTGGCACTGGAAAGATTTACCTTTTAAATTAAAATATATTCTGGTTAACTAGAGCAATACAACTCAGTAGTTCAGATAGAGTAAGCATGTACTATAATGGACTATTTTTTGTTGAAACAGCACTTAAATACTAAGGGTCATGCAAAGCATAACATTAATAAAATAAGGTTTATATGGCCTCATGGATGATTTTTTTTTCATTGTCACTTGGTTCAGATAACCAAATTAGAATCAACATGGCTGGAAGTAAGAGGACATTAAACCAAAATCAGAAGATTATGATAATCATTCTAAGCTTACATTTTATCCATTCAAAGTCTTCTGGCTAGCTATTGTTGGAACTCAAATGGTGAACTAGACAAGAAAATTATTATTATTTTATTTCCTTGTTTGTCCTCTAGAGAAGTATATTTCAGTTCATTTTCAGGTAGTGTACTTGAAGTTTAGCTTAGCTATTTTCTTGACTAAAAGGTGATTTTTATCTGCATGTACCCTTGAATCATAAACCAGCCAACCACATTTTAACTGAACATGTTATACAAATCTGGCAAATCTAATTTATTTACTGTGATTCAATATGACATGTGAACTGAGACAATTGGATTCACCTAGACAGTTATGGTTAACTGCAGATAGGCATTGTGTGTGAAAACAGCTGGTAAATTTACTGTTTCCTTTTTGATCAATATTCCAGTATGAAACAACAGCAACTGTCTGAAGTAAAATATGGAGATATTTTTCGCTCTATGAAATGTCATGCTATTAAAAGAAAATTTCTCTCCTCTGGCTTATCAACTTCATCATATATATCCATATCTCTTATGGGATATTCTGAGAATCCTGTAGATCCTGTAGAGCAGATACTGAGACCATATAGGAATGCAGAAAAGAGACCGGGAAGCAATGTTCAGTTAAAGCAATAGAAGTCTAGTGATAAAACAGATCCTAGTAATTATTATTCCAAAGCATACCATGGAAAAAATCATTTTCTAAATCACTATCAGTAAACACTCAAGCCTAAAAATGAGGAAATAGATCTCCTCAAAAATACTTTCTTTGCATTGTTACTACTTCTGAGCTCCCAAGATTATAACTGTGTTTTTGATGAAATACACCAGAAATCATAACACATTTCCATCACAACAGTCATAGTGGCTATATCTGATTAAAGGCTGTGTGCAAAGTCAAGAGGAATTTCCAGACCATCATAGCAGTAATTTTGAGAGCTTCTAATCTACTCTGTTTCAGAGGCATATTTGCCATATGGTTGCCCCTTTATTTAATTTCAACTTTTTTGAACAGGTACTCCAAGCACATCACCCTATTCAGGCAACCATGGATCCATTGCTTTCTTTCCCCCTATATAAAATATTAATATTTTACTGTATATCCAATCAAATAAATATTTTTGACAGATTTTGAAATGGGAAGGATTTGCTGTTGGACTGTAGTTGTGTTAGGGACAGCTTTACCCAAAGCCAGGTAATCTCCTTTCTAAAGAAACTTTGAGTTGAGTTGTTGGAGGCAAACTAATGCTGTATTGCCTTAGCTGAAATGCTGGCTTTGTGGATTAAAAAAATGAAAGAAACCCCAAATTTCTTTTAAGTTTTTTCAATATTCAGAAGACATAAACATAAATAAATATGCAGTAAGCTTGTGTAGCACTAGCTTAGTGAAAGGCAGTGATAAACATCAATATGAAAGTTTCAAGGTTTTTAGAGAGTTTTTGTCTTATTCTATATGATTTTAATCCTATCAAGGAACAAATCCTGATTATATGACATATCAATCCTACCTGCTTAAATGATCATATCTGCTTATGTAAAAGTGTGATTGTCATTGCAACAGACATACTTAGGTATGCAATGTAATTAAGTACAAACCTTAATTATATAATTTTCATCTACTACTTAGGCTTCTTGTAAGTTTATGCACACAGAAAAAGTTATGAGGCAAATGCCACTGGGTAATAAGGGAGAGCTGACAAATTATAGGCCAATCAGCTTAATGTCCATTCCAGACAAAGTGGTAGAAATAAATGATTAAGCACCAGCAGAACAAGATTCATTGAAAGAGAAACAGCATGGATACACAAATCCTACCTTGCTAAATCTTTTAAAGTTTTTTTTTTCAGAGTGTCAGCAGGTAGATGGATTATAAACTTGGATTTTCAGAAACTCTTTGACAATGTTCTTCTTCAGTGGTTTTAGGGATAAGGGGAGATGTCCATTTATGAATTGCTAACTGGTTAAAAACAGAAAGCAAAAGGTTATAGCAGCTGCACCAGGAAACCCCACAGGAACTGGTGAAAGTTTTGTTTGGGACTTCATATTCACTCCCAGTACTTTATTATTTAGATTACACCTGCTTGGATTTAAAGCAAAAGCTCTATTGCTTTCCATTCTAGAATTGGTGGTGTTAATCTTCATTCATTAGTTATTTCTTAAAGTGAACTAGAATTAAGTTTTGCTAGCCTGAATGATACTACGCCATTCTGTTGCTCCCACTTTGGGAGAGTCTTCATGGCCAGGAGGAGTATGTGAGAAGTAATTGGAGATGCTTTTAGATGAGAATCAGGGATAGCTGGGAATGGATTAAGCCCCATTCAGGTGAGAGATGGGATATTGAACCAGAATGTTTCTTATTGGCACTGACCCTAACGATTGGGTACACAATTAGAAAATTGGAAATTTGCCAGATGATTCTTTGCACAACAATGGAAAATCTAAAATCGTGATGGAATGTACAGTTGTAGGAGCCATTTGAGAACACAGAGGTTTCTCAGAAAGTTCCCCAGATAAGAGACTGTGTAGTCCTGAGCTGGAAGAGAGTGAAGTTCAGGGGAGCCATACCATAGCATCTCCCAGGATACAGTGTAGTAGGTTAGAACTGGGGTAGACTTTTACACCCTATGGACTTCAATGGTCAAATTCCCGAGTAAACATGAGAGTTGAAGTCCACAGGTTGTAAAGAGGCGATCGTTATCCACTCCTGGGTTAGAAGGTTTGGTCCGGTGAGATTCAATCAATTAAGTGTAAGCAAATAAAGGATTGTATCTAGCTATCATGTCTATGGGGTTGAGACTGACAGAAATATCAACAATATAGGAATGGCTGGTGCAGATGATAGAATTAGCAGAGATGCCAAAATTGTTTGGTCAACTAACGAGAAATAATTCCATTTATTAGTGATTAGAAACTCCTTATAAACTCTTTGCTAAAAGAAAAAAATGAACATGAGTTGTGGGTTTGATGATTAGACAGGGTAGAAAAAATATGCTGTAATCTGAGAGAGAAGGGGAAATATTAAATGTGCTTTTAACTGTTGCTAAGGGGAGAAGAAATTACATTTTTATAACTCCTTTTTTCTGATTCCTTTCTTTCTTTACACTTTGTTCACCTATTCTGTGAACAAGAATATTTCTTTCAAAATTTGTATTATTTGTATTATATACAGAGGAAGAGAGTTGAAGCATTGAAAAGAATCAGCCAAATAGAGAGCTATGTTGCCTCTTCAAGAGTCTTCAGTCTGCCTACAAAGTAATTCAGTAAAGAGTTTTTAAAACTTTCTCTGTTTTAATGCTAGTTGGACAGATTCTTCTCCACATGGGTTTATGTGATATACTTTTAAATCTAATTGGTCTGCAAAGCTATGAGGGTGGTCACAGGTTTTGTATCTGTGGAAGATAGGTTAGCAAGCCCAGTGGTCATGGTGACAAGATTTGGAGCTGGAAGACCATAATAGAGGAAGGAAAAAATAGAACTGTTTCTCATTCTGATGGATATGCAGCTGCAGCTTCTCTTTGTTGGCTAGTGGAATTAGTAGGATAGTTAACCTAAAGTGTTTATCAGCTTGTTTAAACAAGTAATTCTTTTTATGTTCTAGTTTTTGCCTGCTCTATATAATTAGTCCTAGGAGTTTTCTCTGACCCACAGCATGTCAAAATGATAAACTACTAAATTGGGAAGGAAGATGGCTGGAGTGCAGGTGGAAGAATACAGTGAGAATCCAATAAGGCATGGCATAAATACCATCTGAAGGCTTAGTGGTGGTAGTGATGATGATGACTCAAGAACCAACTAATTTCAACTAACTTATCCCATTCTGCATTGAGTTGACCTGGAGGATCAGCAGCATTATTTGGAAAAGACAGAGATCTGTCTTGCATAATCTACTATGGGGGGAAATTTGTTAACAAGGTGCATCTACACGCACATGCACACACAGAATGGACAAAATCTGCACTAAAAGTTAGACCATTAGGGATATAAAAGCCTGTTAAATTTAAAAGAAAATTATTGTTGAGGGTTTTTTAAATTATATCCTTTTACAGTAATATTATTCAAATGCCATTTTTAATCTTTTATCAGTAGGCAATAAAACTTAGAGCATTAGAATGTTATGATGACATTACACCTGCCCGATTTCATAATAATCAGCAGAAGTTTCATTTCAAGATGCAATTTGTTGACTGGCACTTGCTGTAGGTAAGGCTACACGTAGTCTGGTCGATCCACTTGATGGAGTGTCTCACTTTGAAAGATGTGTTATTCTGCCACCATGAAGTGGAAAGGTAGATCCAATTTGTCTTAATCAGCTGATTCACTTTGACTGGAACCACCTTTAATGAATAATATGAAATACTGGAGCAGTTTTGCAGGTTAGAAACAGGTAACATTCTGGTTCACAGGGCGGCTTCAATGGGACCTTTGAAAGGCATTTGATAAGGTAGACCATAACCTACTATTAGATAAAGTAGAAGAATGTGGGTCTGATAGCCAGATAGATTCGTAACTGGCTGACCAACCACACTCAATGTAGTCCTCAATGGAACTGCATCTACATGGAGGGAAGCATGCAGTGGAGTACCCCAAGGCTCTGTTTTAGGCCCAGTACTCTTCAACATCTTCATCAATGATTTGGATGAGGGAATAAATGGGGAACTCATCAAATTTGCAGATGACACCAAGATGGCAGGAATAGCCAACACTCCAGAAGGTAGGCTAAAGATACAGAAAGATCTTGACAAACTTGAACATTGGGCACTATCTAATAAAATGAAAAGAGTAAGGTTCTACATTTAGGCAACAAAAACGAAATGTACAGGTACAGTATAGGTGGTACCTTGCTCAACAGTAGTAACTGTGAAAGGGATCTTGGAGTCCTAGTGGACAACCATTTAAATAAGAGCCAGCAGTGTGCAGCAGCTGCCAAAAAAGCCAATACAGTTCTAGGCTATATAAACAGAGGGATAGAATCAAGATCACATGAAGTGTTAATTCCACTTTATAATGCCTTGGTAAGGCCACACTTGGAATACTGCATTCAGTTTTGGTCACCATGGTGTAGAAAAGATGTGGAGACTCTAGAAAGAGTGCAGAGAAGAGCAACAAAGATGATTAGGGGACTAGAGACTAAAACATGAAGAACGGTTGCAGGAACTAGATATGTCTAATTTAATGAAAAGAAGGACTAGGGGAGATATGATAGCAGGGTTCCAATATCTCAGGAGTTGCCACAAAGAAGAGGGAGTCAAACTATTCTCCAAGCCACCTGAGGGTAGAACAAGAAGCAATGGGTGAAAACTAATCAAGGAGAGAAGCAACTTAGAACTGAGGAGAAATTTCCTGACAGTTAGAACAATTAATCAGTGGAACAGCTTGCGTCCAGAAGTTGTAAATGCCCCAACACTGGAAGTCTTTAAGAAGATGTTGGATAGCCATTTGTCTGAAATGGTATACGGCTAGGGTTAGGGTTAGGGTTAGGGTTAGGGTTAGCCCTAGGCAGGGGGTTGGACTAGAAGACCTCCAAGGTCCCTTCCAACTCTGCTATTGTATTTGTAAAGTTCTACCCCTGTACGATTTGAAG
Source organism: Thamnophis sirtalis (assembly GCF_051295495.1). NCBI lineage: Eukaryota > Metazoa > Chordata > Lepidosauria > Squamata > Natricidae > Thamnophis > Thamnophis sirtalis. The sequence continues at coordinate 43,036,166 of NW_028261390.1, read as the reverse complement.
AACATCCCCACACACACATGCACACACATATCTGTCCTTAGTCTAACTGCTGACACGAAACACTGAAGTCAGTGTCTAATAGATGTACAGAGAGACATACATGTCCCTCAGTAATGCTAAGATTGATTGGGGAAAAATGCTGCATCCAAGGATGAAAACACAGCATATTATTTCTCCTTACACAATTAAGAAAAGTAGATTGTGATAAGTATAAAGATTATTTGCAGTGGGGCAAAGAATTAAATAACAGATGATATAAAAAAACTTGCCTTGAAAGAAAATTATTATTTGGAATTTGTTGGGAAAGGAATTGAAATAGGAACTAAAAGGTGGAATATAATACCCAACAAATTAGGATCCATAAAAATGTGAATGAGAATTATGAAAAAGATACAGTTGATTGTTTATAAGTGAGATCATTGCTACATACATAAATTAAAAAAAGAATCTTGAATAATAATGTGGCATAATTATGGTAGTGAGTAAATTTCATTATTTCCCTAAAATATCTCTTTCCACTGAACTGCCATGAGGATTACTAATTTCAAGTATCAACAAGGGCATTAGGAGAGGAGGAGGAGGAGGAGCAGCGCCACTGCTGCCGCCACCTAAGGGAGGCAACGGCTGGAAGGAGAAGGGAGCTGTGCTCAATCCCAATAAGACTGAGTGGCTTTGGATGCTGCCCCCGAAGGACAGCTTAGACAATCCATCCTTAACCCTAGGGGGTGAAAATTTACGCCCCTCATAGAGGATCCTCAATTTGGGGGTCCTCCTGGATTCGCAGCTGAACCTGGAACATCATCTATTGGCTGTGACCAGGGGGGCCTTTGCCCAGGTTCGTCTGGTGCACCAATTGTGGCCCTATTTGGATCAGGTGGCACTTCAAATGATTACTCACGCCCTTGTCACCTCAAGACTGGATTATTGCAATGCGCTCTACATGGGGCTACCCTTGAAAAGCGTTCGGAGACTGCAGTTAGTCCAGAATGCGGCCGCGCGAGCAATATTGGGTGCACCGAGGTACACCCACGTTACGCCTGTCCTCCGCGAGCTGCACTGGCTACCAATTGGTCTCCGAACACAATTCAAAGTGTTGGTTATCACCATTAAAGCTCTACATGACTTAGGGCCAGAGTACCTTTGAGACCGCCTAGCAATAGCAGTTAGACTTATATACCGCTTCATAGGGCTTTCAGCCCTCTCTAAGCGGTTTACAGAGTCAGCATATTGCCCCCAACAATCCGGGTCCTCATTTTACCCACCTCGGAAGGATGGAAGGCTGAGTCAACCTTGAGCCGGTGAGATTTGAACAGCTGAACTGCAGAACTGCAGTCAGCTGAAGTAGCCTGCAGTGCTGCATTTAACCACTGCACCACCTCGGCTCTACCTACTGCCACATACCTCCCAGCGGCCAGTAAGATCCCACATATTGGGCCTCCTTCAGATGCCATCAGCCAGACAGTGTCGGTTGGCGGGTCCCCGGAGGAGAGCCTTCTCTGTGGCTGCTCCGACTCTTTGGAATCAGATACCCCCATAGATCCGGATCATACCCACTCTCATGGCCTTCAGGAAAGCTGTTAAAACATGGCTGTTCCGGCAGGCCTGGGGCTGTTGACCTCATTGTTGAGGTCCAGCCCCGATTAGAATGAATGTATGAGGTGTTGCTATTTTAAACCATTTTCCTTCGTTATGTGTTCGTTATGTGTCTTTTTTTTCCTCTTTTTTGTAAGCTGCCCGGAGTCCTTCGGGATTGGGTGGCATATACATTTTATAAATAAATAAATAAATAAATAAATAAAAAGTTTCTCCTGATCTCTGAATGTAGTTTTCCCCAACCACCGAGATGTTGGAAAAAGAAGTTAGCGAAAAGTGCTTTTTAATATTTTCTTCTTTTGCAGTATAGATTAATTATTTAGTTTTAGAGCTGGAGTTGGAGATTAGAGCAGTTATATTCAGCCAATCTGCCCCAAATCAGTTAAAAACCATCTGATCATTTGAAATATATGCAGACTCGGGGCATATCCTAATTACTCCACAAGTCAAAAAGAGGGCTGGGAAAATATCTACAGACCCCTCACATCTTGGACATCCTACTCTCAAAACGATGCTATAGAGCACTGCACACCAGAACAATTAACACAAGAACAGTTTTTTCCCTAAATGCTATCATTCTGCTAAATAAATAATTCCATCAACACTGTCAAACTATTTACTAAGTCTGCATTACTATTACTATTAATCTTCTCATCATTTCTATCACCCATCTTCCCCCCACTTATGACTGTATTACTGTAACTTTGTTGCTTGTATCCTTATGATTTATATTGATTGTTTCCTAGTATGATTTGATTGCTTACTTACTTGCACCCTATAACTATCATTAAGTGTTGTACTTTGTGATTTATGACAAATATATCTTTTCTTTTATGTTCACTGAGACTGGTGGTATTCTACTGGTTTGGATCTGTTCAACCAAATCAGTAGAAGGAATCAGCTCTACAACATACCATTTAGGCCCTTTTTAAAGGCAAAGCACATGCACAGAAGGTGATGCACATGCACAGAATTCAGTGACGTGCGGCAAGATTTATGGCTGGTGAGGCACTGACGCAGTGGTGGATTTCAAATTTTTTTAGACTTGTGGACTTCAACTCCCAGAATTCCACAGCCAGGCATGCTCAATTCCAATTTAAAGCAACAGCATTTGTTTTTTTTTCCTTTGCGAAAAAGTTTCCTTCTTTCTTTTTCTTCTCCCTCCCCCTCCTTCCTCCCTCTCTCCCTCCCTCCCCCCTCTCTCAAACAGACACATGCACACAGAGAAGTCGGATTGGACTATCTCCTTCCCTCTCTCACTCACTCTCTCAAACAAACACAAACATAGAAGTTGGATTGGAGCCAATCTGAGCCTTTGATTGCAGGTGGAGCCACGTTGCCTTTTCAAACTTGTAATCAGTGAAGCTGGGCTTATATAGTTTTATCCAGCTGTGTGTGTGTGTATGTGTGTGTGTGTGTGTGTATGTGTGTGTTTGAAAAGGCAACGTGGCTCTGTCTGCAATCAAACTACACTTGGGGTGGGATTTACACTTAAGGATGAAGTTTGAATTCCTCCCCCTCCCTCTGACCGACACGTACCTTTTCCAGCTGTTTCAGAGAAGATTTCAACTCTGCTCTTGCCTGTCATCATGAAAAGAAAAAAAATGTAAAAGGAAAAAGGCAAGAGCTGAGGTCAGGCTGAGCTAGTTGCTGCCAGAGTCACCATGGATGACTCTGCTTAACTGTTTATAAAAGCCTCTAAAAAGTGCCCTCTACAAGAGGAGGCAGGAGAATGATGTGCCTCACTTACGTCAGGAATTTGTAGGCTTTTAACCCTTGCTTAACTCTGCTCGAGTGATCATAAAACGCCTAGATGAGGCACGTCGTTCTCCTGCCTCCTCCTGTAGAGGGGGCTTTTTTAGAGGCTTTTTTAAACAGTTAAGCACTAAGCAGAGTCATCCACAGTGACTCTGGCAGCAACTAGCTCACCCTGATCTCAGCTCTTGCCTTTTTCCTTTTACATTTTTTTTCTTTTCATGATGACAGTGGTGAGGCTCTGCTTCCCCTGCCTCTCATGACTGCACGTCCCTGGCACAGATGCTCACATTTGCAAACCGGTAGGGAAGGTAAGTGATTACCACCCCTGCACTGAGTGCATATGCACCAAAGACAAATTCCTTGTGTATCCAATCACACTTGGCCAATAAAGAATTCTATTCTATTCTATTCTATTATTTGTATATCTATCCCTCAATTTCTGTTCAAAAGAAATACATAATACAAATTTAATCTTATATTAAAGTTTACATAAGAAACAAACAATATAAATGTAAATGTTAGTTGTTACTAGTGCAGAGAAGGCAGTTTTAAATCGCTGTTAAGAGATATTTACCTTAATTGTAGGTAAAGCTAAGAGAGACTGGTTCTTCTCTTCAACTTTCCTTACATGTTCTCTGCATTTATATTCCTTGGCTGACAAGAAAACCAAAAGCTATTTTATTTTGAAAACTTAGTGGGGGGAAAAAATTGTCTGAAACTGGAAAAAAAGCAAAACTAAATACTATAAAGAGTTCAGCTAGTGGGCAAAACTTTCCTATTTTGAGTTGTCACAGTTCAACCTTCTCTCAGGATATTTCCTAATGCACTCATTTCCAAATGATATTTCCTACCGGGTGGCTTTACCTAAGCTGTGTTTTTCATACCTGTAAGGTGAGGAAAGCCAATCATCTAGGAATAAAATGCTCCAAGAATTTTGAATGACTATTAGTTGGCTCACTGCAGCATAGCAAAATGCTCAAGAATGGGTCTTTTATGTCAACTTCCTGAATGTATGGTCTTCACATTCCATCATTTGTATCCTTTGTAGCCCAAGCAACAGGACCAGCTGAGACTACGGGATCAATTGACAATGGTTCAGCATGGACATTTTATCTCAATATTAAATCAAGGTAATGTAACTCTCAATATAATACATGTTCAAAGACAGGGTTCAAGGGACATTGAACTCTACAGTATTTAATTCTTTCCTGCTCAGATTACTTTACAGTTTTGAGAATGAACCCTCAAATCACTTTCCTACATTAACTGTTTATCTATTTGCCACCAACCTCTGAGGTAAACATTCCCATATGTATTACACACAGCATGTAGAGCTGTATGAAAAAGTCCTGCACACTTTATGGTTTACAGTTTTTATACTAACTGCTATGCAAATATTGTTATATTTAAATACATACTGGTGTTTTTTTAAGTGAAAAGCATAAGCTTTTTGCAATTTGGTGCTGTTTGGATGGGGATGTTAACATTTTTATTGTTTGTGGCCTTGAAAAGGACCATTTAGGTAACCAAACTTGGTTACTAATATGAAATTGGCCAGCCCTTATTGTGTATCACCAGGCGGCATCGCTTTGGCATAGACTGTATAAGCCTTTGCACATGATCTTTGGTGACAATGTGGTGCCAGGTTGCAATAATAGATTCAATCAGCTCTTGCTTGGTCTTTGGATGCTTCTTGCTTATTTTGTAACCAATCTTGGCCCACAAGTTCTCAATTGGGTTCAAATCCGGGCTCTGAGCTGGCCAATCCAGGAGTCGAACACCATGCTTTTTCATCCACTGCTGGACAGACTTGGCTTGATGACAAGGAGCATTGTCATCCTTGAAGTAAAAGTCCTTCCTTACAAGCTGAGCTGAAGGAAGCAAGATCTTTTCCGGGACTTCAACATACTGCTTGGACTTCATGATTCCCTGCACGATTTGTATCCAACAAAACCAGAAGCAGCAATACAGCCCCAGATCATAATGTGCAATGGATGCTTCACAGATAGATTCAGGCAGTACGGCCTAAATTCTTCACCTGGAAATCTTCTGACTGATTCTCACTCAAGTAGAAATTATTCTCATCGCTGAAGATGATCTTGGCCCACTGTTCGTTGGTTCACTTGGCATACATCTTGGCCCATGCACATTGACGAGAGCGGTGAGCGTCTGTGAGCAAAGGTTTTGTTAGATTCTCGGAAAGAATCAGGCGGGAGGCGTCTGAGGAAACCGTAAGTCAAAACACGTTTATTACAGGCAATGCAATACAAAAGAAGTAGACCGGCACCCTCTCCCTGTCTGACAGCTATTTATATAGAGCTGTCAGAAAGGATAACCAATAGCTGCGCGTATGACATCCCGGCAACTTGCAGGTCACGCCTGATTGGCTAAGGCACGCCTGGCTGTTGCCGAGCTGTCATTCGTAAGTCCGAGGACTTACTCAGGACTCAACAGGTTTACTTCGAGCCCTGTAGCCTTTGAGCCCTCTGGCAAGCAGTCTGCGACACACTGTGTTTGTCCACACTTTTACAACATGTTTCACCCCATATTCTTGTAATCTGAGGTGAGATGAGCTTCCTGTTAGCCATCGAAATGTGTTGCAGAGCCCGATCTTGCCGTTTTGTTGACTTTCTTGGTCTTGCAGAATGGAGCCTGTCATCAACTGAACCAGTTATTTGGTATTTTCAACCACTCTGCTCACTGTGGAGAGATGGCATTTCACTCTCTTGGCTATTTCTGTACAGGGGTAACCCTCTTCATGAAGCACAGTGATGCAATGCCGCTGCTCAGTACTGGTAAAAGCAAAGGCTTTTATGCTTGTTCGCAGCCAGAGCTAAATTAAATTTCTCGATGCTTTTCATCCTATTTATAGTCAGAGAGTATGACAACATTGATTGGCTCATAGATTTAGCTTCTGTGCATTTTGATTGGTCAGCCAATGCTTGCTGCTGATTGGCTACTTTCAATCCTGACTCTCAAAAATTCAAGTTGCGTTTGTTTTAGCACATAAACTCATTCTAAACCTTAAAAAGACTTTGTTCATATTAATAAAAATTATGCATCTTAATCCAACTACAGGAATTTTCATCAAAGTAATAATTTTGTGTGGTTTATATGAGTGAAAAGTTGATTAAACATGTAAATACAGCTTAAATCTGAAAGCATGCAGGATTTCTTCACACAGCTGTAAAAGGTTGGAAAGGAAAAGGCAGCATTCAGAGGAAAGAAAGCAGGAGATACATCACAAATGTACCCCTTACTTTGATGAGGTAATATATTTGATTTGGGGTTCATTGCATTTTAATTTGAATGATTTCCCAAAATCATATTGCTACCAGTTCACTTGCTTATAGTTCCTACTGCTTCCCATCATGCAATCTTGGATTTTGAAAAAAACATTATTATTATGCCCAAATGATTCTTGAGTCTGCAAAATATGAGAGTAAATTCTCACATGATAAAGAAGCTGGAAATTGCTGTATAAATATTGCCCCAGTGGCTCACATTCCTAGAAGTGACGGACTCCAGCAAAAGAATAGGAGAAAGTTGGACATTTATTGCTTCGAACATATATCATTGCAAAGGAAAGTTATTGTTCAGAATTCTCATGCTGTCATTTAATCTTTTTCTTAATAAATCTAATTAATCAGAGCTCAGAGAGACTTGTTCCTTGGTTGTTCATTTCTAGTAAAGTTTATAGCTACAGAGTTTTGACAGAAAGAACTTGCTTTGGGATTTTAAATAACATTTGTTTAAAAAACCCTTCACATATTGAATTTTGAATGCTGCCTTTCTTTAGTATGCTCCACAAAAACAGTATTTTGAAAATGAAATTATTTATACCATTTATGCATCATGTGAAATTTCCTCTTTCCTTCTTTCCTTCCTTCTTTCCTTCCTTCCTATCTCAAAGTATTGAACAGCAAAAAGTAATGGATAATTATACTGGTTCATTGATATTTGGCTATTCTGGCAGGCCTGGGGCTTTTGACCTCACTGTTGAGGTCCAGCCCCGATCAGAACAAATGCATGTGTGGTAATTTTAAATCTGTCTTTTCTTTTTTTTATTATCCCTTCTTTCTTCTTTTTGTAAGCCGCCCGGAGTCCTTCGGGATTGGGCGGCCTATAAATTTTATTAATAAATATAAATAAATAAATAAATAAATATTTACTCCAGTTCATAATGATGCCAAGTCATTTAGTAAAGAAGTACTTAGCAAAAACTGAATTCCCTGACAATAAATTGATTCATCATGCCAGACTTGATTATAATTTAGCAAGAGTAATCTGTGACTTCGCTCCTATCTTTTATGAGGGAAGATGAGCTAATGAGAAATAGTCATTTTTACCAAACCTGTGGTTTTCCATTACATCATTAATTTATTTGCTAAACTTTTGCTAGTCATCTTTGGATACATACTAAAGAGAAATAGGAATAAAAAGGTTCACACAAAGTTAACCCAAGCAGCATTTTAACTTCCCATGAATGTGGTGACCAATATGGCCAGCAAACAGGCATGGTTTCTAAAGTAGCATTTCTGCTAGATATGCAACTGGTTTCTGTGGGAACACATTTGTAAGTTTTGTCCATGTGGACTCTTTTATGACAGACAGCTGAAATATACAAAATCCATGAGGGCCTATATTTCTCTAACAAAATTCTAAAGAACAGCAGCAAGCATTATATTTATTTATGAGAAATGTGTCTGGAAAATAATGCACATTTATAAACCTGCTTACAAAACCATCATTCTTCAAAGAAAATTATGTTTAAAAACCAGAGTACTTCCCTAATATAAGCAGCAAAATAGACAGGTTTTATATTGATATCTCTGTCTTCATTCCCCTTAAATGCTTAACAATTCAGAAATATTTCTGAGATAAAGCACTATAGGTTAACCACACTTAAGAACCTCTCAATGAAATGTTTGAAAAATGAGAGAGATTCAAGTTAAAGATCATTCAGCAAACAACATTGATGGCATTTCTGCTTCTAAATGTACTGTAAATTCTTTAAACATGCAATTTGGGGTAAATGTTCAACAGGAATTATTTTTAAAAATCCATTCAGAAGTATCCAAGGTCTATAGCAGCATTTATCAATCTAGGCAATTTTAGGATGGGTGAACTTCAACTCTCAGAATTTTCCAATGCCAAAGGTTAAAGTTGTGAAGATTAAGAAACACTGGTCTTCATCATAGGGAAGTCCCCATGTAATACTATCTCTTTGTGAGTGAAAATGCTGTATTTGAAGTAGATTTGAACAATTGCAATGCTACCCACATTGCCATTAGTTTAATCCCAAATTAAGTGTCTGAAAAGAATTATGACAATGAGAGTTCTATAAACTAAAGTGTGTGTTAGCACTGCTTGTTCATATTTTGTGCTGTTCAGTTGTGAAAATATAATATTCCCCCAATGGGCTGCAGCAAATCTAGTAGGGAAACAGAGCCGGCTCATAAAATAAAATCTTCTCATTGTGTTTTTGGTTCTTAAAAAATATCTGAGCAAGTTCAAAAGGAAAAAGAAGAAGAGCCTTAGGCACAGACAAAATTATGACAGAACACAGAAACAAAAAAAATAAACCAGAAAAATAAACTCTTCAACTAATTCCAGAAAAAAGTTGAACCAATAAATCTGTGCATAAGCAAACTATTTGGGGTTCTACTATCATCAAAGGCACCTTATGCTTGCTTGTGCTTCGCTACAGTATGGTGCCATGAACTGTGGGGAGGAAGGAGGAAGGAAAGCAAAGGGGGAAATGAAAGTATATTTTGCATCTCTTTGAGAATCTCTTTCAAGATCATCCCCCTTACTAACTGCATACCTTCTTGTACATGTATTGATCAATACAAAAACATCCTGCCTGAACTTGAGTGGTTGCATAGGGTGGATGATGGGAGATAACTAAGGGATGGGAAGATGAAACTTAGGACTTTTGTCATACAATTCTCAGAACTGGCTATGCGCTATTGCAATACACGTGACTTTTAATAAAACTATGCCTTTCAGAACAAGTGGAGCCAAGGATAATTTCTAAACAGGAGAATTTTCTTTCTTCTGCGCATGCCCAAGATGGTGTCCTGTCGCATTTGAGGAGAGCTTCGGGGAGATGATTGTCCTTCTCGGGGGCTTGCAGAGGAACCCTGTCCCATCGTTGGTTCCAGTTCTAGCTATGAGAACTTCCTGGGACCTCGGGGATACCCTTGAGCTGCAATTTACTGGTTCGTAGCTGAAACATCATGAGTGAAAGGGGGCAGCTGGTGGTGAGAGGAGAATGAAGAGCGTCGGCGGCTGCTAGTGTGGGTGCGGTCAGCGGCGGCGGCAGGATGCCCGGCTTGGGATTTCTGCAGCCGGCGTGGATGTGCTCAGCAGTAGCTTCCCGCTACTCTCCTTGAACACAGCTGGCAGGGGTGTGGTCATCAGAACGCCAGGCCTGGGGTCTCCAAAGCCGGCGTGGGTGTGCTCAGCAGCAGCGGCGGCAGGTCGCCCGGCTTGGGATCTCTGCAGCCGGCGTGGGTGTGCCCAGCAGCAGCTTCCCGCTACCCCCCTTGAACACTGTCAGCTACCCCCCCCCCCCCGTGGACATGTCATCTCCTCATTCCATCTCCCCATGATGTCATCCCGTTTGGTTGATGTCACACTCTCCTCTATGCTATACTGCGACATAATTTTATTCCCTTCAGGAACTTCCCCTTTCCCGGGGATGGCCTTCTTGCCTATCAAGACACTTCCTTAATGATGGATCTTGGGATCCCGAGAGGTGGCATGCAAAGAAGAGACTTCTTAGGTGTTAGCTGGATTTGCGGTTGATTTCCCCAGGCTTATGATCCTGGGGGATTTCAATCTGCCTTCCATTGACAAGACATCTGAGTCAGCTCGGGAGTTCATGGCTTCCATGATGGCTATGGACCTAACTCAGTTAATTCAAGACCCCACCCATAATGGGGGACACACGCTTGACCTGATTTTTGTCCCTGGGCAGTGGATGAATGATTTAGATTTAGGGGATATTTCTATCCAACCCTTGTCATGGTCGAATCATTTCCTCATCAGGCTTGACTTCCATACTGCTACCCCTCACCGCAGGGAGGCGGAACCGATTAGATGGTTCCACCCCAGGTGCCTGATGGACCCTGAAAGGTTCCTGATGGAGCTTGGGACTTTTCCTGAATCCCTTGCTCACAACTTGACTGCAGCCCTAGTGGAAGCCGGGGATAGAGCGGCCACTGGGGCTTTGGATCGTGTTGTGCCTTTGCGGCCTCTGACCCGGTGTCGATCCTGGGTAGCTCCTTGGTTTACCGAGGAGCTCCGGGAGATGAAACACTGGAAAAGACACCTAGAGAGTGGTCGGAGGGCCAGCCGGTCCAAATCTGATTGAACACTAGTAAGAATTCATATTAAATCCTACTTAGTGGCGATAAAAGCGGCAAAATGGCAACATTTTTCTGCTCAGGGTGACCCGCTCCTTACTTAACCAAGGAGCTGGGAAAGACCCCTTGCAGGGTAGGGCTGAAGAATTTGTTCAGTATCTGCAGGATAAAATCGCTCAGATCCGGACAGTCTTGGACTCTGATTGGGTAGATTCGGGTGAGTCGACGGGATGAATCTTGTGGAGACCATCTGGGATGAGTTTGATCCTCTGACCCCCCCGAGGGCATGGACAGCGTTATGGGGAGACTCAGTGCTGCCACTTGTGTGCTGGACCCATGTCCCTCTTGGTTAGTCTCGGCTTCCTGGGAGGTGACACGAGGCTGGCTCCAGGCGATTACCAATGCTTTGTTGAGAGAGGGGTTCTTTCCCACTGCCTTGAAGGAGATGGGGGTGAGGCCCCTCCTTAAGAAGCCTTCTCTGGACCCAGCTTCTTTAGCCAACTATCGTCCGGTCTCCAACCTTCGCTTTGTAGCGAAGGTTGTCGAGAGTGCAGTAGCACGTCAGCTTTCCCAGTCCCTGGATGAAGCTGTCTACCTGGATCCGTTTCAATCTGGTTTCAGGCCCAGATACAGCACGGAGACTGCATTGGTCGTGTTGGTCGATGATCTCTGGCGGGCCCGGGACAGGGCCTGCTCCTCTGTCCTGGTCCTATTAGACCTCTCAGCGGCTTTCGATACCATTGACCATGGTATCCTACTGCGACTTGGGGGGTTGGGAGTGGGGGGCACCTTTTTATGGTGGTTCTCCTTCTACCTGTTGGATCGGTTGCAGTTTGTGTTGACTGGAGGGCAGGGATCGACCCCGAGGCGCGTCACTTGTGAGGTGCCCCAGGGGTCGGTTCTCTCACCCCTCCTGTTCAACATATATATGAAACCACTGGGTGAGATCATCCGTGGTTTTGGGGTACGGTATCATCAATGTGCTGATGATACCCAACTTTTCATCTCTACCCCAAACCACCCAAGCAATGCCCTTGACATGATGTCCCAATGCCTGGAGGCTGTGAGTGGCTGTGGTTTCCATCATCCCGATTTGTGCATCTTGTTCCATCTTTGATGATAGGGGGAGAAATTTTAGCCCCCTCAGAGAGGACCCGCAATCTATGGTGTCTGCCATAGGCATTGTGTCTATGGACCCGCAATCTATGGTGTCTGCCATAGGCATTGCACACCAGGAACCTACAATGGTGTCTTTTACTCTTTCAGAGAAAATCATTGAGCTATTCCCTGGCCAAGATCAACCTTCCCACGGAGGTCATATGCTCCCTCTTCTGGTGGAGATCCCCTGCCATCTCTAGGGGAATTTGCTTCAAGGTACCAGACAAACTAATCCTCATCACAGATGCCAGCCTAGTAGTCTAGGGGGCCCACCTCCAGTCATAGATGGCACAGGGCCTGTGGAGCCAGGAGGACCAGCTGCACAGTATAAACTGGTTGAAGTTGCAAGTGGTCCACCTGGCTCTACGACAGTTTCACCATACTGTGGCTGGCAAACATATTCTAACAGACAACATATCCACAAAAGCCACATAAATAGGCAGGGAGGGACCAGGTCCAAATCTCTAATGCAGGAAGCCAACAAATTAGGGTCATGGGCTGAGAGGAACTGCTATCCATAACCATGGAGCACATCTCAGGGGTGGCAAATGTGCAGGCCGATTAGCTCAGCCGGACCTTTGTGGACAATGCAGAGTGGCTCCTGCACCCGTTGATTTTCCAAGACATTGTGGACCGCTTCAGCCTTCCAATAATCAATCTGTTTGCCACCCTCACAACTCTCAGGTCCTGCGTTCTACTCAAGATTCCCATCACAACAGGTGGAGGGAGGGGGTCGATGCCCTCCATTGCAGTTGGACTTGGGGTCTCTTATATGGTTTCCCCCATGTACCCATCCTGCCAAGGGTGATTCAGAAGATCTTGGATGAAGAAGCAGAAGTCATGCTGATAGCCCCCCATTGGCCCCGTCAGCCCTGGTTTGATGACCTGTGAACTCTATTAGTGGACAGGCCCTGGAGGATCCCTCAGGAAAGGCTCTTCCTCAGCTAGGGGTTGCAGTCATCCAGAGCAACCTCAGTGGATCCAGCTGACTACCTGGCACTTTAGCGGAGCATCCTGAGGGAGGACAACTTCTACTCCAGGGTCATCTGGACAATTCAAGCTGCTAGAAGACCATCCACAGAGTGAATATATGACTCGATCTGGTGCACATTCTGTACCTGATGTGATGGTAAGAACATTCAATCTCTTAGGGCAACTATTGCACAGGTCCTGGACTTTCTCCAGGATGGTCTGGACAGGGGATTGTCTCCTAATACCTTGAGAGGGCAAATAGCGGATATCTCTTTGGTGCTGAATTGCAAGAGATGCCAATCTTTAACACAACACCAGACAGTTAGACCATTTCTAAGAGGGCTGACTACCCTCAAACCGCCACAGGTACATAGGTATCCCTCATGGGATCTCCCTAAAGTTCTTGATGCACTCACCACTAATCCATTTGAGCCTTTACGCACAGTGTCCTCAAGGTTTCTTACACTGAAGATAACTTTTCTGATAGCCATTACAACTGCTAGGTGCATATCAGAACTGCAAACCCTCTCATCCCGAGAGGATCTTTGCATATTTCACCATGACCAGGTGATGCTCCGGCTGGATCCCTCCTTCATCCCCAAGGTATGCTCCTGTTTTCACAGGGCCTGTTCATCCGCTGGAGAAAAAGTGGCACACCTTGGATGTGACGAGGGATCTAAAGTTTTATTTGAAAAGAACTTCTTCGTTCAGAAAATCTGAGGCACTATTGATATCATTCCAGCTGGCTTCTATGGGGCACAAGGTTACTGCCCCCACAGTTGGTAGGTGGTTGAGGACCTGCATTACCACAGCCCAATCTACAGCGCCTCCTGGAAAAATAACTACTCACTCTACCAGGAGTGCAGCAACTACTGCAGCTTGGGTCACATAGGGGTCTTTGGCTGAGATCTGCAGAGCAGCTACTTGGACTTCCCCATCTCCTTTTATCAGAAAGTATAAGATAGAAAAGGCATTGGTACTTACTTGATAGCCTCTTCTCATAGGGTGGAGGTATCATCCAGCCCCTCCCAAGATACACTGGTCCTCGGAATTCACAATTTACTTGACTAACTATGACTTTAGACATTTTAGTGGATTTTCATCAAGAGTATGGTGTTAGACGATAATGTGAAATTCGTTGAAGGGTAATGCATCGAGTCTGACAGAATTCCTTCGCTGAAAAGGGGGGTCTGCCTAGCAAAAGGGTGTGGCTTAACACTTGTCATCAGACTCAGTCCTATCAGTGAGGGGATGATGTCAACCCAGTTTGGATGATACCTCCACCCTATGAGAAGAGGCGTATCAGGTAAGTACCAACGCCCTTTTAATGTATTCTTTTAGTCTGTATTCATTTTTCCAAGTAGTTCTGTGTAACAATACATACAGTTATTTGAATTACATTAAAGTACTGAGGAACAGTGAGAGCTGTCAGAACGTATGTTTTGCTAAATCTGTATATATAGCAATAGCAGTTAGACTTATATACCGCTTCATAGGGCTTTCAGCCCTTTCTAAGCGGTTTACAGAGTCAGCATATTGTCCCCAACAATCCGGGTCCTCATTTTACCCACCTCGGAAGGATGGAAGGCTGAGTCAACCCTGAGCCGGTGAGATTTGAACAGCCGAACTGCAGAACTGCAGTCAGCTGAAGTAGCTGCAGTGCTGCATTTAACCACTGCGCCACCTCAGCTCTTATATATGAAATCATGTGGTTGCAGTCAGTGAAGGAAGTATTGCAATGATTTTTCAAAATTAAAGCAATATCAACAGAATCCATCTTTGAATTTCAATCAACAAATTAAATGCTTTTTGGCCTTTATCCCCCAATACAGTCCAAATTCTGACTTCATAGACCAATTTATATGTATTAACAGTTTAGGACCAATTTATATTTATTAACAGGATTATGTACCAGGAACTCTCAGTCCAGCTGATGTCTAAAAAAATTATTTATTTATTTATTTTTACTTTCCAAAAGAGAATACAATATGATTACATTTAAGCAGCCTACACTATGTGATTGCACTATTGAAGTAGAGTTACATTTTTTTGAGAAAGATGAGGCCATTACATAATTCCATTATTTCCCTTCCTTTTTTTTTTGTAATCTACTGTAATCTTGATTGTTCCATAAATCCCCATTTAGTTTACATTCTCCAAAATGCTTTATAAGGATGAGTCTGTAGCAATCTTTTTCCATGAAATGGAAAGTGTTATAGTATTATTACAGAAAGTTTTTATCAGCCTAAATATATGCAGACTTCTGGAAATATCCAAATAATCTATGGTCATTGTTCCCAGTATTTATATCTAATATCCTTAACATACATCATTCTATCAACTGAATTTGAAATTAATCTACTACTTCTATTAAGCAACATTTTGCTTTCTCATAAACAGATTAATTTCAAATTTCCACTTAACTGTTGAACGTCCCAAGAAATTATTTGTTAATCCCCTTCCTACACAGAATGAGAGACATTATCCTACTAGTTCAAGGAAGAAATTTAAATCTTCTTTTCTTCAAATGCTGGTCAAGCCATTATATCTCTGCTTCCTGATCAACACTTTGTTTTCAATTGAAATTGATCAAAAATATATCTCCAATCCTTCTGGTGCATTCATTTGGGATGTACATAGGAGTTGCCAGTGGTGTTGAATTACAAAAAAACAAATGACAAGACTTAAATTAGCTTTTAAGCAGAAGATTGGTAAAGACTTTCTCACCTTACAATGAAGCTGACCAGATGACAAATTTTGATACATGTGTAGTGAATGTTTTGTGCCCTTATAGCTTCAAAAGTCTAAATACACAACTTACATTTGTGTCAGACTTTTAACAGCACACTGTATTGAAACATTAAACTTACAAGATAAGATAAACTAAGTTTAGAGAATATTCAACATCAAGCAGTGTTTCCTAGTTATGGAAATTTCAGACCCGAGCTTCCTCGGTTAAAATCAGATATTTTTTTACACAGACTTGTTATATAGAATAAATTTTATTTTCTTAGGATATGAAAGAGTTTAAGATGGAATGTCTAGCTTACTATACTGAGTCATTCTCAGGTCATAGGTTTCTGTGGTTCTAGGTTTCTAACAATACCCATTTTTATTCTCAAAATAAATTACCATTTTAGAGGTTTTTTTTACCCATGCTTAAGGAAGGCATGAAAGATAGGTTAAGTTTAACTAACAAGGGTTTGTCTTTCCCTATTTATTTCACCTTAATTAACCCTTAATCATATTAACAAACCATATATGAAATGTATAGAAAAGTAACTGTTTATTGGGGAAATCCAAATGGTTTAATCAAACTATTAATCAGAACAATGTTGTTTCCTAAGCCAGGACTGTGTGTATGTGTGTGAGAGAGATTTTGTTTCTTTTACACAATCAAACCTTTTGATCTTCTTTAATGCAATGGGATATTTACTTTATTGTCTTGGAAGTGATTTTGGTTCTGAAAATAACCAACTCTTGAAAGATGAGTACTCTCAAAAATGAAGATGGGAAGAAAAAGGTTTTCTCACTCCCATTGATCAAAATGACGCAGTTTCCCGCAGGTTATGGGCAATAAAAAATGGTTTGCAGAATGCTGTGAAATATATTAATGTGGTGCCGGGCAAGTGTGCTACATTGTATTAAGATAGCACCACATAGCGTGAATTTTATTTCTTTGCAAAAGTGATTACCTAATGTAGTAGGATTTCTGAAAAATAATTAATATTATAGAAATCAGGAAAGGACCACAAAGGAGATTTGTCTCTGAGAAATAAATATTGGGGCTGTTTAGTAGTCTACATGGTATTTTTTTTTAATCTTAGAACTTCCACATTGAAAGTGAATAAAGAATGTAATGATTTAACATCTAGTTAAGGAGAAGATATTGAATTTCTCCAAGAAAAATGAAAAGTTATCCTGTTATAATACTGATTTACAGAATTAGTTCCAAGGTAATAAATGTAATTTAATATGTCAACACATATTTTTCTTATGTATAAACTGATTATATGAAACAAAATGAATAAAACATAGGGCCACATTGTTATCACAGGCTACTTCATAGTTGTTATCAATACTGGGCCAGCTTTTGGTTTTTTTTTAAAGAAGCTTGTAATTAACCTGAAAATTCATCATCACAGGATGGTAATGAATTAGAGTGCCATAAAGTGGGATTGGATAACTTTATGGAGTCTTGTTAAGGATCAGGCTTAATGTCTAGTCTAGATTAGGAGCAGAAAGTCTCTAAATACTGATTATAGAAGAACAACCTCTTTGTGTATTCATCCTCAAACAGGGGTGTCCAATCTTGGCAACTTCAAGGCCTAAAGGCTTCAACTCCCAGAATTTCCCAGCTAGCATAGATGGCTGGGAAATTCTGGGAGTTGAGGTCCACCGGTCTTAAAGTCACCAAGGTTGGACACCTCTGTTCTCATCTGGTTGGCACTGGAATTTATTTAATGCCATGCTTCAATGGCTGTTGACCTGATAGAACAGAACTAAATCTATCAAATGAAAACGGAAGTGCAACTAATTCACTGGCCAGGAGAAACTACTCCTGCTACCAGGGAATGGTCTTTCTACTAGTAGCAGGAAACCAGGTGCACTATGTTGCTGAAAATGCACAGAGGAATCAAACTAGCACCCTCAAAACAAAAGATTGCACTCATATATCTGTATACTCAAATTATTCAAAGGCACTGACCTTGTTTATGTGCCCAGCTTTTCCAACTTTGGACCATTAGAACTTGTTCAATCCCGATTTCTAAAATTGGCCATTCAAACCTCAAAATGTATCTGCAATACCATCTTGAGTCTAGATGCAGATGACAAGAAAGGAGAGACTAACATGTGGGTGACCATACTCAACTATGGCTAAAGGTATCCTTTTTTCCCATGGCCTCACCTCATTAATTAATAACAATGATTTTGAATTCACATGGAAAAAGACAGTGACAATTAACATTCTTGGCCTTCCTTCCAGGCCTTCTACTCAACATGGAATGTATTCAGATCAAAACTGTTGTTCAACAGTGTATTGTGGACACAAGGTGCCAGTTGGACCTAGCTAGATCCTCAACTTTTATTACAGTGTACCCAACAGATATTGTCTCTGTGGACACACAGAAACCACATGGGTCTGTCCAGTGCTTACATTATGGAGCCATTTGTACTAGCCTCATACCACTGTTGCATAAGCATCCAGAGTGCAGAGATAAATTCTATACTTCCCTACTGTATTAGTATTAGTATTTGGTTTATTTGTATGCCGCCCTTTTCCAGGGGGGACTCAGGGCAGCGAACAACTCCAAGGGGAAAGGGAACATAAACAACAGTACACATAATTAAAATACACGAAAATCACACAGCCATACCAGTCGAGAGGGGAGGGGAACTCATCAACCCCAGGCCTGCCGGCACAGCCAGGTTTTGACGGCTTTCCAGAAGGCCTGGAGAGAGGTGAGGGTCCGTCTCTCTGCGGGGAGTTCATTCCAAAGGGCCGGAGCTGCTACAGAGAAGGCCCTCCCCCGGGTAGTAGCCAGATGGCATTGGCTGGTGGACGGAACCCGAAGGAGGCCGACCCTGTGAGATCTGATGGGTCTTTGGGAGGTAATTGGAAGCAGGCGGTCTCTCAAGTACCCAGGTCCAATACTATGAAGGGCTTTATAAGTTACGATTAGCACTTTGAAGCGTATCCGGAGACCGATCGGTAGCCAGTGCAGCTCGCGTAGGATAGGTGTAACATGGTGTACCGAGGTGCACCCACAATCACTCGCGCGGCTGCATTCTGGATGAGTTGAAGTCTCCGAATACTCTTCAAAGGCTGCCCCATGTAGAGCGCATTGCAGTAGTGCTTGCAGCATTAATCATCCTACAATCTACACTATAATATTCTGCACATTAGCAGCTTGAAATCTGTCTTGAAACCTCTGCTTTAAGCCAGCCTTCACTAGCATTTTATTTGTTAGTTAAGAGTTTTTTGTATTCTGATTATATATATAAAAAATTTAAACCTTCTTTTTTAAATGCATTTTTAGTGCTTTTGAATCTTGCTAAAGTTTCATTTTTATATCTTTTAGCTTTTTAAAAATTATTGTCTGTGTTCTGTTTTCCTTATGCTGGTCTCTGACTGTAATAAAGATTTGATTGCTCACTGGCCATTTTTTTTAAAATATGAGAAGCTTAATGATGATACCCAGGCCATCACTCTTATTGCATGTTTCAATGTCATCCTACATACTGGTTTTTGCAGTCCAGAAAAGAACAAAACAAATTATGCAAATCACAATATATTTGGTGGAGAAATTTGCATTTCTTTTTAGGATCATATTTTATATTGGTATATTATGTTGTATTGCCTTGAGGTTGGTTTATAATCCTTTCCTCTTCTCTCTCCTTAATATTGCAAATGATGTACAGTATAATCAGCTCATTTGCTGCCTGCATATGCCATATTAAGTTTAAAAAGAGAGCTTGAATTCTGCACTTGGATCAACAAGACCAATCTTCAGTTTGCCACAAAGCTCAGTTACATAAAAGAGGGTAATCATAATCTCCCTTACTAACCTGCCTCGAAGGGGTTTTGTGAAAATAAAATGAGAACATGAACCAAAAGGGAGCATGTCTGATGCTCCGGGACCACTGGAATTCAATGCATTAATGCCATGTTTTATTAATGGAAGTAATAACGTAAGATCCAATTCCTGCTGGAAGTAGTTTTGAACAATTGCATGTCAACTCACGACTGCATTTAATTATGCAATTTGCCCAATTGTTCACACTTGAAGAACTAATATTTTGTGTTTGGAAATAGAAAAGAAGCTAGATATTATACTCCACCTGCATCCTAAATACATAAAACAATACTCAAGCGCCATTTCACCTAAGAAGGATTTGCATCCTGAAGAATACATTAGGCTCTGCATTAGTCTTTCCCAACCTGAAGTTCTCCAGAGGTCTCATAATTATCAAACAAAATGCAAGGCTTTATATTGAGGAAGACTTTTAAATCAACACAATTCTGAAAATCAGACTTCCAATGATCATTTTTAAAAGCATCAGAAAATATCATTTTTTTAAATTTTATTATTCAAAATAAAGTTATAAATTAGTTGAATGTCACAGCACAGCAAGCAAAATTGTTTGCCCATAAATTTAGAAACATTTATTACTCCTCATTAGTATGGCACATTTGCTAGTTCCTGCAAGAAAAGAACCATACTTTAACAAAAGCAAACAAAACCAACCTGACAGTAAAATAATTTAGGATGTTGATGTGTTGGAAAACTAAACCTTTACCCCCAATTAAAAATATAACACTCCTATTAAAGAAAGATTCCCTTTAACTGCAGCTATCTGGTATAGCAACCTACTTCTCATAGTTATATGTTATTAACCATCTTTGGAATTTCAATTCAGGGGTGACAATTGTATTTCCCTACAGAAATCTTGTAAGAATTGCAGACTTCTTATGACATTTTAAGATTCCTCAGAATATTACTGACCAGGAGGCTGGTTTTAGACATCTGGCAGATAACCCAGTACCTAAAAGCAGCTATTCTAGTTACTTGTAAGACTCCCACAACTCAATGTTGTTCCTCAGCAGTTGATATTAAAGGCAACTGTTATTTATAAAGTTACAACCATTGAAAGAGGATGTATAGCTTCCATATTATACAAGGCATATACCACGGGGGTCAAACTCAATTGCGTCATGTGACATATCATGACGTATCGTGATGTGTTTCCCTTTTGCAGAGCCGGGGTGGGTGTGGCCTGTGCATGACGCATCTGGCCTGCCAGTTTGACAGACCTAGGCTGCCATATACAAAAAGAGAAGTCAGAAAAGATGAAGAGACAACACCAAAGACACACTACAGCTACTGATGCCACCAGAAGAGCAAAATCAGAACTTTGTATGTTCCTTGACACCCAAAGCGGTAAAAGTAAAGAAGAAGAACCATTGAAAGTCTGCATAAATTTGCCTAATCCTTTAAAAAAATCATATAAGCTGGTGAGTATCTTTACATTTTGGACCAAGAACTTCAATAATTAATTGTTCATGTTAGAAGCAATCCTTTTTTTGTATTTTTGCCAATTGGTTTTATTGGTTTTTCTTAGGTTCTAGTGTTTTGCCTTTGCTAAAAATGAAGATTGCAGCTATGGTATTATATACAATGATATTGTAGTCATAGAAAAGATCTCAAAAATGTTGAACAGTTTTATCAATGGCCACAATCAACTTCACTTTTAGCAAAGGCAGTAATTGGGACAGAGAAACATAATCAAGGGTTGCCTAGGTAAGCAAAATGTAGAATTTTTTGGACAGAAATAAGATTTTCTCCATTCCCCAAAGAATGGTCTGTCACCAGAAGTGTAATTTTGCACATCTACTGTGGAAAAACTAACAATGCCTTGGGCTTCATTCATCTTCTTAGCTTTCACTTCTTTAATATGACTGGCCAAATTAACTCTTTTTCTGTCAGTTATACTTGGCTTGTTAATATAACTGGGAATTAAACTCAGCTGTCAGCCCTCTGAATAAAGGACTCAAGGCTGACCAGTTTAGTAGAAACTCTTGAGTCAAGTGTTACTTTTAAATTTTGCATGGCTGTGCAAAACCTTTGTACAGAAAAATTAATGACTGTCAGTCTAACGTTTACAGGAACTGGCCCACATTTACAGTTCTTAAGAAAAGAGATTAAAAAAGGCTATGAATTCCACTTATTCTGTAACCTTTCTTTGTAATCTCCTCTCCCTGTAGCACTGGATCTTACTGTGCCAGCCTGCTTCTTCTGTTATGGCTAAGTATCAAGCACATTCACAGCCATCACCCCTTTTATAAGTGAGTCCTACCCAGAAGGCATCACATTTTGACAATGTATACTGGGCAGCATCACACACTACCAAATGAGGAATGATAGGGTTTTCCCAGGAAAGAGCAAGCTTCCCCTCTGTTTATGCTAACTCTCCAGATGCCCAACAAACCTCAGTGATCAAGGGAACAGAACTATTATATTTCACAAGTCAGTTGGCAATCTTCAATGTTCTTGCCAAGTCTGGCAGCCCAGAAAAGGACATTTAAAAGTGAACACTTTTTTTATTAATTTTATTTTAATTGAAAAAAAACACAAAAAAAGAATCATCCTTCATTACATCTTGTAGAAAGCGTGTCGATTGGTTACAGATAACTTTCATGCATTTCTTCCACAGTCATTACTTATAGTTCATATTAGATTATACACTTTAGGTCAGAAATCTTTGTATATCTTACTATCAAAGTACCACAATTCTCATTTGACTAAAATTATTTGAACATGCTTTTACCTCAAATCATTCATACTTAAAGACACAATGGCATTCATTAGCTATTTCAAAAAATCCTCCAATAACATTACACCTTTATAGCATCTTTTAAGTAAATCAATTAATAAAGTTTCTAAGCCTTTCTCCCTTTTTTTCCCAACTCACTGACTAAAATTTATATCTAAGTTACTTTAGCCAATATCATAGCATGTATATATTGTTAAACAATGTCCATTACCATTTCCTTGTTATTATAATTGGCTAAAAATCATTTACTATTTATGCCCCATCTCCTCTCATCAGGGCCCCTACCCCACCCAAAAAAACCTTACACCTTTATAACCAGATCTAAATGAAAATTTGTTAATAGGTCTTTTTCCCAAGTAACAATTTACAATTTATATCCAAATTTCTTTTACTAAATTGTCAATACATGTATATATCATTACGCTGTATCCATTATCATTTCATTATTATTATTTATGGTTAACTAATTGTTAGTGAGTAAACATTTAATAACAATCTAAAACAATCTAGGAGTTACAAAATTCCTACTTATTGATCACCAATAATAAAAAAACTATTTTTTTATTACCAACTTTCATTGTCAACCTGTATCTTTCCAGTAACAAAACAGTCTTATTTCTCTTGCCAATTGTGGAGTCAGTCTTCTTTTTATCTGCTTTATACGTTTTTTACAGACTTCTCTCTGCACTTTGTTGCTTGAAGTGTCTCTCAGATAATCTCCTTGCCCACCCAGTTGCTACTAAAGTTAACTTGTCTTTGTTTGTCAATCTTGCTTCTGAAAAAATTTTCTTCTTATGTCTATCATCATTAGTATTTTTTTCTCTTCTGTGTCCTGGAATCTGGGGTAGAGCTCCAATTCATCAAATTCCCTTTTCCACATTCCTTTTCCATTTTCACCCACATTTGCTCCATTAATAAATTCATCTATTGTCTTATCTTTATCTTCTATATCTTCATTCTCCCCTTTAATTTTGGGGGCTCCAACCCCATCATCTTTTGCTGTGAGGATGACTAGTCTTTCCAGCTTCTTCTCAATTCTCCCATATCCTTCCAATAGATTTTGAATTCCAGCCAAGATATTTTGGAATGTTAAGGTTTCCTTATCTAAGTATTGACCCATGTTTCCAAAACAGAAGAGAGAAAGAAAAAAAAACTAATAATGACTGATGTGTTGATGTTTGATGTTTATTGGTCTTGTATGCCGCCCACTCCCAAAGGACTCTGGGCGGCTTACAATAAACAAGGGAAGGCGATAAATAGACAAAACAACACTTTAAAATACACAACATTCATAGTTACCGTGGGACTGGGTATTTCAACAGCCCCCCAGCCTGCTGGAGCAGCCAGGACTTAGTGACTTTGCGGAAGGCCGGAAGGGTAGTAAGGGTCTGGATCTCCATGGGGAGGTCATTCCAAAGGGCTGGAGCTGCAACAGAGAAGGCTCTCCCCTGGGGAGTCGCCAGCCGACATTGGCTGGCAGATGGAATCCGGAGAAGATCTAGCCTGTGAGATCTGATCAGTCTATGGGAGTGCCAGTCTAGTCTTCCCTCTCCTACTTTTATTTTAAATTGACTTAAACACAAGTTCTTTTATGCTCTTCAAAGGGGAAGAGTTCTGTTCCCCCCTTTATTTCTTTCTTTCTCTGCCAAAATAATTCTCAGAGGCACCTGTGAAAACAGTTTGTGCCCTTGGTTTTTTATCAGTTTCTGTAAACAAGTTGCAAATCCTTCAGCTGCAAAGTTAGTGAAGTCAAATAAAGAAAGAGATAAGTTCTTTCAAAAAACTCCGACTAGCAGTTAATTTTCACCTTCTGTAGGAAACAAAGTTCTTTAGATTGCTTTTAGCGTGATTTAGTAACAAGTAGTAGGAAGAATTGTTAAAATAAAAAGGAAGGTTTTAATCCAGAAGCAGAAGAAAAAAGAAGCAGAAGGGGAAAAAATCAATCCGTTCACTTTAAGAGGAGAGATGAAGAACGTTACGAGCATTTCAATTCACAAGAAATAGTTACAATGACAAAGGAAATATTTTTGCTGCTCAATTCTTTTGTTTAAGGATCTAATTTGGCTTTAAAGAAACATTTCTTTGGGCAGTCTTTAGCAAAATAGAAAAAAATACCTCACCAGATGGATTCACTTTCTCTTTTCACTTCCTTCCTTCCGGAGAGTCCCGATTTCATCAGCCTAAGGGCTGCCTGTTTACCGCGGGCTTGAAGCACTTCCCTTGGGTCTATCAGGGATTTTGTGATATCCCTGAGACAAGCAAGACTTTGTCTTCCTGATCACCATCTCTATGGGACGGTTTAGGTCTGAATGGACCCCCCAGCGGCAAAAGTGTCAACAGCGGTCTCAGAGTATCAAGACTGCACGTTGTAACATCACAACATGGCTCCTTCCAGCATAGTGAACACTTTTTATAGTATTTATTTTTAAATATGTTGTAGTTAAAGTGGGACACTATGTTTTTTCAGCACAGAATTTCTAAAAACCTTTTGCTACATGGTTCAAAGTCTACCATGCTGACCCTTTTTCAACCCTACTATTCGTTGTAAAGGAAGCGCAGACTGACTACTTTAAATACATATCTGTGGAATTTTTGCTGCTCCCTGAACTGGTTATCAACCTCATTACCCAACTAGATAATATAACCAGTGCACACTGATGATGTTGCTGAGTTGGGTAATGAAATGTCTGAATGTAAACAACCAAGCTTGGAAAGCACCAGGAAAGCTACATACATTATTTTCTCATAGAAAATACATACCTGCATGCATGCATGTTGCACTGAAGTTCTTGAAGATATTCAGTTAAAATATTGCAAGTTTAATGTTCATTAATGTTCATTAAAAGGTTTTTTTAATCACTGCAATTTCCATCCCATTCATTAAAATATTAAGAAATAGGCCTTTTGATACTAGCTATGGATGATTTTAAAAAAATTAAATCTTAAAATTCAGAATGAATTTGAACTCAAATTGAATGAGTTTGTCTTCAGGTGCAAACATAATAATTTCTATTCAAACCTTGAATATTTAATTTGAATTAGTATTAATCTTCAAAGGGATAGACATTTGTAGGAAGGCATTATGACCTTCACAGATTTATTTCTGACTGCATACTCAGTTTGGTTTGGCTATAGGAAGGCAGATTTTATCAGCTTCTGAACAAAATCTGTTCTTAATTGTGGCATTGAGAGCAATGTTCCCTCTAAGCTGCACGGGTGCGCGGCCGCGCACTTGGCAATAAAACACCGTGCAGCAGTTTCCAACTGCCTTGCAGTGGTTTTTGTGAGATGCTTTCCACAATAATAGGAGAGGAGAGCCAGCCTGGAGACAGCAATCAGTTCTAGGTCCACAAGGCAGAAAGTAGCTGAGAGAAGGGGTGTGGGGGTTGAGAGAAGGCATGGGACGGGATCCCAGCAGCGGCTGCTCGGATTTGCCATATGAGAGAGAGGGGGGAGGGAGGGAGGGAGGGAGGGGTGAGAGAGAGAGAGAGAGAGAGAGCATGTCATTATCTTTAACAGAAGATAAATTGTTAAGACACTCAAAACTTCGTGAAACTGTTTACAGGTGCTGAAAATAAAAAGCAAGCTGCCTAGAATAATCTAATAGAGCAGTCTCTAAACTCAGTGAGTGAATGAATGAGTGAATGAGTGAGCGAATGAATGAATGCATGAATGAATGGATTTTAAGTAGTAATCCATAGAGTATTACAGAGCAGTTCAATGGGTTGTAAGGCTAGATTTCAGTTTACAAAATGCTGAAAATGATAGTCCCATTAGATAGACCAGATAAAGAAAACTACTCCACAGTGGTTGAAACAACTTGTATATTCATTGACATTAGCTATAATAACAGAATCTAGAATGTCTAATTTTGCTTCACCTTTAATGGAGTTACATAGGCATCTACCTGAACCTCTTCCAAATATTATCATGTATCACAAGATTTTAAATAATGTTATAGTCCCGATTATCTAAATACAGGTAGTCCTAGATTTAGTACTATAACTGATCCCAAAAGTTGCAACAAGACAATTTTGATTAACCTTTGAACCACTTTACAACCTTTCTTGCCATAGCTGTTAATTGAATCACTGCAGCTGTTAAATTACTAAGATGGTTGTTAAGTGAATCGGGTTTCCCCATTGACTTTCATTTTTCAGAAGATCATAAACAGTAATCACATGATCCTAGCAACCGTCATAGGTACAGTTGCCAGGGGATTGAATTTTGATCACATGATCACAGCAATGCTACAATGGTCTTAAATATGAAAAATGGTCATAAGTCCCTTTTTTCAGTGATTTTGAACTTTGAACTATGAACTAAATGAATGGTTGTAACTCAAGGACTGCATGGAATGGTTCCTGCATATTGCCATTGCTCCATCCCTTTCTTATTCTCCACAGGAAAGCAGGCAGAAGCCTGGATTTTTCATCTCCATCACAATAGTTCTGCTCATATGATTGATAAGAATGGAGGACTACAGAATAGTTACCAACATTTTGAACCACTGCTAAGCTGTGAGCAGCTCTTAGATGGACCTGGTCTGTTTTCAAACTCATTCTCTTAGCCAACTTCCCCCACCCCACATTTGTGCCGTTCCATTTTGGCTTTGGACACTTTTCCGGCTTATGCAGGCCAAACCGTTTTTTACATAATTCCATTCCAACAATCTATTGAATTGGAAAGGAAACAAATGAAAGTGCTTCTTCTCCTTGTTCTCTCATTGAGAAAATGAGGTCTGGCTGGAGAAATAGTTGCTGGCAGGTAATCAAGTAGCAGCTCTCCAACCCAAGTAGCAAGCTAGCATCTATGGAAAATCTGCACAAAAAAGGTTCAGTCTGAGGAATGACAGGCTGCTCTCCCACTTAATTGATTGCCAATATCAAATGAGGGGAACTCATTTGCACAATAAAATTCCACATGCTGTATTTTAAATTATATTCTGTTCACAAATTAACCTACAAAAATGTAAGGTAAAGAGGTTAATTTAATTAAATGGTGATAAGCATGGGGGGCTAAGTAAACTATTGGGAAATTAAAATATTGCCTTTATAAACAATATATTAAGCATTGTCTTGAATGATTTAAGAAGAGGAAGCAATGAGAAAGCAGCAGCAAAGAAAGTTGATTCATTGAGGCTATCCAAGCATGGGTGAAACCAAGAATAGGAATAAGATGACACCTTGACCAAAAAAAAGTGATTTGTTTGCTTGAAAAAAGTGTGTCTGAAACAAAAAAGATGTGATTGAAGCAATAGCAATTGTACATTATATATTTGTCTTTTCCTCCATGGCCATCTCTTCCCAAACTTGTGGCCTCTTCTATTATTGCAGATATCCAACAATAGTTGAGGATTGCAAAGAATACTCAGCTTTGAGAAGAGTCTTCTTAACACATGTGTCCAATAATTCACCTCACCCTCTCCTCCTTTCTATGGGATTATATGCATATGTAACAAATCATACTCTTTTAAAAAAATGTAAAAGGAGAAGAGAAGAATACTGCATGGCAGGCAATGCTATTCAACATGCTGACCTGAAATTCATATAGAACGGAAGACAGAATATTTTGAACCAGGATAACAAATGGAGAAGTTTGGCTTAACCCAATTTGGGCCCCATTTTTAATTGCCCCAGTTTTACATGACTTCATCTTCGGCCAAGCTCTTGATTTTATTTTGAAAAAAGAATATTTTAGATTTTTTTTGTCTTTATTATTTTCATAAGTAACTTAAGTCAGCAAACATTTATAATATTCTTTCCTTTTCCTATTTTCTCCACAACAACCACTCAGTGAGGTAGATGAGAACTCACACTCTCCTAGTTTCTACCCTGGTGCTTTAACCACTAGGCCAAGCTGGCTCTCTAATATTTTTTTATTGTACCTTTGATCATATTTTTGTTAGTACCCTGGTGAATAGAAAGACAATTTTATAAATATATTTGTCATTGTTATGTCATCTTATTATAATGCCATTATAATTGTGAGTTATATAATTGAAACAAGTAGTCAGACACATCACAACAGAAAGAAGGAAAAACTCATGAGAATAAAGGAAGCGTGCTCACAACACTCTGAAAAACATTGAAAGTTATGTTTCCATATAAATGAAAAAAACTGGGGACTTCCTGTGGTGACGTCACCATGCTTAGAGTGGAGGAAAGGGAGCTCTCCTAACCTCTAATTCTAACTTCTTCATTTGGGCTCATTTTTGAGCTCTGTTGATCCTGAAGGGGCCAGCAGATTAAGGGGGATACTCTGTAGACACTGGGATGATAAAGCAAATCCTCCCGCGGAAAGGAGAACCTCCCTAAATGGACGAGGAACTATCCTGCCATTTGGTTAGGACCAGAACGATGGTGACTGCATAAGAAGGAAGGAAACAGAGAGAAGCAGTTTAAATCAGATACTTGTTACTATTACTGACAACCCAAAGAGGAGGGCAATGTGAAATTGGCAGAGAGGGTGAGCTGGAAAGAAGAAGGCGCTGGGAAGGAGGCTGTTTTGCAGTTCAATTTTGCCGAAAAGAAGTGGAGCTGAGATGCTGAGTTGAAAGGGACAGCCGGAATAAGTTAAAGGAATTGGCCACAGTGAGAATGAAAACCCGACATGGACAACAGGAGTGGAAAATAATATTTGCTGAAAAGATTAGGAAAGTTCAAGGAAGAGATTGTTTAACAGTTGGGTTGGTATACTGAGTTCCTTTTTTTTCTGTTCACTCTTCCTTCTGCTGCTTTGTTGAACTTATAAGTACTTGATATTTATTTGCCTCAGAGCTTGGAACAGTGTCAGAGACAATAGATAGAGGACTGTCTTGGAAGGAGACCTTTGCTTTGTGGATACTAACAGTGACACTGTGGAGAGGGTGACACCTAGTGGACTGTAAATCTGAACCGTGAAGTCTGATGCAAGAAAACTAATGGTGACATAAGCTGATACATACACACACACACACACACACACACACACATATACACACACACACACATAGAGAATTACTAGAATTGAATACTTGTATAATTGATTAAATTGA
This sequence comes from Thamnophis sirtalis, assembly GCF_051295495.1. NCBI lineage: Eukaryota > Metazoa > Chordata > Lepidosauria > Squamata > Natricidae > Thamnophis > Thamnophis sirtalis. The sequence goes on along the minus strand of NW_028261390.1, from coordinate 43,006,940 downwards.
GAGAAATTTATTGGTAAATAAATAGAAGATAATAGTGTGATATATAAATCTATGAAATATATTAATTAAAGACCAAAAATCAAATCATCAAATAGGATAGAATACTACATAGGAATGTTTAGGTATTGAAATGTGATATTAAGGAAGGTTAATTATTGTTGAATATTGAAATATACAATTATTTATATCATTGATATTACTGATAAAGTAGAAGTAAAAGTAAAACTTATATGCAATTGTGGGCAAGGATAAATGGGATAAAAATGGCAACTTCAGTAAAATTAGTGAAAAAAAACTACACCCAATGTGATCTCAGCAACACCCCCTCTCCTCAAATCAAATCAAAGATCAATTGAGAGTGCGTTGGGGTTGGAGAAAGGTGAAAAGATGGCAGAAACAGCGGGACCAGCTCCAACGATGCAGAGTATGCAATCGATGCTCCAGATGATACAAGAGATATTGGCGAAAAGCCAAGAAGTGACAACTACTAATCATGAAGAGACAAGGAGGAATCATGAAGAAATGAAAAATGAAATGGGAGAATTGAAAGGAACTATCAAGAATGTAGATGATAAAATTGAAAAGATACAGAATGCCTTAGCAATCAATGAACAAAAAATCCAGTGTATTGAAGAAAAAATAGATCAATCAGATCAGAAGATGGGGAAAATGGAATTGGAATATAAACAACTTAATAAAGAATTAGAACTATCAATAATCCAACTTGAAAATGAAAGAGCTGCATTCTACCTAAGATTCCAAACCATACCGGAAGAGATGGAGGAAGACCTGAAAGGAAAAATGATTAAAATCCTCACTGAATCTCTTCAAAAAAAGAACAAGAGTTGAGAGGAGACATCGATGAAGCTTATCAAGTGCATACTAATTATGCCAGAAGACATAGACTCCCGAGAGAAGTGCATGTAAGATTTGCTAAAATAAACGAGAGATGAAGTGTACAAAAAAACCAGAGAAGAGATGACAAGGAAAAGAGTTGATCATGCTTAAACAGATTCCACGGAGAATTCGGGAACAACGTAGGCACTATCAATTTTTAACAAACCAGTTAAATAAAAACAGAATAATGTACAGATGGTTGGTACCAGAAGGGGTTCTGGTATCTTGGCAAGGAAAAAGATATAAGATAGAGAATATAGAAGAAGCACAGAAATTCTATGAAGAATACTGCAAGAGGGAAGTAGAACAAGGAAATAAAGAGGAATTAGAAAGTAGAGGTCAAGAGGAAGAAACATCAGAAGACAACGAAAGAAACAGGAGAGAAGAACAGAGGCAAGAAAGAGAGAGAGCAGAGAAGGAACACGCGAGAGGGAAAAGTCAGATACAAACTAGAAGTAAAAAAAACAGCCCCAGCAAAAGATGGATCAAGAAATAAAAATTATCTTGATAAACTTGAATGGACTGAATGCACCAAAAAAAGAGAGCCCAGATGTTTAATAAAATAAGAGGATTAAGAATGGTGAAATCAATTCAGGACGATGGCTGGCATATAGACTGTAGAACAAAAGAGAAAAAAGGAAATATACAAAACTATATGGGTTTGTGGAAATACCATCCCCAAGAAAACATAAACTGAGATTTGAAAGAGACAGCTATTACAATAGAAAAAGAAAGGGAGGGAAGAAGGAAGGAGAGGAGAGGAGGAAGGAAGTAGAGAAGGGAGGGAAGAAAGAAGGGAAAGGAGAGGAGGGTGGAAGGGAGAGAAAGAGAAGGAGAGATAGTAGGAAAGGAAGAGGAAGAGTGGAGGAGAGGTAAGGGAAGAAGAAAGAGGTAAGGAGAGGTGGGTGGAAGGGAGAGAAAGAGAAGGAGAGGAGGGAGGAAGGGAGAGAAAGAGAAGGGGAGAGGGTAGGAAGGGGAAGAGAGAGGGTAAAAGTAGGGGAGAGGTAAGGGAAGAAAGAAGGGGAAGGAGAGGAGGAAGGAAGGAAGTAGAGAAGGAAGGGAGGGAGAAAAGAAAAGAAAGAGAAAATAAGGTGGTGTTACAACAGGTGCTAGGGATGGTAAACAAAGCAATCCAAACTGTACCTTATAACCTTTTAAATGGAATAACAATAGTATAAGAATGGCAAAGAAAAAGAATAACTATGTGAATGTATACCTATAATTGTATGTAAGAGAATAAATGACAGTAAGAATATAAAGCACAATATAGATAAACAATGTTTGGTTATAAATAGCTAAGTATAAATAAATATAGAATTGTACATAAAAATGGATAACGAATAAGGAGACCATGAATGCAAAATAGAAATGTATAGAAGGGAAAACACTAACTGCAAAGAAACCAATACAGAACTGCTGTATGATATACGATGGAACTCTTTGTTCCTATGTTGTTTTAAGTCATGTATTTGTTTTTGTTTATGTGTTTATGTGTTTAAAATAAAAATTTATTTAAAAAAATGAAAAAAACCAAATGTGAGGAAAAAACCCCAAATATGAGAACAATGTTTCAACCAAACATTCATTACAAACAATAAAATTAAACAAAATGCAGACTTGTGTTCCAATACTTTTGTTGGCCTTAACAACAAATACCAGAAATCATCTTAAGAATCAGGCAGACATTTTTATAGAGTAAGAGGCAGCAGCGTAATTGGCCTAAAATCAAACTCTGGAAATTAAGACATCTTGGGTTAATCTGGCTTTGCCTGTCTCAGTAATCTGTTATTCGTAGTCGACAGCTTTCCTATAGATCTTACTATATTTCCCCCCACAGTGAAAGCAAAATGTCCTTTCAGTAAAGCCACACAACTGTGAAACAGGAGGAATAGGGCAGGTTAAGGGGGACATGCAAGATAGTTAATATATGAAAAGCAAACTATGCCAGCCAGGTCTGTGGCAGATTAATATCTTTGATATATCACTGTCCCCTTTGCAATGAAACCAGTTCAACAGGTGCAGACAAAGAAGCCCAAAGCAAGCACGGAGTAGATAAATAATAGCAGCAGTAGTTTTAATGGAAAACATCTTAAACAGGAATGCTAAAAAACAGCCATGCTTCTTTGTAATAATCACACCAATATATATACACACACAGAGTCACATGACATTGTAGTGACAATTTTTTTTAAAAAAATGTATTAATAGATTATTAAATGTACTGTGTGAATGTAACTAAAAAGAAGCAATTTGTTAAATATAAGATTCAGGCTTTTTAATATTGCTCTTTATGTTGATATTGATATTTATGTTAATCTGTACTTCTTCTACTCTATGCTGCTATAGTACTTTCAAAATGTTGGTTGTCACAGAACCATGTTCAACCTTCCAGCTGATGAATATTAGATGTAGAATTCTGTGTAGTTTGTAAAACAGAGGTGTCAAACCCAAGGCCTGCGGGCTGGATCTAGCCCACAGGGTGCTTAAATCTGGCCCCAAGGGCTACCCTAGAAACAGCATAGGACCAGTCCACAGTGCTTATCCCAGTGAAAATGGAGATCGGGAGGGTTGCACATGCCTCCCCCCCCTGTTTTCTCTAGCAGAGGGTTGTAGGAGGCCGTTACAGCTTAAAAAAGAGTTTGGGAGCCTGTTTTTGTGACAGAATACTCAGGCCACCACAGGTGCCCCCAACACGAGTGATATTGATCTGGCCATGCTGACCCCAACCCCCCAAGGTCAAACACAACCCTGATGTGACCGTCAATGAATTTGAGTTTGACACACCTGTTGTAGATGTTTGAACATGTTTAGTTCATAAAGGATGCTTGATTTGAGATATACAAATCAATCTGTTTTATTTGTTGTTGTTGTTAGTCATGTTGGACCCATTGCAAAGAGGCTGTGCATTTTTAGAATAGTGTACGCTTGGATATGTGGCTGTTTAAATGTGCTCCAATTGTGAAAATTTAAAGCTACAGAATCACCCAAGTGTTCATACTGAATTGGTCAATGTCCAACCTTTGTCAAAAAAAAATGTTCAAACAATGCAATGTTCTCCCAGACTATTCGGATGCTTTGCCCCTAGGTTTTCAAACACTTTTATGATCCTAAAATATCTTGTATGAGATGCAAACATCTGCTGGATCTGCACAGCAGTTCATGATACAATCTAGCTCTGTTTTCTCCACACATTTTCAACTTAAAAAACAACAACCATGGAACAAACTTGGTTGAGTAATGAGTAATGAACAAGAAGTGTCTAGATTTATAATTTCTAAAGAACAAAACAATAATTTAGAAGACTAGTGGCATGATTGTAGTAATGTAGTAAGTAATGCCAAACTAGGGAGCAACTTGAAAATGTAAACAGAAGATTTAATTGGTCCAAAGGGATCAGTAGGACTATTAAGTATGCAGTAGAGAATGTGAGAAACATCCACTTCCTGATGCTGATGAGTGCAATATGACTTTAGGTTTGGAATAAGTAGGTAATAACTCCATTTATATTACTATCACTAATGCTCTGGGCATCCTTTCTCTGAGCTTGAGAATCCACAAATGTGTGTTTGTGTGTGTGGGGGGGGGTACGTACGTACATACATACATACATACTTTTAATTACACCCTTATCTTCTATTGAATCTTATATTCTGGGGCAGGGAGGGAGAGCGAGCTAACCATGCAAATTCAAATTACCATCTAACCCAACCAATAATTTTGCAACATATCTTGCTTTAATTATCATTAGTATTAAATAATTGGATCAGATCAAATCTGTGTTATGGCCAGAGGCCAGAAAGGAAAACAGATAAATACAAGCAAAATAAATATGGAAGGAAGTTTACCTTCAAGATTTGCCATCTGATTTGAAATTCATAAATCATGAAATCCTTGGAGTTTCCTTGTCTTTCCTTTCCTTTTTTAATATTACTCTTTCATAAAAAGAAAGGCAGATAATGTATGTCTCTCTGTTAATAATTTGCGAAGCCTTCAATATTACTCCTACTACTATTGATAACAACAATTCATTTTAATGATGAACATTAATCTGTGTTTTAGTCTGATGCAGGGATTTACATTCCTGGAAATTGTATTGTCTCAATCTTCTGGAAAATGATAGATATTCTGCTGCTTAGAGAGTAGTAAGCATATACAATGACAATGATAATTACATTATGTGGACAGTGAATAAACAAAGCATGATAATTTAATTCCCAATCAAGCAAACATTTATCTTGGAAAAGCAGAAGAAAAACAGAAACCACCTTACAATCTAGAGGTCTTTAAGCAGAAATTGTAGATACTATATCAAATTTCCTGCATTTATTACTGGGGTGGAAAATATATCTATCAAAACTCAGTGATTCAGATCTCTTTGATTAAGCATGAAGTTAACATAAGATCTTACAGAGTAACTTACATATTTCAAAAATAAAATAGGCAATGGGCTGCACCAATATTTCTGTAAGAAATAATATTAATGTGACAAAAATGCATAAAAAGAATTAATTCTGCAATTGCATATGTAAGATACAGATTTTACTGAATTCAGCCAGGCTTACATTTTAACAATATATAAATCAAGGCAGTATTTTGTTGATCACTTGCTATTTATTTGCAAGAATAAGAGACCAGAGACAATTCTTCCAGCAGAGTTAACAAGAAGGCATCAAAGTTAGGACAGGGCAGGTAAATCACATCAATAATAATTAGGATGCTTTCTTTTGCCTAAGAAAAAAGAACACGAATGACTAGAAGAGGGCTCCAGAGATAGAAGCATATATGTGAAACGTTGGAAGAAAAAATGAGAATTTCCATGTCCTTTCCCATTACAAGAATCTGTTTTCATTAGTTCTCAAATGCAAATGCATATTTTTATTAAACAGAATTTGAAGTCTCTTGACAGGAGACCACAAAGTGGTGATTTCCTAGAAGCCTTTAGTAGAATGATAACTCAAGTTATATGAAGATTTTTGCAACCATTCCTTTCATAGACATGTAGGATTATCATCACTTGCCAGAGGCATTTTGCCTCTGGAGAGAGATATCCTATATTCTATCTTCTCTTTTTTAATTAGGATTACAAAATGTAACCTTTTTTGATACGTTAAAAAGAAATCTATGAAAGTCATAGCCATAAACATTGGCTGAAAATTCATACACTCTCAATGTCACTTTTATGCTAACAAAACTCTAAATGTGGGATTTAGAATATGGTTGACAATGTAATTGTCATTGTCCTTCAACTTGATTCCTGGTTGATCTGAACACATGAATTAACCTGCAGTATGAAAACATATGAATTAGGTGGTAACTCCTGGAAAGAATTAACACAAAGAAGAAACAAGAAAATAATGAGAATGATGACCTGAAAAAATAAAGATACAGCTTGCACAAATTTTATTTCATTTGGAGGGTTAGCTGCTGGTAACAAAAAACCTGAAGACAGACCTGTTCTAGAGGTTCAAGGAAGTGAACGTATGCAAACTTATGTCATTTCATTAAAAAAATACAGATGGAAAGAAAGAAAAACTGGAATTTGGAGTCAGAACTTTCAGGAGAAAAACCATTGAAGTATTTTGTAATCTAGGATATGAAATAGTTTATGTAAAACCCAGGCTATTTTCCACCTTTCCAAGATGTTTTTATCCCAGCCATAACACCACATGTTCATTAAGATTAAACCCATGTCTACTGATTAGTGTTTCAGAATATTTTATCAGTTTCATTTAATTTATCTAATATTGTCAGAGGCTGGGATGATTGCAAGCAGTATATTTGCATATCTCTACAGTTTTTCCAGCATGATGAATCTGGCAAAATCTCAAATTTTCTTCCTAAATTCTCACACAAACACACTTACACACACACACACACACACACACACACACACACACACACACACACACACACACACACACAATTTTATATATAGTATTCACAGTGCATAGTACAATGTATCTACTCAGAAGTGCTCCCTAAGGAGTTGAATGGGTCTTATTTCTAGATACTAAATGGGAATAGTAAGAGAAAGAAGCCTTCTGCCCTCTGGATATTTTTGATCTCAACTCCATCTTACATCTCAAATGACAAGAGCTTGTGGAAGTTGGCCTTCAAAACACTTGGAGGCTACTTCATTGCTTACCACTGAGGAATAGAATTTTAGCCTCGGGAATCCAGAAGAGGAGCTAGCAGCTTCCTACTTCATTAAAAACAAGCCAACTCAAACACAACATCCATAGGCTAGAGGGGAGCTACTACAGTACGCTGCAAAGCTACTGAATTTAGTCTTTGAGGTTCTAAATTTAAATCTCTGACCTTGGAGATAGTAGACACAAAATGCATGGGAGAATGAATAATGCAGCTATGGCTTACTAGAAGCAGAAATGTGGCATTTAGTCCAACAACTTTTGCTATTGAAGTATATAAAAAGGTATATTGAGTCTTTGATCTATACCTACTCTTTGTACTCTTCTTGTTAGCTGATCACATCCTTCTCTGCTGGCCTTCTTCTCTTCCTCACTCTAGAGCCAAATTGTTCCAAATGGCAAAAGACCTGGCACTGCAACTCTGGAATTAGCTTTTTCCTGCCATTTGCCTCTGAATAATATCAATATTCTTTTAAAAGGTAGAATTTTATTTTAACAGTATGTCAATACAGATAGCCCTCAATGTACGTCCGCAATTTAGCCCAAATTTTCTGTTGCTAAATGAGAGAGTGTTTGATTGAGTTTTGCTCCATTTTACAACCTTTCTTGTCACAGTTGTTAAATGAATCATTGCATTTATTAAGTTAATAACATAGTTGCTAAGAGAATCTGGCTTCGCCATTGACTTTGCTAGTAAGTCACAAAAGGTGATAACATGACCCCAAGACATTGCAACCATCATAAATATGAGTCAATTATTAAGCACCTGAATTTTGATTACGTGACCATGAAGCTGTTACAACAGTGGTAAGCATGACAAATGGTTATAAGTCACTTTTTTCAATGCCATGTAAGTTTAAAAGGTTATTAAAAGAACTGCTGTAAGTTGAAGACTACCTGTAGAGGGCTTCATTATTCCTCTTTGTTCTTAATAAAGTTGAAACTTTCAAATTTAATACCTGTTTTTTAATCCTTAAAAATGTAAGTGGGTCATTTTATAAGTTCTAGCTCTTGATTTGAAAGGTGGTTAAAATAGCCTGGGTTTAGCTGTCAATGTCTATTTGATTAGTTTAACAGTTAAGTGTGAACCAATTTGGTTTAGTGGTAGGGGCACCAGGCTAGGAAACAGGAGACCATGAATCTAGGTCCCGCTTTAGCTATGAAAGACAGTTAATGGATTGGAATCAGTCATTCTCTCTCGCCTCAATCCATCTCACAGGTTGTTGTTGTGGGGAAATGGGAAGAAGAAGGATATGTTCCCCTCCTTGAGTTGTTTGTAAAAATAATAAATAAATAAATTTTATTGCAGGGAGTTTTGTAATTATTGTATTTTTTTGCAATGTTCCATGTCTTGGTAAAAGCACCTAGACATATGTGATATTATTAGGAAAAATTCCCAACATTTTAAATAATAAATAAATTGGTTTTGTAAAGGCTTCAGATATTCTTTAAAAAGTATAATTTAAAGCTGAGTATGTAATGTTATTTGATAGACATTTATAAATAAGCATCCATCCAATTCTAATTTCCTAACCAGCTCTAAAAATCAGTCTGATTTAGACTTTCTGATTTATTTCAACTCAGTGGAACTAATTTTATTTAAACTTTCAAAAAAAATTGCTCAAATATATTTGTTCAGGCTTGCAAACTTTAAAATCACAGAACCAAGTCTGATTTTTCTTTAAAGAAAGAAATCCTTTAAGGGCATTAATCAATGTGCTAATAAGTAGCTTCCGATATTTTATTGTGAAATTAAAGTCAAATAATTGAATTAGTTGACTCAACTTTCACTCAATTGTTCAATTCAAATATTCCTCTACTTATATACTGTACAAAAAACACTTGATCACATTTTTGTACTTAATGTTCCAAGAACAACTCTCAAATGGAATGGCAACAAGTACTTATTTTCTGCAGGATGCACTGACATTTTTTACACAGAAAGAAGGATCTGCTACTTCTTGACAACTTTTGATCTAGAGGATGGTGGATCTGCTCCCGTTTTCCTGCAGCCTAAAAATGTGACAGACAAGGATGTTTAAAGCCATTTATTAGAGAAGAATGAAGAACTGGTCTAAAATGTCAGATTTAAGAATAATTGGAATTGGATGATGCAGGAAACATAATATATTTTATAGAGTAACAAAGTTGGCGGCATTAAATATAAAGGCTACATATATTTCATTCTTCCTAAAGGTTCTGTTTTTTTCCCCTGAATTTTTTTTTTTTAAAGTTTTCTCTATTGCTTAAAAATTTCTGGAAATTTTATATTGGAGTTCAGATGCCTGCTGGGAATATACATTTACAAATGGGATTTACATGATATTGTTATACATAAAAATGAAATTAAAGGCTATCAACATGATGATAAATGACTTGTACTTAAGCATATATCATTTTCATGTAAAATGTAATCACTTCACTGTCAAATAGCTTTTTCAGTAGCTATTCTATTTTTCCTCTACCTTACAATGAAAATTAAACCAGATAAAGATAAAGTTTGGTGAGTTTCAAAAATAATCATTAGGAAAATTGATTTACCTATGAGGTCAATGACACCACTATATTACTGCTGGTGTTAGCATCACAATAAACTCATCTATAGATCCACAGTATTTTGACTCATCAGTTAAAATTTACATAATTATTCTACAATACTTATATAGCATTGAGGTTTATAAGTACAGGTAGCCCTCAACTTACATGCATTTAGTGACTGTTCAAAGTTACAATGCAGGGGTGGGTTTCAACCGGTTCGCGGCGGTCCCTGCGAACCGGTTGGTCGCCGAACCCGGAAGTAAGTAACTTCCGGGAACGGCGAAGGGCGCGCCCGCCCACGGTCCTTACCCGGTTTTGATGAGTTCTGCGCTTTCACGCATGCGCAGGATGCATACAGTGCCTCCGTGATCGTCCAGGAGCAGCTGGAGCATCGCGCAGACGCTAGTACGCATGCGTGCGCCACGCGCGTGCACGAAGACGCCGCCGGCCCTGTTCCAACCGAACCGGTTGGAACAGGGTGAGAAACCCACCCTTGTTACAATGGCACTGAAAAAAAGTCTTATGACTGTTTTTCACACTTATGACTGTTACAGAATCACCATGGTCACATGATCAACCTTCAGGCACTTGATAACTGGCATGCATTTATAACAGTTGCACTGTCCTGGGTCACGTGACTCCTACTGTAATCTTATCAGATAGCATTCAACAAAGTCAATGGGAAAAGCTATATTCATTTAATGACCTCATGGTTCTCTTAACAATGCAGTAATTCACATAATAGTTTGTTGTAAAATGGGACAGAATTCACTTAGCAACAGAAACTTTGGGCTCAATTCTGTATACTAGGCTTAAACTGCTTCATCCAAGCTTATATTGTTACCGGTAATAGGACATTCAGATTACTATTTCCCTAGTTCCGCAATTGAAACTTACTTTGCAATAAAAGGGTCAATATGGTCTTAAAAATCAGGTTATGGATGTGATTTCTTACTTATAAACATAGGATCATCAGTCCAAAATATAATTAACTGGTAGCTCAGGTCATTGACATGGAAAAACGTGGGATACCTCAAAAGTTCATTTAATGCACATAAGTCAGAAAAGATGAGTAAGCTTCCCTTAATTAAAAAGTCATTCACTTTCAAATTTTTTATAAGCAAATAAGACCAAATCAAGAAATAAGACTAAAACTACTTTTATTTAAATTGGCTATAATAGCATAACCCTGCAAGTCTGAAGGTATTTCCCCTCTTCCCTTTTTATACTCATGTGAATTAGAAGGGAACGCTATCTAAGCCATTTTTGTAATTCTTCCACATAATTTGGATTCAAGCAACATTTACCTTTTTTAATTTATTTATTGAAGTCTGTTATACCCAACCACTATGATAGACTGAGGGCAGCTTACAAAACCCCAAAACACAGTTACAAAGCATGCCACAACATGGATGAAAGCAACTATCATAATATCAAAGAATCATAAAGGCTGAACACACAACACATTAGCCACAAGGCTGAAATAAAACTGATCTTGAGGGCTTTTTGAAATCCCATGAGAGAGATGCCAACCATATTTCTAGGAGATGGTATTCCAGAGCCCAGAAGCCATATCAGAAAAGGGACAATTGTTTGGTTCCATAAGATGACAAAAGTTAATAGAGAGGACCTGAAGTAAACCCACTCTGAAAGATTGTATCAAGTGGACAGAAGCAATTGGAGCACAACAATGTGTTGTTTTGGTGAAGGCTCTTCCTTCTGTCCTTCAAGGTCATTCTCTTTGCTCTGCACATCTAGTCCTCAAGTTTTGATGGGAGTTGGGATTGGAATTCAATTGCTACAGTCATTAAGCATAACATCAGATGATTGCATTTCTTAGTAATAGCAAGCCCTGTTGCTGTAATTAGTCAAAAGTTGCAAGTTGTGAAGATGAGCACTTCTTCACACCTTCCTGCAGGCTTCCAACAACCAAAATCAGTGGATAAACTATCAGGAAATTGCAGGTCCTCAATGCCTTGCAAACAAGCTGGCAGGGAGATAAATGGTTGCTATTGGTAGGACAGTATGCATAGGTGACCGGCAAGCTATGGAACAGGCGTAGCAAGGCTTAGGGTGGTTGCTGTCAGTTGGGAGAGGGTACATGAATGGTATGGAAGTATGACATGAGTGTAGCAAGACTTGGGAAGGAGGTACAGGTGGGATACATTCAGGGATGGAATTCAGATGGTTCGGACTGGTTCAGGAGAACTGGTAGCTCCAATGATCAGGTCGGCCTGCCCACCCCCGTACTTTACTTGTCTATATCCTCTCAGTTGATTCATGTGGCAGAGCTGATTACCACGCCTCAGCTGTGTTACTCCCCAGAAGTAATGTGGAAGGTAAGTTTTGCTAAAAGTGTACACATCTGCGAAGCGTGCATCAGACGTGGGCGTGTGCACACAAAACATGAACCAGTTGTTAAACCTGCAGGATTTCACCACATTTACCAAAGCAACTTGCAAACTATCCTGCCCAGCTTTCCTATTCAAAAATTGAGAAATTGTGAGAAGCTGGCAAGGATGATATCAAATCACAATCACATAACTGCAGGATGCTGCAACTGTCATAAGTGGAGGCCTGTGCTCAAGTGCCCACATCATAATCACATGACTGTGAGGATAGTAGAGCAGCTGAAATGCCAAGGAACAGTCATAACCACCATTTGTTCACTGCTGTTGTAACTTCAAACAACTATTGAGCAAATGGCCATTAACTGAGGACTACCTATATAATATATTTAAACAGTTATCTGTACTCTCATTATGAAACACATAGAGATCCAATAGAAGCCATCCCAAGCCTTTCTCAGTAGAAGAGGTAAAAAGTCTAAAAAGCGTTAGTTTCAACTTTTGCTCTGAAATTAGAGATCTTTCCTCCAAGTATTCTTTATAGGAACCCAATTAATGTTTTTTAATCTTTAAAGGTTTGTCAAGTAGTGAAGAGTGGAGTAAAAGAGCAAATTGGCTCAAAACTATCTACTTTGCCCATCCTATTATTTTAGTTTTTAAAATCATGCTTCTTAACTACTGTTACGTTTGATCCGGTGCTCACAAAGTACTGTCAGCCTCCCAAATCCATAACTTTATATGGTTTGCCTACATATCTAGGCTCTGACTTGGGCAATGTCTCACAGATGCTCACCTTAGCATGGCAGAAGTAGATAAAGTTCTTTATTACAACTAGTTTGAAGCCACATGAAAGAGATGTTTGCCCATTGTCAGTGTAAAGATGCAGTTTCTGCTTATGTCAACCATATTTTCGTAACTTTCAGTGAACTCTTTGCTTCATGGTCTTGAAGCTGAATGGTGATTGGTTGTTGACATAAATGACATCTCTGTGCTGAGAACTACAGGTGTTTGACTTAACTCTCACAGATGCAGCAAACCATGAAAATTCAACTTATGGCATGGATGCTCAAAAAGACAGTGGTAGCAGAATAAGGTGACATTTTGAGACAGAAATAAAAAAGCCAGTATATTTCTCATGCTCTCTTCACAGTTCAGTTACCTAAATCCAATTTATCTCTGTTTCTAAATAGCCCCAGAAACAGACAGTATTTATTTGCCTAGGTACACACCTTAAAATACAAATTAATACACATTCTGTGTATCTTTTTATACATATACAGTATATATAATTTTGATTAATAATTTGGATTATAATAATGTTTTATGAAAACTAATCTTAAACAAAAAGGAATAGAAAAAAGAGCAAACACTTCAAGGAAAGGGGAAAAATAAAATGTAAGAATACATTAAAGAAAAATAAGTATGTAAAAAGCTAACTTCCATCAGTGGTGGGATTCAGTCGGTTCGCACCTATTTGGGAGAACCGGTTGTTAACTTTCTAAGCAGTTTGCAGAATCCGTTGTTGGTAGAAATTTCATTTTGTTTTTTTCCCCACTTTACAGGGCTAATCCTGTAAGGAAGGCAGGAAGGAAACATTCTGGTGTTGTTTCTAGCTTAATCTTTATTGCCCTGCTTACAGAAACTGCCTCTCCAGTTAACCCTTATTGCATTGTCACAGCTGAGGCGAAGCGCCCATCGAACTGAGTGAAGTTGAGTTAGCCATGCCCACCCAGTCACATGACACCCCCAAGCTACACCTACCCACCCAATGATCTACCAAGCTGGTCATTAGGGCAGAGTACCAGTTCTTAAATTATTTGAATCCCATTACTGACTTCCATCCTTCATTGTAAAAAGTATAAATAAATTAAGTGACTCTTCACCTCCATCTAAGGTTATAAACAATTAGCTCCTGCAGTCAAGGCTAGAACTGAAAGATCACCCAATGATTCAAAGTGCAGATTATGCAAAGAAGCAGGGAAAAAAACCCAGTGGTCCATATACTTGGCTGATGCAAGAAGATTGTGCAAACTGAATATGAACAATGACATAGCACAACTAGTTACCAATTGATTCCCTGTCATTTCAACATTTGTAAAAATGATCAGGTGCCAGTAACAAAAAAGTGATGGGAACATATAGTTGAAACAGTCATTTAAATTAGCAGATTAAAATACTGTGGAAATTCCAAATACAAAATGATAAAAGTCTTGGCTTTTCACAGACCACAATTAGCTGTTATTGAAAAGAAGGCAAGTGTGGATAACTAGAATGGCACTTCCAGAAGATAGCAGAGTAAAAGACAAAGAATTAGAGAAGATCACAAAGAACAGGTAGTCCTTGACTCACAACAGTTTGTTTAGTGACTGTTCAAAGTTAGAACAACAAAGAAAAAAGTGACTTATGACCATTTTTCACACTTATAACTGTTGCAGCATTCCCATGGTCGTATGATCCAAATTGAGATACTTGGCAACTGGTTCATATGTATGACAATTGCAGTATCTCAGGATCATGTGATCATTTTTTGTGATCTTTGGACAAGTTAAATCAATGGGGAAGCTAGATTCACTTGACAATTGTGTTACTAACTTAACAACTGCAGTGATTCACTTAATAACTGTGGCAAGAAAAGTGGTTAAAATGGGGGCAAAGCTCACTTATCAAATGGCTCACTTAGAAATAGAAATTTTGAGCTCAACTGTAGTTGTAAATCGAGGACTACCTATATCAAGATCTGAAAATATAAGTGGAAAAACAATGGCCTAAACCCTCTGTGGTTGTCCCAGTGGTGCAGGCAATCCTTGACTTATGTTCTTGAAAGTCTAGAGGACTTTCCCAAATAGCATTTTCTAGGTTAGAAAAATTCGACCAATTTTTCCTAGAGAAACCAGGAGGATTCTCTGTACTTCCATTCCTGATGGAAAGAGAATGGCAGTTCAGTTTAATGAATACTGACAATGCAATTACATTACTTCTATGGCTTGCATATCCCAGAGAACCTGACAAGGAAACAAAAGGTAGTCCTCAATCCTGTTCCCTATATCATTGTAGAAAAAAAGCAAATGTAAATTGGGGCACTAAGGAATCACAGGATAAGCATTTCAATGCTCGGTCTTCAAAGGCATTTTTATCTGTTAGTTTTCAAGTGCTGATCGCTGCTTTGTCTCTCCTTGTTTTTAAGAACACTGCATAAATTAGTAGACATTATTAATATTAGCACTGAGTTATCTCCCAAATGTTTTGGAGAATTTGTATTGTAAGAAGTAAAAGAAGTTTTAACTTTATAATTTCTGGACCAAAATAGAAGCTGTGACTCAAATACTCAGCAATATCTGAGGAAACTTCAATCTTTTAGCGATTGTACAGATGAAGGCTGAATACAGATTTTGAAAAGATTGTGGTAGATCACCAGGGGAATCAGAAAATAAAAGGCCCGAGAATGCAAAACCAAGGGGGTGCTAAGCACCTAGCATGGCCATAAATGTAGACATGGGTCAGAATTTGATAGACTGATTTAAATTAATTATTATATTATTTGTTACTAAAATGATCTTATTTCCTCTAAAATTCTTATTCTGGACTAGATCTAGAGTAAAATTTTATACTGTTTAGAATTCAGCAACTATTTAATCTTGAAAGTTATAAGTTTCTCAATTTTTTTTCAAAAAAGTCACATTCAAATGCGCAGCAGACTTAAGCTGTATACAAAGAGCTCCTGCACTGTACAAATGGCATACTATACATTGGGACAAATAATAAATACAAGATGGGGAAGAGCTGAAGACCAAAATTTTAATATTATAATATGCTATCTGGCAAAAAAGACATAGGAAAACAACATAAAGTTTGGAGCGAAACAAAAAAGTTGGTGAAAATAGATTCTCACCACAAATATGGACTATGCAATCAACATTTTGTCAATAGAACAGTAGATATAGAAATTTAAATATTAGGTATGTTTGACTTATACGTAAAAAGTCAGGATAAAAAAACTAATAATAATGACAAAAATGACAAACCCAGTATATAGATATTGCTGACTGTGTCACCAATAATTTAAAATCAGTTGTGCGTCATTGAAATGAGTAAAAATAATCAGTAGAGACTGTGTAAGCTTCCTTTTTTGTCTGTACCCCGAATTTTTTTTTGTCAGTATTACTGCCCAATCTGTAGTGAGAACAACATATGGAACAAAATGTTCCTAGCTTCTAACTATTTTTGTTAGTGATTGATTTAAGCAAGAATTAAATCAGAAGAGGCAATGAGACATTATTACAAAGTCCTACTGTAATAAGAAGAAAATAAATTGTTGGAAAGATACTTCTGAGATATACTACTCTTCTTTTCATTAAAAAAACAAGGGAGAATTAACAGCAGGCAATATAGAATTTGCAATCTCTATCTCTCCCCCCACCCACACAAATTCCTATCTGTACATAAACACTATAATATAAATATATTATGTATAAATCACACACACACACACGCACACACACACACAAACAAACACACATATATATTTTCCAAAAATGAGTTTAACTCTTTATTTAAGAATAACATTGAAAAGCTGGAGGAAAGCTGCATTCAGGTCATGGTTGACTCAAAGGTGCTTTCTCAAAAAGGCACTGGACTCCCCCCCCCCCTTTGAGGTATACATTTTGTTTCTCACCCAAGAAACTTCTGACTGTATGCGGGGAGAGGGATGAGGAATAAATCCTGCCATATCCCCCACATACATCGTTCAGTCAGAACTGAAGAAGCTTCTTGGATGAGAAGTGAAATGTCTTTTCCTCAAGGAAAAAAACAAACTTCAGTGATCTTTTGTAAAAGTATCTTTGAGACAACAAAGGCAATCTGGGCCCAAAGCTGAGATTTAAACTTCCATTATTCTTTTGAAGATAAAGGGAAAAAGCGGAAACACATTCAGGTTGCAAGATTCTGTAAACTTAAAAGTATTCTGTAAACTTGTAATAAAAGTAGCGTTAGCATTCATAACCCTGGTTTCTTTTCAGGCAGTTTATTCTGCCTCAAAAGGCTGTCACTATAGGGACATGACAATCTATATATTCTTTTTGGCAATAATATGGAAATAGTTAAGTGGTTGCTGCTTTCTTCTTTTCACTTCTCTATTCAGCTTACAGCCCTGGAATTTCCTGGTGACCTAGTTTAGTTTTTGAAGCCAATGTATCTCAGCCAAGTTTGGCTAAATGTTTTATAGAATCTAATGTTTTATATTAGCTGTATTCTAGAAGAAAAAAAATAAAGGGAATAAATGATAACAATTGATGTAGATTGTAAATATTTATGAGACAGATATATCCGAGACATACAGTATCTGAATCAGAGATTCTGAGAGTGGACTTTTACATTTTCAAGTCTGCTATATTCATTATATTGGTGACCTGACTGTTAATTTAAAATAGAAAAAATACCAATGTGTCAAGCCCATTCAAGAGACTTCCAATGCAAATGTCACACTGCAACAGGACTATCTGTACAACACTATTATGCCGTAACATTACCTGGGGCAGAATTTAACAGTGTATCTTTTCAACAATAAGCAGAAGAAAATTATATTCATATATTGAAAGGAATGTTTCTTTTATAAAATGAACTGCAAATGTGTAAAATTACTACTTTGATTGTTTTTTTTATTAACTTCCTTGCTGGACAGAACTCCAAACATATCACTACCAAACTGTTTTGTTTTTGCTTTCTCTGATAATGGTGCCTCTACTTCTTTATCTTTTTTTGGCAATGTAATGATCAGAGAGAACAAGCATAGGCAGTGCAAATGATACCTGGAAAAAATAATGTTGTTGGTTCATTTATCTTACACTAGGAATGTTGATTTGTTGTAGTGCAAAATATATTATTAGAGTGCCTTTCAGATTAATATAGTTATAAAATAACCCTTTCAATTATTACTGAAAAGTAGGACTCACATTGTAGATATAATTTCAAATTTAATCAGAGTCAGAAGGGATCTATCTCTACGAACCTACACCTGTGCAGTATCTGAGCATCATACCAAACTACTGAACCATGAGTTCAGTATAGTATTTTGGATAATTCAACCATATTCAAGGGCTTCATGATGATGCATGAACCCTATAAGCAGTGATGTAATTAAAGCATGGCAATGTATCACAGAACACATATACAAATCAGGCAACACACCTAATTGGGTCATGAGGAAGATAAATATATTGTGTGGATACGAAACTGACTAAAGCTAACTTCCTCTACTTAGGCTATTTCCCACCTCATGAACTACTTACTAGAAGGTCAACTGATTGAGACAAAGTTCTAGAGATGGCCAATTTAACCAAACATTCATTTCTTTTCTTGTTAGATTTATATCTCACCTTTATTTTGTGGAACTCAAGATAATATACATATTACTTCCTTCTTTTATACTGCCGCTCCCGCAGTTACCCTATGAAGTAGATTGAGAACAGTGTCATTGCTTCAAATTTGTCTAGTCAGCTTCCATGCCCAATACAGAATCAGTCTTCTACTTTCCAATCCAGCACCTTAGCCAGGATTGTCCAAAGGGAGGTAGACAAAAAAATCAATATGGTAGCCACAACAATGCAATGAAAGCATTGCAACACACATTAGAAAGTGGCATTTGACTCAGAGCTGTGGCTACTTTTTTCCTCCCTGGTTGCATCCTGTATTAATTTGGTAAAACAAGAGCAAAAAAAAAAAACCCCTCAAAGAAAAGGGAAATGGATAGACATAAAATAAACCTTACATTAGAACTAAGGTTGAAGTTGTAGAAGTTGTTGCTCCATCTTGACTTCTTTGGACGTCTCTCAGTCCTGACCTTAAAATAATGAGTAAAGTTTGCAAATTATTTTAAGGGGTGTCAGGAGGTGTATTATTTGCGAAATGTGGATAGCATCTGAAAAATCTTGTAATTTTTTTGCATCAAATTTACCCCCTACCCACTCATGTACATAGTAGAATTGTTCAGGTGTATCTTGATGCCTGTCTCCTCTAGCAAGTGGCTCTGTTATTTTTTAAGTGAAAGAAAGTGACCTAAAGCTATTGTAGGAAGAGAGTTCATGTTAAGCCACTGAGAGAAACCAAGACATCTTTGAAGTAAGTGATAGGCTTCCAAGCTAGCAATGTTTTACAAAGTTAAAAGCCCCTTTTGCTCTTACTTCTTGAGAACTTTTATGGAAATGTTTCTATTCTGCACAGAGTAGTTGTATCAATGAGATAGGCAGCATAGAAATTTAATAAATAAATACAAAGAAATTGTATCACTTTCTTGTGAAGAAAATTATGTTTTAAATGGTAGGACCAGAATTCAGTATTTCTTGAATGTCTAAAAGAACATTCCTATTGTGTTAGACCAGCAGCTCATTCTATCCAGCTCACTCTTGCTTCACTTATAGCTGCCGGTTAGGTGGGTATGTTGACTCTGTGACCTTCTGGATCCAAAGCATCTTCCCATCTTATAACACTAGTGAGTGATCTCTACTTATCAAGAATAAAAGTACAGGAAAGTATTTTCTTACTTACTTCCATTTGGCCATTTTCTTTATTGGTTACTATTAAACCTCTTGAATCAGATTTCGTTTTGTTAAAAATTACTTACATTTTGTTTTGCCAATGGCAGTTCAGCTGCAGTAACTAAGCAGATTTTGCTGACAGTTCTTGGCATTATTATTGTATTTTGCTTCATTCATCTGACTCTTTCCAGATGTGTTGGGAGTACTAGTCCCAAAATGCTTATCTCAACATATGGATATAAGGGATGTTTTGCATATTGTCCTTGTCTCTACTCCTGTCCTTTTTCCTTTTTTACCTACTTAAGAACAGAACACATTGAATATTTTGAGCCTCAAGCATATTAACTCTAAGAAAATTCCCCTGTTTATGGGTTTCTGAATTTTGGTTTGAAAATAAATTAATCTTTGGTAGAAATGTCACCCAAATTGAAAGGCTAATAATTTTGACAGAATTGCTATTATTAATAAATCCACTTACTTCTTGAACATTTGTTCTAGCAAGAGTCTACAAGGCCAACATAGTAATTTTAAGGATTGGTAAAGCTTAGATCTTGAAGAGTACAAAGCAAAGATTACAC
Organism: Thamnophis sirtalis; assembly: GCF_051295495.1. Classification (NCBI taxonomy): domain Eukaryota; kingdom Metazoa; phylum Chordata; class Lepidosauria; order Squamata; family Natricidae; genus Thamnophis; species Thamnophis sirtalis. The sequence continues at coordinate 42,986,901 of NW_028261390.1, read as the reverse complement.
AAGTCATTTGATGTGAATACTATCAATTTTCTACAACAAAACATTGGCCTTTCCAGTTGTTTTCATCTTTTATTACATATTTAGCTTTCTTAAACTTAATCTTTAGAGACTTTGTATTACTGGCTCCAGGTAAATCTTAAAACTAACTCAGTCTATTGAAACACTGAATGCATAAAGATTGTCCAGAGATACAAAGATAATCCATAGTTTTTCTTTTCCATAAAATAGAAGGCATTCATTGATGTTCATTCTCTACACATTTTGAATAGCATATAGTAATAGTTAGGAAATAGTGTTTTCTTGGAATATCTTCTTAGGAATCAGGGATTTACTAAGATTTCTTCTAAAAGCTTGATTTGGTACCTTTTTTTAAATCATTGGATTTAGCTTCTTCTCCAGCTAAATAGCTATTTCATGAAGGATTTTGCAATTGATTGGTAAATGGCTGGGATGTAATCAGATCAGATTACATATCGATAAAAGCAAATAGTTATCAATATTGCAAAAGATGTCAACTAAACAATCAAGCTGAGCCCAAGATGTTTTATAATGATATATCATGCTTAAGCTCAGAGACAACACAATGAGATCCAATTGAGTCCAATCATTTATTTGCTTACATCTAATGATAGAATCCTGCCAAACTTAAACTATATTTCTTTTACTTCTTTTAATCTACCAGATATATATGAAGAAAGATTCTATGGTGTGGCTTCCCCATTCCCCATCCATCACAGCACTGTGCAGTATCTTAATCTGAGTTCATCTTTGGGAAAGGTGTTGCCAAAGCTTTTATCCACCAATTTTCCAAGTGCACAATCTATCACAGATATATATTTTTAAAAAGGGATTGAATTTGATTGCTATTTTTTTAAAACTTAAACCTATATTACATGTGAGATTCCAATTCAATGACCTAATAAGGAAAACTTTGTTGACACTAATTCAATCTTTCAAACTGAACAAAAAGAATATTACTTGAGTTCTATTTATTTATTTTAGAGGTTTTTCACTCCAGATCAATTATACAGCTCTATGATTCTACATTCAGTCTTTGAAAAATGATTTTGAACATTGTTCAAGAAAATAGGAAAATATGTTTAATTAATTCAATCAAAAATGTAGGATCAAATTACTAACTTGATTTTTAATGGTATAAGCTTGAAATACTGGTATGTTTTTGGATAAGATATTCTGCAGAGTTACAGGTGAAACTCAAAAAATTAGAATATCATGCAAAAGTTCATTTATTTCAGTAATGCAACTTAAAAGGTGAAACTAATATATGAGATAAGAAATACTCATTACATGCATAGCAAGATAGTTCAAGCTGTGATTTGTCATAATTGTGATGATTATGGTGTACAGCTCATGAAAACCCCAAAAACACAATCTCAGAAAATTAGAATATTACATGCAATCAATAAAACAAGGATTGTACATAGAACAATATCGGACCTCTGAAAAGTATAAGCATGCATCAGTACTTGGTTTGTATCCCTTTTGCAGCAATTACTGCCTCAATGCGGCGTGGCATGGAAGCTATCAGCCTGTGCCAGTGCTGAGGTGTTATGGAAGACCAGGATGCTTCAATAGTTTCACCTTTTAAGTTGCATTACTGAAATAAATGAACTTTTGCACGATATTCTAATTTTTTGAGTTTTACCTGTATGCTTTTGTGGACTCTCAACATTAATTTTATATAATAGTGAAAATGTGTAACATTGAATATTTAATAAAAAATAGTTTTAATTTAATAAAAAAATAGTTTGCAAAATTTATAAAATCTTGCCACAGTGAAACTTTACAATATCAGCACAAGATATTGTTGTGAGATTTGAAAATCTTGTGATTTATGCCAATCTGAAAATATAGTGGGGTACTGCTTTGATGGTATATGGAACTGTAAAAGCTTCTTGATCTATGGCTCAGGGATGAAGGCTCTACCCAAATCTCTTCAAAAAACTATGCGTGAACATCATTTAAACATAATATGCACACCATAGTATGTGTGAAGAAATAATAAAATTGAACATAACCTGTTTGATACAATTGCAATTTTTCCACATTCCAATGCAGATATCAATTCAAAGGAAATATCTGAGCAATATATATTGGGCTTGATTCTTGCTAATAAATATGCATAAACGTGAAACTTGTCAACAGGAAGAGAAACCAGTAGTAAAATTTGAGTCTCCATTGTTACCCAGTGGATCAGACTGGTGTGTGGAAAGACCTATGGACCTTTCATTCCTGTGGAACAAGTTTTATATGATGTCTTTATACTGTGAAATGTATTCTGCTTCCACCAGCCCTCACAAAGGACACAAATATAAGGAGACAACAGAAATTTTTAATTGGAATCTATTGGATCCTGACATTTTCTGATGTTCTCAGGAAAAAGCTGAGTCTTTGGTAAACAGATACTTACTCCAATACCATTCCAGTGTTTTTTTAAAGAGCCTGAAATAAATTAGTGCACTTCTGGCTGAGATAGATCTTAGCTATTGCACATAATGCAATATTTTCTTTTAAAAACTTTTATCTGGAATGTTTTTCTTGTCTAGAATATGCTGAATGAACATGTTTTATAGCTTTTCATAACACCGTAACATGTATTATGAATTGTGTTTGCATTGTTCTGGCAAAATATGAAAGGACGTTAAAGCCAACAAAAATGTACTCCTTTAGTTTCAAGCTAATCTAAATAAACCAGAATGCTGTCAATTGATAATCTTGCAATGTGCTAGAGGCAGAAAATTATTGAAAAACAGAGAAAGGAGGGGGAGGGAGAGTTGTTATGCTGTAATTGAATATGGAATTGGTCATAAGCATGGCAGTGATTAAATGGGTTACCACATGACTCCCCCAATTTAATGACCTTTTTTTGGGTGGCAGCCATTAAGTGAATACTTTATATGGCTATTTTTTGCTGGAAACTAAAAAACTCCACTCAACTTAAAATTATGGACATGTGATGGCAGGATACTGCAAATGGCTATCAATGCAAGTAAGTGTCCAAAATGCAATCATGCAACCATGTTCACACTCTGGGGTTGTAAGTACTTTTTGTGAGTCTGTAATAATTTTAAAGTCGCTAAGCAACGGGTTAACTGAGGACTACCCGTATTTTGTTTCTAACAGTGCTAGGAATACACACATGCACTTGCACAGAAATCTTTTAAATTTGTGATTACTATTTTAGACAATGTGTTGGCAACTTCTTAATAAACTATGACATTTTTACGGTTGAACATCTTTTTAAAAAATGGATTAATCCAATAAATCTAAATTATTTGATTAGTAGTTTATCACTAAAATTACATTTTTTCACTTTGATATAAGATCTGTCTTCTTTTCAGCACTATCATTTCCCTCTCCGATATTCAGTAGGATGATGAACTAATGAACCAAGCTGCAGTAGTTCACCCAATTACTCTTGTTCTTGTGCAAAATGGCTTACATTGGCAGACTTCATAGATTTCACTACCATTTAACTTCTGAGTATGAAATGTCAGCTTTATCAAGTTACTGAATCTGAAATGTCAACTCCATCAAGTCACTGAGTAAACTTGCTGCCACTTCTTTAATAGGTGAATACGAAGATGAATGTTAACATAATGCTTAAGTTCCCAATTTATCTTAAGATTCTTTAGGGCAAGGATGCCTCAATTGTTTTCCTGACCACTTACTGAAGCCTGCAAGGTGGCTCCTTTTTTTCTTGATAAAGAAGGAATATCCAGATGCTCCAAAGTTATAATACATTGCAAACTGTAAACCTGTGAAAACTGTAAAATTATTATTTAGAATGCTTAATTTACCAGTATGGTTAGTCATGGGAATGGATCTAGCCATCCAACAGATCTCTACCAGACCAGGCTACCAAAGGAAGGGAGATGCCACTTGATTTATCCCTTGTAAAACAATGGCCCAGAGGTTTCTGGAGTAAAGGGGTAATAAACCCATTTAGTTCTGAATGGAAAGTCTTGAGACTTAATCAACATATCCCTTGGCTGTATATTCATACGTTGCAACAAACATCAACTAGTTTATCTTAAAATAGTATTTCTAAAATCAATGTTTCCCTGAAAATAAGATTTTTTGACCTCCAAAAAACTCTTATTTTCAGGGGATATCTATTCCATTGTCTTACTTTGTGGTGACACTGAAAATTCCACCCAGCAGGAGCCTGTGTGGCTGCTGTGAACCAACTTCTTCTGTGGCCCTTGCTGCTACTTGCATGTGGTGCCCCCAGCCTCCATTTCAATGTCATAGCCTTTCAGGAAAAGCCTCTACAGCTGAGAAATGAGCTCCGGACTGATGCATGCAGTGCCCTCCCAGCTTCTGTTTCACCATCAGAGGCCTTTTGCTGTCAATCCCAGCTTGTTTCTCAGCTGCAGAGGCCTTTCTTAAAGGCCTTTGATGGAAAAATGGAGGCTGGGGGAGATGCGCGCAAGCAGCAGCAGAAGTGGGCAGGCAAGGAGATGCAGGTGTCAGGGCACGGGGTACCTGGTTGCAACTGTCCTAACGTAAGCAGGAATGTGGAGCAGCTCTACATCCTCCCAGCCCCAGCCCAGCTTGATTTTTACCTGTGCCTACCCCCCATCTCATGCAACCAGATGCAATAGACTGGGCAGAATCTTAACTAGAGCTTAATTTGGGGGGGGGGGTAGGCCTTATATTGGGTGCACATGTAAAAATCAAGCTAGGTCTTATTTTCAGGATAGGTCTTATTTTTGGGGAAACAGAGTAGTAATTTTATAAAGAACATTGGGAACTAAAAGACAAACATCAGTGTTATAGTATTTCATTTATGTATTTCTTATACAAATCTGGTTTGCTGTTATTAAATAATTAAAGCACATGATTACTTTCAAACTTTCACCTGAAGTCTGTCCAACCACATAAGAGCAACAAAAACAAAGTCTTTTCTGATAAAATTAACTTTATTGAAAATGAAGAACACAAGTGCTGTACGTTTTCATTTCAGTTTATCGCATTTCCTATTTAGATATCCAATGTTTACTCTGCATTATAAATTTTATGAAGCATTTAGTAATAAGGTACAAAAACAAAATTGTCTTCTTCACACAAGTGTTGCAAGTAATCACAGGAAACAGATGCTTGAAATGGAAAGACTCTTGAAAAACATGAAATGTTTGTATACAAGTACTATCAGTAGATGCTTGTCTTCGCAGTAAACATTAGCCTTATGCAAATCTCACTTGAATTCACTTAATTAAGAAGCTGAAAAGAAAGAGAAAATGAGTAAATGCATCAAAAATGGGCACATATGTAGCTCTTACATTACTCTTGTTAGTAAAAATTAAGATTTGTAACTTTGGAGGCTGGGAAAAGCTAATAAATATTAGCATATTAGAATTACAATCCAATCATATAATGAATCTGTACAAAATGGAAACATTTAATGATGTTTTAAATTGTCTGAAGAGCTGAAAGGGGGAAAAAAGTAGATATTTCACAAAGTATATATTTTGCAATATCAGGGGATGCCTTAAACATTTGTGACAAATATCAGGTTTTAAAAAACAAAACTGCAATTAAATAGTGGTAAAATTACAAGTATGTAATCTGTGGATTTAGGCTGTAAATGGGTATCCAGTTTCCTTTAATATTCTTAGATAAAACTACTAAAATATAGCAGCAAAATGTATAATTGTTAGCAGCATTTATTTTTTTAAACGATCTTTCCTCAAAGATATGCTAAAGTATTATAAATGTCTCAGCCTCTGGCAAAATAATAAAAATGTTAAGCTTTCACAGGTTTATTTTTTTAACAAAAGCAATATAGTTGCCTATCTCCACTTCAAATAATTAATACTTTTAATTATTTCAGCATAATCATTTGGAATGATGGCCAAATGAATTCAGTAGAATTTCGTCTGGAACAAGATTTTTATCAGTGAAGTCTTATCTAACAAAAAGTGATTAAACATTTTGTGACACAAGAAATAGATGGTCTTACAAAATGGCTTCCCTGAGGTGGCTTCTACTTTCATAGTAGTTGCTATTATGGCCACAAGTTACTATTTACTAGAACACACATATGTGTAAGATGTTACCAAAATTGTCACATACACATATATTCCAATTTGCTTATTCCTTATAATTATTTTGTGCATGTATGTTAACTGAAAACAAAGTAATTTTATAATTGGTTAATGGAAAGGATTGCAGTAACACAGAAGCTTGCCCACTGTATCTGAAGATCCTTGTGAGCCTAGGTCTATTTACATTATTTTGTTGCAAAAATGATGAAAAATCTATTAGTTACAAATATAGCACCATTCTCCCATTCATGTTTTCTATTAAAAGGTGTATATTGTACTTCATTTGAACCTTTTAATGAGCTAACAAAATAATCATAAATAGTAACCATTGCCAGCCATGTACAGAATTCAATTTTGCAACACCACATAAACTATATTTTTATATTTGCTATCAGAACATTTCTTTCTTCTTCCCTGTATGCTAGAGACTTAAACATAGTAACTTTTTCTCAAAGGACAGTAACTCCATTTTCTTCCTCTCTTTCTCACACTTTTCAGAGAGATATTGTAGAGATAAGGAAAATGCTACAATATTATTTTTCAGATGCAGTGACTAGTAATGTCCATAATGTCCTGAGTGTCCTATAGATTTATACTAAGGCATTTCAATTATTTCACTTTTTCCTCTTCAAAGAATTCCCAACATGCCAATTTGAAATTTAATTTAATTTATAATCAGCTGCCCTTTTTAATTGTAGACCAAGAATGGATTTGTTCTTTTTATCAAATAACCCCAAGATACCTTTTTTAGTTAGACATTGCCAGTGCAAACCTAGTTGGCATATTCAGTATGTGATTAAGACTCATTTTTTTGTTACCAATGTGAATTACATTGAAACATCCTTTGAATGTTCTTGAATCTCAGATTTAGAGAGATGTAGAAGAGAGACTCAGCTAATCCACCACACAAAGATGATTTAGATGTAAAAGATGTAAAGAGGACTGGTGGCTAAAATGTATGATGAACTTTGTGGGAGCTAACAAAGAGAATGATTTGGGGTGATATGATAGTTTTCCAATATTTGAGAGGTTGTCACAGAGAAGGGTCCACTATTCTCCAAAGCATCTGAGGGAAGGGCAAGAAGTTACAGATGGAAGCTTATCAAACAGAGATCCAACTTGAGAATTAAGGAGAAAATTCCTCTCAATGAGAACAATCAACCAATAGCAGTAGACTTATATACCGCTTCATAGGCCTTTCAGGCCTCTCTAAGCGGTTTACAGAGAGTCAGCATATTGCCCCCAACAATCTGGGTGGAATGGCTTGCCTCTAGAGCAGCGGTTCTCAACCTGTGGGTCGCAACCCCTTTGGGGGTCAAACGACCCTTTCACAGGGGTCGCCTAAGACCATCGGAAGACACATATTCTTGAAAAAATACGGAAAACATAAAATAATTTTATCATTGGGGGTCACCAGAACATGAGGAACTGTATTAAAGGATCATGGCATTAGGAAGGTTGAGATCTACTGCTCTAGAGCTTATGGGTGCTCCATCATAGGAGGTTTTTAAGAAGAGACTGAGCAGCCTTTGGCTGGAATCATATAGGGTTGCCTACTTAAACAGGGGCTTGGACGGGGCTTAAATAACATTTATCAAAAAGTTAAGGACTGCTTATGGTTCCCATTAAATTTTATATATAGGGGTAAGTCATAGCTATTTGTGGTGTTTCTAATAACACATTTGTTATTTCATGTTTATTCATATATATGAATAATATTTACACACACACACAGAGATTTTTCCACACATTTTATCTCTTCACTGTCAATTTCTATATGGATATGTCTCTTCCTTGCAGTGGTCATGAGTTTGGTCTTTTTTTGATGTGCAATTTTTGATGTTTAGAGATCAACATTCTTACTTTCTTCTTGATAAGATGTTCCAGGCCTTCTCCAGTTTCTGAGTGAAGAGTTGTATCATCAGCATGTAAAAGATGTTTTTTCCACCAATCTTTACCCCTAATTTTGATTCTTCAAGATCCGGCGTCCTCATCAGCATATTAATTCGACCAGATGTGCTGGTATTCTCAGATCTTGTTGGATTCTCCATAGCTTTTCATGATTAACACAATCAAAGGCTTTCTTGTAGTTGATGAACCACATCTAAATGATATTTTAATGTTCAAGATATTTTTCCATGATCCAGCAGATCTGCAATATGCTCTCAAGTGTCATGACACCTTTGAAAGCCAGCTTGGACATATGGCAATTCCATTTCAATGTTGATGCTAGATGTTGTTGTATAATTTTAAGCAATTTTAAGAATCTTGCTCATGTGAAGCAATTGTGTGGTAATTGGAGCAATATTTAGAGTCACCCTTTTTCGGCAGTGGAATGAACCCTGAGGGTTTGCAACCCTGTAGCCACTTGATGGTTTCCCAAATTTTCTGGCACAGACCTCTAAAGACTATAGGGGATACAGGTCTCAGTAATTCTGCAGGGACAATGTCAACATTTTTCAGTCTTCTTGTTTGGCAATTGGTTCATTGCCCATATGACTTCTTCCTCATGGATTGCCAGTTCTGTTTCTACTTCTCTTTCATCTTCAATATTCAACATTGCATTTACAAGCAACAAATGATGATTGGATCTTTCTGACTTGCATAAATGCATTCCTGGTGTGAACCTTCATGTAATCTTCTTAGTAGTAGTGTCCAGTAGTTTTTCATCTCAATTTTATGTATAGTAGAGGTTTTGGTGACATCAAATTTCTTTGGAGGCACCGACTTTTGATTGTGCATAATTTGACTTTAGTCTTTGCCACCAACAATTCATGATCTGAATCACAATCAGTACTTGAATATATCTTAACAGCAAGGACTCAACTGGGCCATCGATGAGTGTATATAATATAGTCAATCTGATTATGGTGAAGTCCATTTGGTTGCAAAAGTGGAAAAGTGGCTCTTGGGCTGTTTCAACCATTTATTCAGTTGGAAAAATTGTACCAAATGATCACCTGCATTGTTCCTCTTACCTAGACCAAAATGATTAGTGATCCTTGTCTCTGTTTGTTTGCCAATTTTTGCATTGAAGCTGACCCAAATGTAAACAATGTTTTTAAAGACATTTTTTCATAGTTTCTTGGACCATGGGATAAAAGCCGTTTCAAGCTTTGTGCAACAATTGTTGGGGCATAGACTTGGATAACTGTGATGTTAGGGGGTTCGGCACAAATTCTGATGATCATAATTCTATCACTGATAGTGATAGAATTTTATCTCTGCTCTAGCAAGTTTCTTGCTTGCAATAAACACCACTCCATTTCTTTTCCTGGTATCATGTCTGAATAATAGACAGTGAAGTCCTCAACTGCAACAGTGCACACAAGCCCTTCTCCTGTGACCAGAGGCTATCTGCATGGAAAGGACAAGGGGGTATCTGCATGGAAGGGGGATTTTCTCTTTTTTTAACAGAAGAGAAAAAAAGTTTCTAACGAACAACAGAAATGGGATGTAAAACATAGTCACTCAACAATAGTTTTATCACATTTTCTCCTTCAGGCCTATATGTATTTTAAAAAAAATGTTTTTATACTATATGTCACTCTCCAAATTCTTACAAGTTGGAAAGTTACAAAAACGCAGTTAGCTATGTCAATTTAGAGGAGTCATGATTGAAATTTTGAATGAATTCTATCTGTATTTGCATCAGCATCTCTCTTCCCATTAAAACTGCAGCAATTACTTGATGTTACCTGATGATATTTACATAAAATATTATGTAAAATGTGTAACTGAAGAAAAAAAAGTGTTTGAAAATGAAATTTATTTCCAAGTTTACTTTTGGTGCCTGCTAGAAATAGTAACCAGGAATACTCAGAAAGAAGAGGGGAAAGGCTACTTGGCCTATGTCTTCAGAAGTTGAGTTGGCAGATGGGAAAGCAGGAAAACTGGCACTGCTTTTCCCAAACCCACTGATTTGGTAACATTGGAATCCCTTGCATTCTGTAATGTTAACAAATGTTTTAGATCAACCTCAGATTATGGGTCATAGGATAGAACTGATTCCTACTGAGCCAAGGTGGCGCAGTGGTTAAATGCAGCACTGCAGGCTACTGCTAGATCAGCAGGTCAGCGGTTCAAATCTCACCGGCTCAGGGTTGACTCAGCCTTCCATCCTTCCGAGGTGGGTAAAATGAGGACCCAGATTGTTGGGGGCAATATGCTGACTCTCTGTAAACCGCTTAGAGAGGCCTGAAAGGCCTATGAAGCGGTATATAAGTCCACTGCTATTGCTATTGCTACTGATAATACTGCAGCATATATGACTGGGATACAAAGATCTTTAACAGAGGACAAAATTGGGAACAAGTCCTTTTCTTAGTACTCAGAATGTAATTTTGGAAACAACATGTGATAATTTCCCAAATCAGCCAAGATAGTGGGATTTGAAAACTGAAGTATAATTGCATAATCTTCATTGGACAATGCCTCCAGAATGTGCTTTCTGTTGACAAGCAATACTATTGGCAAGCAAATGCTGTGTCTGCCATATTGCAACTCCAGAGTCAGTTTGCAGGTTGGACATCTATTCCAGGAAATATGCTTTTCTTACTAATCCTCAGCAAGTAAAGTATTCAGCTCCAAAATCTTCTTGAAATGGAATGACTCATAAACTGATTTCCTTCACAATCTACTTTAATTCTAGCTGAAGTCCTATCAGAAACATCAACCTGTTTCATATTATAGAATGAATCACTGTTCAGAAAGGCTACCTGTTTCTACTGATGCACAGAATGTCCTTCATATTGTTATAATTTGCTTAGAATTATCCTAAAATGTAGAATGTAATACATTATTATGTGTTCATCTAAATAAAAGTTTCATACATAGTTACAGCATATTTGTTCATAAATTCATAAGTCTCAGGGAAAAAGTTGGAAGCACATTGCTGGTAGAATGAGGTAACTTGAATGGCTTGGCTAAGTTATTTGTGGCTTACCTGTATGGATAGCCATGGTATTTGGAGCGGAATATCGACAACAGGAAGCTGAAGAAAAAAACTACCAGACCCAATCCTACTAGGCATATTACTGGAAGGAAAAAAAATCTGTTATCATAAAGATATTATATTCCATATTAACTAAAATGACATACAGGCATACTTTGAAATACATAAGGTTAATTGGGTCATTTCTTGTTATCTTTCTTATATTATCAGTGGCAAGACTATAGTTTTTTAAGAAAAATAGATTTTCAGCAGATTAGCTTTCCTTAACAATATAAACAAGAAAATGGCCATCTATAAGAAAAAGAGGACAAAAGGCAGCAGTTAAGAAAGCATTCCATAATTCTGAAATGTTCATTATTTTAGAGTATTGGGAAGAATGGAAAATAAAAACAAACCAGGGCATTTTATTTGCCCATTGTTCTCAAATCTTCAGCATCCAGACCATGGCATACATTAAAAAAAGAAGCAGAAGAACTGTCCAGGTCTTATTATATTAAGGGGTAAATTAGACAACCCCATGTATATTTTCTTAATCACAACTATGGGATTTTCTGTATGAAGATTACATTCTGTTTACATATCATTTTTGTTGTAAAAAAATCCAATGTATTTTTTAAAATAATGTTTAATGTAATTTGCTTGGAATATGGATGTAGCTTGGACCGGCAACATGTTAAAATCCTGTGCTTTCCATAGCAAATGTCCAATTCTCCACTTAACTCTCTCCCCTATCACCACCATTATCTACACATGCCACCCCTTCCCATTTCATTTTAAAAACACAATTCAGTCAACTGTTAATTGCAAGACATTGTACTGGCTTAGTAAATTGCTCATTACTTTACTTTTAAAGTAAGCAATAACACCACTTCATTATTAGAATTAAATTTTCTAAGTAAGGCTTTGATGATTTCTAACTTATTGTTATATTAGCACTCACTTTCATACTAGACTTTAGCTATTCTGTCAATTCAGAAATATCTGCTACAACTCATTTCTTTTCTCGTTCAAAGCGAAAGTCTGCCAACTCCCTTCTTAATTTTTCAACTGGCTCACTGGTATGCATCAAAGCTGTTTCAACTTTCTGATTATTCTTTTTAACATTCTTTATCTCCTTGGCCCATCCTAGTTACAAAAGTAGTTTATAAAATGACTGAAAGTTTAACTCATCAACTTGGAATGCAGCACATTTCAAAGAACTCTTTCAAGTTCTCCTTTTTATTTAATACGATATGAAAATGTCACTCCAGGTGTGAATTCAGTTTCAAGCATCCTCTTTGCATAAAAGAAGGGTGCTTCTTTTATGTTTACTATATCTGGTTCTTTAATTAGAGGAGAACGACAGAGAGACTGCTGATGCTTAAATGTGGAGAAATGATTCCACATTCATATATAAAAGCTAAAATAGCTTGGTAGTTGGCAAAAAGTCAGTTCAGACAGAAATCTATAGTTATCCCTTTTGAAAGGCTAACTTTCAATGTAGCATATTACAGTAGAATACAGTGTAAAAACTTGGCTGTTCCAGCAGGCCTGGGGCTGTTGACCTCACCGTTGAGGTCCAGCCCCGATTAGAATGAATGTATGAGGGTGTTGCTGTTTTTAAACTGTTTCTTTTCTCGTTATGTGTTTTTTTCCCCTCTTATTTTTTGTAAGCCGCCCGGAGTCCTTCGGGATTGGGCAGCATATAAATATATTTAATAAAATAAAATAAATAAATAAATAAATAAATAAATAAATAAATAAACTGTCCACTTCCACCCACCATTTGGGGAATTCAGCCACTGCTAAGAAAAAATAAAGGATGCATACCTGTATAACAAAGCATGGCTAGTTCTAAATGGCCCACAAGTTCTTTATTCTGCATCAAGCAGCTTATTCAATAGGAGGAATGCATTTCAAGTAACTTGTATGCTTCTGCTCTTATGCTGCCAATATATTCACATTTGAAAATGCTGTGATAAACATGGGCACAGCTTTTAATAAACTGTGGGTTTCCATGGCAGTTTGCCATAGTTTCAATTATATTTTAATGAGAAGAAAAGAAATTATCCATTTAGTCATCAAACAACTTACTTCTCCTTTTCCCAACATCTCCCTTGGAGGTAGCAGCTTCATTCAAAAGAACCATTCCCATGGTGATAGCAGCATCGATATCATTGTTGTCAAGGAAACTATAGAAATGTTGAAGTTTCACAAAGCCAACAGTTCATCTTTAACATTAGCAGGTATTAATTTAGTGGTTTTAAAAAAAACTAAAGGTGTTTACCAATAGTAAATGTATGCATTATTAATTACTATCTATAATACACATGTTAATGCTTATTCCCCCAAAGCTACATTTAAATTATTTCATAAAGTATGTCTTCATATGTCTTCAAGATGGATAGGATCTACCCACTATACTTGAAGAATTGAATAACATTACTGCATTCAGCAAATATTTTAGTCACTAAACTTTTAGCTCTTAATTGCTAGCTTTTACAAATGCAAACAAGAATATAATGAAATAATGTAACCAATTTGCAAATATCCTTAAGCTGTTCCTAAAATTATTTGAAAGTATATCAACAAAAAGGCAACTTTTACAACTCTAATTAACATCTGTTCTGGTCACTCAGTCTACAACTAAATAGGATTGATGCTTTGTGAAAGCTGCTATTTATTAAAAAGAAAGTAAAAAACCCAGTAATAAACAAAACCCTTCTGGTTTTAAAATTGTTCATTTATATACAGTATTTGCCAACAGTAAATCAGAACTGTGATTCTTGTAAAAAGCTTAATTTAACTTATTAAATTGTTTGATTTTAGGTAATATTGAGGGGAAATGTTTACTGTCCTATTCACAGCATAAACTGAACCTGTCAATTATTATCACAATTTCATTTGTGCTTGTTACATTTCACCTTAACTTCTTTGGGAAAATAAAGACTCAGCAAGGGTTACACATTCACTTTTCTATCAGTAAAAAGTGGAGCACAACTCCAGGGCCATTCTAATGAAACTGATTTCCTTAATCCCTTTCAATCTTGGTGCAATCCCTGTTTTGGGACATTAAATTATTTGTTTGATTATAAAGCATATTTTTTGTTATACCATCCTATGTACCCGTGAAGCAGGTGAAATATAGTGTTTTAAAAAGTAATCATTCGTGAAAACCAGTGTCAAAATTGTTTGAGAATTAGCAGGTTTTATTTAAGAAAAGAAATTTGTAAATTCTAAGGTTTGATTGGACATATGCCTTAAGCACATTGTAGTTGCTGTGGTTTTCTTATAGAATATACAAATAAAATAAATGTCAATGCTTAATAAGCCTTTAACAGACCCACATTGTACCATGCACTGATGTGCTTCTTTTTCCCGTTTTCTCAATTAATAAAACTAAAAAAAAGAAAATCACAGTAAAGATGCCTAAGGCAGAAAATCCAGCTGGTGCCTCCACAAATATGTTAATGAACTGAAAAATCAAGAGTGGGATGTATAAGGAGGAGATGATTCAAGATCTTCCTCTTCTTTCCTTCTCTTTAATAGGTTCTACCACTTTTGACTTTGGTTAGTTCAAAGGAGCTTTACATTTACTTCAGAAATGTAGAGTGCACATATAATTTGGGCATGTAAATTTTTTTCAGATATTTTAATTATTTCTTATATTATGACTTGGTCGGCAAGAGGAGTCTAGTCAAAAACACATGTACAATTCCTTCAAGATTTTAAGGGAACATTGTTTTTCTGTTAAAAAGTTTTAAAGACAACATCCATCAAGAATGTATTTTTATCTGGTGACTTATCAAGAAACAAATGCAGTTTCATGACATACTGGGGATATACAAGTGATCTGAAAGCATCTAAACTGAAGATGATCAATAGATAGCTTCCTGTGAGCCATCAGTTCCATTTTGGAGGGACCATCAGATAGTTTAAAATTCCAGCTAACTGAAGCAAAGTTTGGGTAATAAAAAGTTTGGAACACTTAGAAATAAGCTGCATACTCCAGAATGCTGCTGATAAGTTGCTGTCTTTCTCTAGTTCACATTTCTTATATTAGCTATAAGAGCTTTTTTTTTTTTTTAAAGACAGAAATAACTTAATTTTATCAATGTCAGAGACTCTGGCATTTCTACCCATATAGCTAAAAAGACAGAAAAATAAAATTGGCCAAGTTTCTTATTCATTGTATGTGAGCAGGCAGGCACTTGGCCTTCTTGTCCTTCAGGCAACTCAACTGGAAAATTGAAAAAATAAAATCTTGCTGAAAAAACAGATGCTACATCTGAACCTGAGTAAATAAGTTTCAGTGCATAAAAAAATTAAAAGACATTGGCTTACTATGAGTTAACCATTCAAATACTCATTTTAATTTTTAAAAGATGAATGTTTGGTTGCACTATGCATTGTTGATTAGTCCAGATTGAACCCAACTCAACATTTATTAGATGTATTTATGCATAGGGTGATAATTACCCACATTTATTAAATCCTGGCACCATGGAAGAGGTCAATGACTGCAAATGGAATAATGAGGTCAGGAATGCTGTCAATTCCCTACAATTGAAGTTTCCCAATGGATCTTTCCTTTCAACATTGTCTGCCACTAGCTGACAACGGACAGCATCCTTTGGGATGAGCATCAGGAGTGAATGTCAACATTTCAGAACCTGTAGCAATTTCCAGGATGAACTACTTCAAAGTTCTATTGTTATTCAAGGACACTCAAGCAGCAAGGAGTAACAGCAAGATTTCAATCAGTTCCCAATGGGATAGCTGCCCTTGTCTTAGTCCTTCCATTCACATGCTCAGCATCATATAGTTCTTGCCAAAATTAGCACAAATACCCCTTGCCCATTATTTTTCATACTTTGTGAGCGAATCATCTGAGAGTAAATAGCATTTTACAGCGCAAACTATAAAATCACTGGTTCCAAAATAAAGTTGTAAAGGATTTTATTTATGTGTTATATTATGTGTTAACAGTAGACAAGCCCCACCTTTCCTTATGGAAAAAGATGATTTGAGATTCAGTTGAAGTATGAAGAATCTGATTTTTTCAGTATAGAGCATTTCTGCCCAACTGATGTTCATTAAAATATAGACAAATGGATTAAATTCCTAAATAATTCTAATTGCAAGTCAAGCAATTTGCTTATTGGACAACATTCAAACAAATTTTGAAACAATATTGAGAACTGTCATGGGAACCCATGGTGCTTCAGATGCTGCTGAACACTCCTTCCAGGAACAAGGAACACTTAGAGTTACAGATCATTAATACCGGAGGGTCGCAGGTTTGACCATCCAAGCCTAAAGAAATTTGAATTTTCTGCTCTGATGCAGGCTAACAAGCAATCTCCACTCTCTATAAAGACCAGCAAACAGCACCACACAACAGACATTTCATTACTTAGCTGAGACTAAAAAAAATAAGTACATTTCAATATTAACTGGAACACTTTCCAATCATGACACTTTTGATTACCTTCCTGCAATGTGCTGAACATAGATTGCTGTGCCTTAGGGCTTGTTTCTGAATGCTGTTTGTTTTACTTTAGAAATATTTCTGAAAATTCCAAAGTGCCCTTTATCAAGTATGTAGTCTGAATGAGGTGCTGTTCCTGTGCAGATATTCAGTTCATCCGTCTTAATTTTGGGGATCAAAATTAAACTAGGGAATGAAAAAAAGGTTTAGAGGATGAACACTGCAACAATTGTAGTAAATATGAATGACAGAGCACAACCTGATTTTGAAACTAGCCATCACACTAGTCTCCTTGTGTAGATGGACTGGATATTTACCACCAAATATATTAAGCCATTATATTTGACTCAAGTTCTTCAATTACTGTGACATCAATGACCTTTGGGAGTTGGCTCAGGAATTATTAGCACATTTCTTAGGCACCACACAATGTTTAAATAAATAAATTATATTTAAAAGAATATGCCTTGAAGCTTTATTCTATAAATACATGGAGAAGAAAAGATATATTCATATAAGGATAAAGAGATAAGGTGGGCTAGCAATATTGGCCTTTTTTTTTCTTCAGTAAGTTTTAAATCCAAGGGGAAAAAATACTTCACCAGGCATAAGGAAGAATTTCCTGGGGGTATGATAAATGACTATCTGCTAAGAGATTTGAAACAGAGAATGGATGGGTATCTGAAATAACAGTGTATTTGCTGCATTAGTGGGGTATTGGACCGAGCCAGAAGCAGGAAACATACTTTAGATACTATTAAACTACAGCTTCCAGCACTTCTGCCAATTGGTTGCATTAGTTGAGTGGCTGGCATTACCAACTACAAGACTGAGTTTGCTATCAGTATAGAATCATTTTTCCTTGTATATAATCCTAATCTGATAAATAAATGGTAATTTGTAATTTTTGCAATTTGTCTTCATCTAAAAATGAGATACCCTTTTCTTATGTTTCTCTCTCTGGCAGTAAATACAAATCTTGCAAGAAGATTCCATTGTTTGACATATAATAGGAAAACATTATATATTATATAAAATTATTGTTTTAGTCATTCAGTCATGTCTGACTCTTGGCGATTTTATAGGTGCTTTGCATGCCACCCTGTCAAGCTTAGTTACTTTCAGTTATTGGGTGTTCATCTTTGTATCACATGTTATGTTATCAAGCCAGCAGGTTCTTTGCTTGCCCCTTTTTCTTGTTTCGCTAACCTCCTAGCGTCACTGACTTCTCTAATGAATTCACACACATGAAATGGGCTAAAGTAAATCAGACATAGTCTTATGATTGTAGTTTCTAGTGATGCGTTTGGTTTCATTTGATTTAGCATCTCTGTTAGTTTCTCTGGCTGTCCAGGATATATGCAATAATTTATATCAACAACACAATTCAAAGGCATCAATTCTTCTTTGATCAGCCATTCTTAGTATCCAACTCTCACACTCATTCATCATTATAGGGAAGACTAATGCTCTAACTAGCCACCTTATTGTTTTTTTTTAACAATAGCTTTGCTTTTCCAGATCCTATTCCAGAATAAGAATACAATGTTAACCACTGTAGTGTGGCCTAAGGTTATCCGGCGTTTGATTTCAGGAGTGGAACTGCCATCATGATTCATTTTTGATGCAAGGAAGATAAACTGAACTAATTCAATTTCTTACTTATTGATTTTACACATCTCATGTCCATCTGCAACTGTTGTCTTTATCTTTGTTTTCCTGATGTTAAGACTCAATTCTATTTTTTAACTTTTATTCTTGATTTTTTAAATAATATTTTCCAAGTTTTCCTTACTGGCATTGTATCATCTGCATACCTCAAATTATTTATGGTTCTTCCCCCATTCTTCACTCCAAAATATATATGAGCCATGGTGGCACAATGGTTAGAATGCAGTATTGTAGACTAACCCTGCCTACAGTCAGGCGTTTGCTCCTGAGTGGCTCATGGTTGACTCTGTCTTCCATCCTTCAGAGGTCAGTAAAATGATGAGCCAGATTGTTGGGGGCAATATAGTGGCATTTGTAAACTGCTGAGAGTGTGCCGTAAAGTACTGTGGAGCAGTATATAACTCTAAGTGCTATTGCTATTACTATATAGCAGTGATGTGTGGTGAGGTTTATGGCTGGTGAGGCAAAAAGAAAGACATAGCTCACTCCCCGGCGCTTGAAAGCGGGCAAAAGACGCCCTGCCGCTATGTCTGACATAGAGGCGTCCCACCTCTATGTCGGACATAGCGCCGGGGAGCACGCTATGTCTGCCACAGAGGCGAGATGCCTCTATGTTGGACATAGCAGCAGGGCATCTCTTGCCCACTTTCAAGAAAGCTTTCTTGAAAGCGTCTTTTGCCCGCTTTCAAGAAAGCAGGCCTGCTTCTATGGTGGACACAGCACCGGGGCATCTGAAGCGTCTGAAAGCCCTGCCGCTGTGTCCAAAATAGAGGCGTCCTGCCTCTATGGCAGACATAGCACCGGGGCAGCATGGCGGCTTTTGCAAAGCTGCCCTGCTGCCCCAGCGCTAGAGTCGAAAGACGCCTGGCTGCTATGACCAACATAGAGGAGTCTGCCTCTATGTCGGACACAGTGGCAGGGCTTTCGGACGGTTTGGACGCCCCGGCGTGCCGGGGCGTCCAAACCGTCCAAAAGCCCTGCCACTGTGTCCGACATAGAGGCATCCCGCCTCTATGTCGGACACAGCGCCGGGGCATCCGAAAGCCCTGCCGCTGTGTCTGCCATAGAGGTGTCCCGCCTCTATGGCTGACACAGTGCAGGGGTGTCCGAAAGCCCTGCCGCTGTGTCCGACATAGAGGCATCCTGCCTCTATGGCGGACATAGCGCCGGGTCGTCCAAAAGCCCTGCTGCTATGTCCAAAAGCCCTGCCGCTATGTCCAAAAGCTCTGCTGCTATGTCCAACATAAAAAAGTGCCAGCCCGTGCGCCAGCAGAGGCAGGTAACACACACACACACACACACACACACAACTTACAATAATACAATTATTTACAAATTACATTAATTTTGAATTCCTCCCCCTCCTTCCGACCCACACACCTTTTCCAGCTGTTTCAGAGAGGATTTCAACTCTGCTCTTGTCTGCCATGATGAAAATGTAAAAACGTAAAAGGAAAAAGGCAAGAGCTGCTGAGGTCAGGCAGGGTTAGCTGCTGCCAGAGTCCCCAATGGATGACTCTGCTTAACTGTTTAAAAAAGCCTCTAAAAAAACACCCTCTACAGGAGGAGACGAGAGAACCACGTGCCTCATCTACATAAGGAATTTTTTGGCTTTTAACCCTTGCTTAACTCTGCTCGAGTGATCATAAAGATAGACTAAATGAGGCACGTTGTTCTCCTGTCTCCTCCTGTAGAGGGCACGTTTTAGAGGCTTTTTTAAACAGTTAAGCACTAAGGAGAGTCATCCACTGTGACTCTGGCAGCAACTACCTCAGCCTTTTTCCTTTTAATTTTTCTTTTCTTTTCATAACAGTGGTAAGGCCCTGCCTCCACTGACTGCACGTCACTGCTATATAGTTAGGGTTCACATATATACATTACATTTGAAAGTGCCAAGCTTATTATATAGAATCTGTTACACTTTCTTCATTGTCTATTTGACATGGTGTTTTAGTCAATCATATATTTGTTAAAATTACATTTTCATAATCAAACAGAAAAGAAACATTTTAATATTTAAGTTATGAATGATTTTGAAAAACTATTAAAGGTCAAAGCTACATATTGTGCAAAAACAGAATACATTATTTAGAGGAATTAAAGCAGTATGGATTGCAGCCTTGAGTACATAATTTCAGTGATAATCAGTCTGCCTTTAAAAGTAATTGGAGTGCATAATTCCAGTGTGAATTTCAACCATCATAGTTCTTACTCGAAAAGAACACTCATATTGTTTTTAGAGGAACTCCTCAAAGAAAGTTCTTATAATGCTAGGCTACTTCAAATGATCTCTGCTGCAGAAAATGAAAACTCTCACTAAAACCATCATATCCGTGAAGGTAAAGATTTTAAAACCCATTTCAATCCATCCCAGTCACAACAAGCATAATATGGAACTACAGCTGACTGGATGACAGACCACTGATGTTCAGATCTTTCCTTTTCAGCTAGCTAACACCTGGACTGCTTAGAAAGGTGCCAATCAAACTGGTTGGAGAAAATAGGTTTTGAAAGGCTTGAAAATGAGAAACCATAATAAAAATTGAGACACAGATACACAATTACACTTTAAACACAAACAAACACAAATATCACCCGCCCAGCTGTCTAGATTTGTTGACCAGAGATGATAAAACATTGATTTGTCCTCTGGAAAAAGAAATAAACTGTGGCTGAGAGTCTGTAGAACTCCAAACAAAAACACAGTTATCAAAACCTATGGATTTATATAAAAGAACATTGTTTAATTCTTATTAATTTATTAACTGGTTTAGCCATTTTGCTTTATTTCCTGCTTTGTCAGATGATTGCCCAAATTTGCCTGCTGTCCCTTATAATTGAAAGGCTGTTTCCAAACATTTACTTGACAACATACTGCAGCCCTATACAAGTAGTCTCTCACAGAATATAGAGTATTGTGTGGATGACACACATGCACAATTTTCATTTAAAGTTCTTTTGTATGGTTGATTTGAAGATCTGCAAGGAGTTAAAAAGCATGCAAACAGATAAATAGAATAGAATATATATTTGGCCAAGTGTGATTGGACACACAAGGAATTTGTCTTTGGTGCATATGCTCTCAGGCACCACCTTGGTGGAAAGGTAACAGCAACTTTATACAATGCTGACTCCCTTGTTTAGGAAAGGGACATAAGCATTGCCCCCTAGAGCTGGACACAAGTGCCAAGAGAAACCTTTATACATTTTTTTAAAAATATGGCTGGAAGGAAATTCAATTGAATGTGCTTTTAGTTGTATATGAAACTAGGAACTTTCATTTTGGGGAGCCATTGGTTCAAACCACAGCAGTTATACCTTTCTCTGTGTTCACTCATGCTTATTTAATAATCTTTTCTTTTATCTGCCATAATGATTTTGTTTTCTTTCTTCACGCAAAGAATACGACTTGGTTTCCTTTTGTCATACATAAACTAATGTCTCAAAATGAATATAAATAAATATAAATACTTTCATTATCTTTATGCAAATATAATGAAGGATGGAATGGTTTTGAGGATGACCTCTGAGAGGGATAGGGCAGAAGATCAATTGTAAAAATCAGTGGAATAAAAGATAACTTCAGAAAGCTTCTTGGCTGCCTGACTGATTTAATCAAATCAATAGCCACACTACACAGGCAAGGAAGTACATAAAACATCAGTGTGTTTTGTGGACTGCTCAGCTGCTCTCCAAGGAACTGTACTATGTTAGCAGTGGGAATGCTATAGAACTATAGTATTTTTCTTATAAAAGTCTACATGACCAATTTATAGGTATCTTGCCTGGTTTTCTCCCTTGGATGATAACTGACAAGCTATTTGTTTGGAAAATAGAATTTTCTGATTATTTTTAGATTTAGGGAGGGAAGTTTGAGGATTTTCTTTAAGATCATATCTAGGCTAACATAAGTAGAACTATTCAAGGTATATTTATTCACTTTTGGCTGTTTATTGAGACACACAGACAAACACACTATTTAGAAAAGCTAAAAGAACTGAGAAAGTAGACATTTTTACTGCCACTATTTTACTAAGCTTTGGCATTTTAATTTTGATCATTCTTTTTATTTATCTGTCTTAATAATTAATTGTTTAATATTCAAATAAAATAATTGCTCCAAGTTTTTAGAAATCCCAATCCCTGGATATTTGAAAATGTTTTCAGATTTGAATTCTTGATCATTCACTTAATATATTTTGCACTGACCGAGATATTTATATAGAGAAATTCTTATAAAAATTAAGAATAGATGGCACCTGATTCAACAGTAGTAATGATGAGAGTGATCTAGAAGTTCTAGTGGACGACTACTTCAATATCAGCCTGCAGTGTGCTGCAGCCACCAAAAAAGCTAACACAGTTGAAGGCTACATTAGCAGAGGGACAGAATCAAGATAATGTGAAGTGTTAGCAGTACTTTATTATCCCTGGTAAGACCACATTTGGAATACTGTATGCAGTTTTAGTCACTTCAACATAAAAAAGATGTTGAGTGCAGAGAAGAGCAACTAAAATTATTAGGGGACTAGAAGCTAAAACATAATTACTCGGGATTTTAAAGAAGAAATTGGACAGCCATTGGTCTGAAATGGTAGAATGTACCCTGCATGTACCCTAGAAAACTAGTTTAAAGTTAAATTCAATAGACACAATATTAACAGCAAAAAACTTATTTTATTTATAAATTATAAATTTATTTATTTTATAATGGATGAATTTCTAATCCTTGTTTGTCCAAAAGAATTTTTTTCTTTTTCTTTTTCTAAAGGCTCCAATGAGATGGCAGATAATATTGGGGAATTAAACCTTATTTAATACCTTTTAAAAATTTAAATGTAGTATCTATACTAACTATAATTAGGCCATATTTTGATACAAATTTTGAATTCTATAAAACTAATATCCCAAATTCATGTATTCTAAAGCATAATATTGTCAATTATCTTCACCACAACTAAGGATTAACGTATTATTCACAGATTCTCTATAAAAAAATTGTGAAGGCAGCTTTGGAATTTCAAATATTAAATCATACAATAACTATATTAATAATAGTTTGGGTGTGATAAATAATAAGAATGAATATCCTGATTAAATATGGAATGTATAAATATACCAAATTTGAAACAAAATCTATTACTTTTTGCCCCGAACATTTCTAAAGAACTGAAGAATATTAAAAAAATCCTCAGTAAGTTCAAAATTTAAAATTAACTCGTTACCTCACATCTCTTCAACTTTCAAAATTTCATCTTTTCCTTTTACGATGGAGATAAAACTGAATAGTGTCATCATTGGGAAGTGAAAGACATTAATACTTATAAGATTTATATATGATGAGGATATTCCTAAATGGAGAACAATTAGAAATAATTTTAGAAAATTTGATTCTTTTGATCTCACAATTTGCACTTTATGTCAGGCTCAGCAATTACAATATAGCAATTAGAGCCATGACTAAATATGAAATTAGGCTAAATGTCACCCTACTAGATATAAAATCAACTCTACAGGAAATCTAAGGGTATTTTTTACTGAGATTGTCTATAATAACTTAAAGTTTTAAGTCTGAAAGTGCCATACTTCATTCCTCTTCTTATACTTCAATTACTCAAGATGGTGCCTAACTGAGTTGATTCAGTGTTGTTGTTGCTCTGATTTTAAAAATAAAGTTTCATTCCGTTTATCTACGGGACACATTTCTGTCAAGGTTGTCTCCTCTACTTAAATTCATCACCTAATGGTGAGAAGTTAAAAAAAAAACTTACAACATTCGATTAGAAATGAAAACGCCTTTCTTGAATGGATTGGAAAGAAATATGGGATTTAAAAATAAACATTTCATCTATGACATTATGTTTATCCATTTGACACAGCAAAGCACTACACTTAATTTTGGCCAAAATTGAAATAGTTAATAGATATAATTTCATGTTAAGGAAGTTTAAAATGATAGCTTCTAGAGTATGTCCCATCTGCTGGGAAAAGTAATAAAGAAATAAGTGTATATGTGATGGTCTTGTGAGAGTTGCTTTTCTGTTTTGAGTAAACATATCATTAGAAAAAGACAAATCAACACTCAGGCTTTTGTGCATTTATAGATCCTAAGTTGATCATAATTTTTAAATCTAAATTACACTTTAAATCACAAACAATTCAGAGTGTCTGGGATATTATTTTAGGGGTGGGGTTGAAAAGAGTGCAAAAGAAGAACGGACTGAAAACTTTTATATGGTGGTAAATATGTTGAGAAAATCTAAAGGAAAAGTATTCTGTTTCTAAAAAAACAAAGTGAGTGTAGCCTGAAATGTGTATCAAAATGATACATGTTTGCAGTAAAATAAAAATTTATCTTACTTTTAGTGCTATTTGGACATATACTACTCGGTATGAAGAAATGCACACAAACTTATTTACTTACTAGCCAAATACCTGTGCTCCGCTACAAAACTATGTGATCTGGTTTGATAAATCGACATTTACAGCTTGAAAATTAATGAGTAGTTACCATCAACCTCTCCTCTCCCCTTCTCTTCCTCAGGCTTGCTCCACAGAATCTTCCCCCCTCCTATCCTTCTTTCCCTCAGCCTTGCCCCTCAGAAACCTCGCCTATCTTATCACCTTCTCTCCCTCAGGCTTGTTCCACAGAAGCCCCACCTATCTTATCACCTTCTCTTTCTCAGGTTTGCCCCACAGAAGCCCCACCTATCTTATAACCTTCTCTCCCTCAGCTGCTCTCCAAACTCCCAGCCAGCAGACTGGATAAGTCATGTGATAGCCATGCCCACATCCAAGTTTTCAAGTTGGGAAAGGGAGTACAGCGTCTAACTCCTTAGCATAACTGAGCGTGTTAATAATAATATACGAAACACTAATGCTCTGATGATCCTTTCGAAAAATCCTTTGTTAATGAGCACCTAGAAGCCAAGAAGAACATACATGCCAATTTTCAAGTTTGTAGGCTTTACAGTTCTGGAGAATTCATGATTCCTGCGTGAGTTTTTGTGTTTATATATGTAGATTGTCACATGCTAACTAGCTATTTACTTATTCAGATTTATATGGCTACGTACCTAAACATAGAAGTTATGGTTCTACTATTTATATGATTGAAACACATATAAATAGTAAATAATAGATAACAAAGATAAAAATTTATTTTCTAATGCAAGTATTAGAAGGCTGACAAATTAAGGCAAGGAATGATGCTGTCAACCTGAATTCTATTTTGGAATTTAGTTTAATATTATTGTTTCAAAACTGGATTTCCCCGCATTTAACATCACATTTATAAGGCTATGAACATATACATATATAAATACTTACAATCTGCCACATTAAAACCAAAAACTTGGCATTTGAACTAAACAATGTATCTTTCAAGGTCATGGAAAGCTCCATGATGGAATACTGCTATGGAAATTCTCTATCCTATTTTTTAAAAAAACCTAAAATTGGGCTTTACTGGACATTTTTGTTAGTCATAGTGAAATCCAATTACTATCTCTTAGTTTTCTATCTAAAGTATTATTTCTTCACGCAATAAATTCAAACATGAGATTTTCTTGTTTAAATTCTGAAAAATCTCTCGTGTTATTTCCTGTCTCAAAATCCAAAATATTATTTACGGTCAGGAGATGTTGACGTATGTAACTAAATGCAATGCCCCAAAGAGTTAAAGTAGATTCTGCCTCATTTCCCGAAGAGATTTAAAGCAAAGAAATCTCTGTCCTGTAAAGCTAATACTGAAGATATGAAATGCACCAAGACAATGCTAACTGATGACAATCTAAATCCTGCAAGCACACCACCAATAAATCTTTGCAGCCACAGAATTCCTGCCCATGGATTGTATAAATTCACCCACTCATCCACCTCTCCTAGAAGTCTCAAGAGCATGTGAATACCAAATAAATAAATTTATTTCATAAGAAAAGAAAACTCTGTTTAGTTTATGTAAGACTATTTAATGCTGATTTTCTATTCAGTCAGTCAGTTTTGTTGTATTTAGTCATGAAACTTTTTCCAAACGCATCTCACTTCGAGGATGATTTATTAATAGCTTTCTTAAAAAGAAACAGCAAACACCATGCAAGGCACCTAAAATATTGATATAAGTCTGCCTAAATCTACAAACTATTATTTGTGGGAAATTATATACAGCACCTTCAGGCAATGATCAGTCAACTGAGCTGGTGACAAATATGTTTACAGTACATAAAGCTTCATTCGCCATTGCATCTGATAACAAGCGATTGTTGCTTCTAGGAAGGAAAAACAAAACTTTACTTGTTGAAGATAAATGAGAACAGATGTTGAGGAAAAACGGCAAGACGCTGCTGTTAAAAGTGATAGATTTAAAGTAATCCTAACCTAAACACAATTCCCAAATGCATCCGGTGTGAGTTTCTTACCTCTGCTTTAAAAATATAGGTCCTTAGATGCTCAAAATACAGAGAAAATGGGTGGGAGATTATCATTGGTGGGAACAGAACTTGTATTTCGGAAAGCTTGCCTTTCAAAATGCCATTATGCAACTGAAGACTGGTTTACAGAGTCTATAAACTTCTAAATGAATATTATTTGATAAAATTGCTTTGGATTTCCTTTGAAATCAACAAGACACGCAAGACACTTATTACTGCAAAAAGATGCTGATTGGAAATAGCAGGAGGGACAGAAAAGGGACAGAAAAGATAGAATTCCTATGAGTTTACAACAACATGCTTTGAGACTATCTTTTTGAATACCAGCAGTACCCAGAATTGCCTAGGGCATGTTGCTAAGAAAACAAAAGGAATTCAGAAGCAAGTGTAGTTAGATGATTCACCTGCTCCCTTTACAAGGTGTTACACTGTTGGCTTAAACATACACGGCAATTTGTGGCTGCCATTGAAAAATCCTTGCCCAGCATTTATGTATGAGGAACAATAGCTCCCTTGCTTTTATGAGGATTTCAACTGCTCCAAAAGAGCTCAGATCTTCTCAGAATTGGGCTGGTGCATTTCATCATTATACCTTGCAACTAAAATAACATAATACCTCAGGTTGTTTGGCAGCAAAGCCATGCTGAAGGACGGAATAATATGGCCTCATTTATTTTTATTTTGCTTTTCAACTGAAAGGATTTTGTAAAATGTATTACATCATCATTTCTATGTTCATTTATCTTTTCAGGCTTACAATTTAAAAGACTCTAATAGAAGAGAAATATATGCAACTCAGGTTTGAATTGTGAGTTTTGGGTTTTTTTTGAACTTGTTTGTTTCCTTACAGAAATTTCATTTGGGGGAGTGCTACGGCGATGCCCTGTTATTGCCATAGTCTGTTAGTTGTTTCTAAGATTTTTTTTGACATAGAATAGTGTTACAGTTTTCTTAGCTTCTGTTGGTGGTGTTATAGCGGTTGAGTGGCCAGCTACTTTTGGATATAGTTGTGTGGGTATCCAATCTGCTGGATCAGAACAGGAACAAAACATGAACAAATGTCAGAAGCAGACAGTATTTATATCAAACAATATTTTCCTTAAAAACTCACTTCAAAGCCAGATTTTCCCATATTTAGTTCCAGTCAGGAAGGGTATGATGTTGCACAGAGGAAAAGTTATTTTCTTCTAACAACTTCCTTCTCATTATGGAAAGCTATCAATTTCCTTAAAACCTGGTTGTATGTGTGTGCCTTTGTATATGTGTGTATATGTGCATGAATGTGTGTATATATACACACATTCATAAACATATCCAAATACATATTCCTTTTCCATGTAAACATGATTAACATTTATTTCAAGCTGTAATAAGCAAAGGTTAAATTGAGCTTTAAGCTTAAATCAATTCATTAATAAAAAAAAACTCTCTATGGGTAGAACTGAAAGTTGCTTGCTGGTACCTGAAACTCAATTCAGCTTTTATGAAAATGATTTGCCTTACATAGGAAGGAGAAGGATACCTGTTGTCTGTCTGACTATAAATAGGATTGTGTGAAAACTATAAGCTGTCAAGACAAATTTTTTGGCTCTGGTTTTTATAAAGTTGTAAACCAATTATCTTTCTACAGCTACAGAAATTACTTGTTCCAAAGAACTAAACTTTCCAAATGGAAAAATTATTTAAGGCAGTTATTTATCTACTATCTTTTATGCAATGATAATTACTAAAGGTTCAGTATGCCTCTGATGGTTGCTTAGCGAACAAATAATTTTCTTACCATATTAATAAAATTCACAGAATTTATAATTTGGAGACTAGATTAGATTTGAATTTAACTTGGTCTAGCAAAGCTTTTCTTACGATAATAAGCTTAACAGAAACAGAAACACTTCTGTTCTTCAAGCACTGACGTTGTAGAGATACCAGTACAAACTGTTTCTTTGGACAATGCATCCAAATGCAGTTAACCGACTTCCTGAATGCTTTTTAAGATTTAGCAAATGCATATTTGGAATATTCAATAAGCAGCATATGCAATATGCACTGCTTTAGTGATAAGAATAACAGCCTTGTTGTTCATTTTATAGCATTATTCAGCAAAATGTAAGCACTTTTAGTGCATATGTATTTAATCAAATTAAATGCAAACCTATGTTTTTAAAATAACCATTCTTTAGTATCAGTGAGCTTTCTTATTCTTAAATTTGTTATTTTGTACAATTTTTTGTAAACTCCGCAGGAAAGACAAATAGGATTGTTTGGTTATATTGCTTGGTATAAATGTTTTATGATTTTTTTAAAAAGAAATATCAGAAAGCCTTAATGGGATAGTTAATATTATTGCTAGTATAAAAGGGCTAATAAGAAATCATTTTGTGCAAACTCTGCATGCAAACTGACACTGTCTGGGAAACTCCAATGAATTCCAAATTTTAATAAAACAGCCCTATTGACTATTGGGAAGACCTTCAAGGATTGTTTCTGAAAGATGGATTAGGGTGCTTTAAAATGTTATTTGTTCTATCAAGAATTTGATTATAAAAATTATTTTGAATAAGCATACTTATTCAAAATTATTGAGTAAGCATAAGTTAGACAGCTATGGGAATGAAGTGCCAAGTTCAGAAAAAAAAGAGCCTCAGTAAATTCTCCCTATATGAAACTAAATTTTATGCCCTTTTTCTGATTGTCCTTTGCCTGGAATACAATCCTCAGCATACAATCATAACATTAATAATAAATTGTGGTCCTCAATTAAAAAAAACTATGGCCTGCCAGATCTTCCTTAAAGTTGTGGGCTACATTTAATGTTTAAAAGGGACAAAACAGGGATCAATCAATTCATGTAGTAATTTAATATATTTAATTTCAATTTTACAATTAAATTAAATACTTATATTTTTCCCAGTTCCACCCTTGTCCGCAATGCAATCCCAACATGCCACCTGAAGGTCAATTTTGACCTTTGGTTCAAAAAAAACGGGATACTCCTGCAGAAAAATTGTTTAGGATGTTCAGACTCATTTCAATAATGCCCCCTCTCTTCATTATCAGGTATATTTAAATCCCCCTTCTCAGAGTGAAAAACATAAATTCATTAATGCAAAAAATAAACATAAACCCAACATTCTCTAGGAATAAAGCAACAAAAATAAAGGGTACCAAGCTAAACATTCAATAGGTAGGGAATCCAATACCTGTTAAATACTTCAATGAGAGATACTCTCAATGCAATTCCATTTAACTGTGGATTCTGACTGAGTCTTGCCATGCTTCTATCATCAACATCTGAAGGATACTCAGAAGGAGAATAATATGGGACTCTGCAACGAACTGTGCCTGACTGCTTCCATGTATATAACTCTAAAAAAATTGAAGGAAGAAAGAATGAATAATAGATCAGTCATTCTAATAGAACAGTCAGAGTGTATATACATATGCATGCATTTGCATATTTGTTTAGTTATTTAAAGAGTGTATTTGTATAGCCTAGCAAAACATATTACAAAGGAACACAGTAGTATATAAAGATGACAAACACCCAGCTGCAAAATTGTGTCCTGAACCTTTCTGTTTAAAACCCAAGAACCCAAAATGCAAGGAGAAAAGCAAGCCTTTCCCCACATTTGCAAGTCTATTAGTGCATTCTCAGAAGCTACTGTTGGTAGTAGAACACTGTGCAGGATAAACATTTGCTCTGATCCAGGAAACTAATTGCTTTATTAAAAGCCTTGACAGCCTATCAATGTTTTGCCCATAATTAAATTATAATGATAGTATTAGATAGAACAAAATGCATGCATTAAATAGCTTTTAAATAATAGGTAGCATTCAATAGGCCAAAATGCTTAGCTTTTCTCCCTTGGTGTCTACATTTGCCTTTATATTTTTATCTGTGCTGAAGAAGAAAGCAGGTGGATAGAGTTCCCTGGCCACACAATTGTTTTCTGAAACTTTCAAATTACAATGAACATGATTTACAGAATAACAGAGTTGGAAGGGACCCTCAAGGTCTTCTAGAGTCCAACCCCTGTTCAAGTAGGAGATCCTATAACAATGATGGCTAAACTTTTTGGCACCGAGCACACAAAGCGTGTACGCATTCATGCTACCCAAAATGCAGCGTGTGCGCTTCACACATGCCCCTTGCACCTGCACCTGCGTTCCTGCGCATGCCGACAGACTATCTGGTGGAAGTCGCTCACGCATGCGCAGCAGAGCTGAGCTGGAGTGATGGTGCATGCCCACAGAGAGGGCTCTGTATGCCACCTGTGTCACGTGTGCCATAGGTTCGCCACCACTGCCCTATACCATTCTAGATAACAATAGCAATAACACTTAGACTTACAGTGCTCACAGTGCTTTACAGCTAATCAGTTTACAGAGTCAGTATATTGCCCACAACAACCTGGGTCCTCATTTTACCGACTTGGGAAGGATGGAAGACTAAATCAACCGTGAGCCAGTAAGACTCAAACTGTTGAAAGCTGGCAATCAGCAGAAGTAGCCTGCAATACTGCATTTTAATCATTGCACCACCATACTGTATCTCCTAAATGGCTGTCTATTCTCTTTTTAAAAACCTCAAGTGATGGAGCACCCATAATTTCTGGAGGTCAATCATTTCACTGATTAATTGTTCTCACTGACAAGTTCTCCTTAGTTCCAGGTTTGATGTCTTCTTGATAAGTTTCCATCTGTTACTTCTTATCTTGCCCTCAGGTGCTTTGGAGAA
This sequence comes from Thamnophis sirtalis, assembly GCF_051295495.1. Classification (NCBI taxonomy): domain Eukaryota; kingdom Metazoa; phylum Chordata; class Lepidosauria; order Squamata; family Natricidae; genus Thamnophis; species Thamnophis sirtalis. The sequence goes on along the minus strand of NW_028261390.1, from coordinate 42,955,568 downwards.
TACATTGACACCCTCTTCTCTGTGACAGCCCCTCAAATATTGGAAAACCTCTATAATGTTGTCCGTAGTCCCTTCTATTTGTTAGACTAGTCATACCCACTTCCTGCATCATATGTTTTAGCATCTAGCCCCTAATCATCCTTGTTATTGTTCTTTGCACTCACTATCAACATCTTTTCTATATCGTGGCAACTAAAATTTGACAGAGTATTCCAAGTAAGGTCTTACCAAAGCAATATAAAGCAGTTCTACCGCTTCATGTGATTTTGATACTGTATTTGTATTGATGCAGTCTAGGACTGCATTGGTTTTTTTGGTAGCTGCAGCACACTGTTGGCTCATACTTAAGTGGTTGTCTACTAGGAATCCCAGATCCCTTTCAGAATTCTATACCAAAATCACCAATTTCAACTTCCATATTATAATTCAGGCTGATATAATGCACTTTGTCATTTAAATGTTCATTCTCCAGAATTATCTCCCCTCCCCACCCCCAATGCTCTTTCACACATACAGGTAGGAGAAAAGAATCTTTAGGAGATAATTTGTTTTTGTTTTTCTTTGGGAGAAAATTAAACATATTAATAAAAAGAATAATATTGTAGTCTTACAAAATTTAGCTTATCAAAATACAAGACTCCAATTGAGACAAATATCTGAATCAAGTCATCCTGGGCAGATACTGGACACATTCAATGAAGGGGTACCTACCAACTCTCAATAGCAATAGCAATAGCAGTAGACTTATATACCGCTTCATAGGCCTTTCAGGCCTCTCTAAGCGGTTTACAGAGAGTCAGCATATTGCCCCCAACAATCTGGGCCCTCATTTTACCCACCTCGGAAGGATGGAAGGCTGAGTCAACCCTGAGCCGGTGAGATTTGAACCGCTGACCTGCTGATCTAGCAGTAGCCTGCAGTGCTGCATTTAACCACTGCGCCACCTTGGCTCTTAACTCTTAACTCTCTCTCTAGAAAGAATTTTCCCTCCTCCTAATATTCAATGTATCACTCACAAGACTGATTTCTAGTTCTGCCCTGAGCATGAAATTCAGCTGGATATCTTTGGGCCAGTCAGTCTTTCTCAGCCCTAAGAAGAATGCAGTCGCAAACCACTTCTGAAATGTTGCCAAGTAAACTCCTGGGATTAATTCAGGTGCTTGTCAAGAGTCAACCATAACTTGAAGGAACAACAACAAGAAGAATAATCTGCAGTCTAACATGCAGATAGTACTTGGAATACAGGACAGGCAAATGCAGCTGTTAGTCAACAACCTCTCAGCCCAAACCACCTCAGGGGTCATTGCTGTTTTGGGAAAAATAGGAGAAGAAAGGGATATTAGGTATGTTCGGTGCCTTGAGTCATTTATAGAAAAAAGGATAAAAAAATGAATGAATAAATAAAGTATCAGATTCTGCCTTTCTGCAGTTCTAATTGTTCACTTCATATTGCATACGCTGAAATGAGAAAGAACAAATCTTGATTTTCTATTGAAAAGCTTTCATATATTTGAGTAGGATCATGTCCCACCTCGCTTGTATTTTTCATGGCTAAATATTTCAGCTCCTTCAGATTTTTTTTCATAGCATTTACTTTCTAATCCCCAGAGTATTCTTGTGGCTTTTTTTTCTGAATATAGTTCACATTTCCTCAATCTTTCTTAGGGTATGATGTCTAGAACAAACACAGCACTTGAGGTGATGCCTGATCAAAGAAAATGTTCACTTCCCATATTTTTAAAGTTATACTTAATCACTTGCCTTTTTTGCCGATATATCCTAGCACTGGCTCACACTCATTTTGAATCAATTGCTTAATATTCCATAATATATTGCACAAATAATATTTCCAAGCCAGATATCCCCCAATCTATACCTGTAGTTTGGACTTCAGTTGTCTAAATAAAGAACTCTGCACTTACATTTGCTCTATTACTTTAAGCTCACTCTTATAATTATCAAACTGTTTTGAATTTGATTCCACTTTTCTATATTAACCATCCTACCTAATTGTGCACCACCTTAAAAATGATAACCATTCTTTCTATCTCTTAATCCAAGTCATTCCTGTTTGTGTGTGTTTATAGAGAAAAAAAATAGAAGACAAAATGCTGGTCCTATGTCCTCACAAATGGCACCATTCTCCAATCAGATGAAACTAATTGATGGGGCATTTCTTTGAATATGAGAGTACTAGGACTTGGCTTTTCTTCTCTTCTTTCTCAAGTTTGTACTCAGTAGAAGACACCAACATACTCAAAGGAGCACTCTGCATATGACAGGTGTGCCATCTATGACAAGACCAAAACCCTTTGAAGCACTTTATTATACGAAACTGTACTCTTTTCTTATTTAAAGTTAAATATAGCTTTAGGCTTTTGTGGATTTCCCCTTAACATAACCCCTCTTTCTGCTTCTTGGGTTTGGTACTAAGTGGCAACTGTTGGCCCACTCCGCCCCGCTCTGGGAAATTCATATTTTCCATATATTGTAACTTGGTTCTGGTTTGATAAATGTTTTCTCATCACTAATTCATTATATCAGTCTTTATGGCAAGATTTCGTATTACTATTCATGCCTTGTATCAATCTGTTGTAAGATCAAAATATTTGAAATCACATCAAAACTCATGAGCCAGATCGTACTCTTCCAAACAGCCCTGCTGCCAGAAAGTAATATGAATGCTTGCATCTAGCAAGTTAGAAGGCAGAGAAGTGCAGCATTTATAGCTTGAGAAGAAAAGGCCTCCAGATATGGTCTTCTTGTTAAACATCCTTGCACAGTCTAGCAGTCCAGGACAGAAGTGGGTTGCTGCCAGTTTGGCCCAGTTCAGTTGAACCTGTAGTGGGATTCAGGCCTGGGTCGCAGTACCAACAGCAACCCAGGCCTGCCACCATCACCCCCGAACCGGTTTCCTGGCTGCTGCTTGGGCGCTGCCATTTTGGATTTTAGTGACTGCACGTGCGCAGTTCACTGTAAATTGTTCTGCGCATGCACGAACAATTGTTCTGCAGTTGCAATTGCAACTGTAAACTGTTCTGTGCATGCGCAAAGAACAATTTACATTGAATAGTGCATGCTTATGCGTGTGGGTTGCGAACCGGCAGTAATGCCAGCAGCAACCCACCCTTGGTCCAGGGGTTCTCCTGTTCCAGCTCTCAGAATAGGAACAGCCACTTTCTGGAATGAGTTGAGAGACAGGATACTGTGACCATACGTGAAAAAGCTCTTATTTTAGTGGATTATTTTGAAGAATAAGGAAGAGCAGACACATTATTTCTGTTTCTTTTTCTTTATTTACAATTGATAAATTAAATATAAGAATGTGAGGCCTTTTTTACTCCATTTGTCCAACTACGGGTCTGGGTGGTGTGTGATAAATCAGTAACAAGAAGACTAAAACGACCCAGATGACTCAAAAGAACGCAAAGTTCATTTTCCCGTGACTACATTCTGATTTCAGATAGTATTACAGGCAATGTACTAGAAGTCATTTTCCATCATCAACCCTTTCTCTCTAAGTTTGTGCACAGAAAAATGGTAAATGTGCAACACTATTCAGTTATGCCCCCTTCTCCCCTAAAAAAAAGCCTTTCACTAACATGATGTTCCTCCTCTATGGAAAATGCAGTTATTACAGTTGACCATCAGCAGGTTCCTCGCATTGCCTAACAGTAGAGGGCAGGAAGAAAATAGATGGGGAAGTAGCACAGATAAATTGATGAAAGTCTGGGAAACCAGCTCTTCAATTATTATTTACAAGGATGATTTAGGAGCCTAGAAATTACTGGTGATAGCAAATCATACTGTACAGCCCCAAAAGTCATAATTTATAGCAGTTTCCTTATCTAGTAGCAGTTCTGGCAATTTCGTTTAAACATTACCTCCTCCACACTGGATGTCGGCATGCACATTGCCTTTCTTTATGGAGAATCCCCACCTCCCTATAAATACCAGGCTCATTACAATCCTATCAAATTTTAAGATACTTTGAAAGTCACCCAAGGGATAGAATTTAATGAAGCTTAAATGAAATTAAGTTCCCTATGGAAAGCTGATTAGTCTATATCCATATAGCCTTTACTGTAGCACCTAAGGGTTATCTTACGGGTAAAAGTTACATATAAATAACCAATGTACTGAGATGGGGTGAAGCAGAAATGATAGCTTTTAAAATTGTAAATGTAAAATCTATTTCTCCTCTCTCTTCAAGCAAAAGCAGAACCAAATTAGGACACATCACAGCATCAGTAATTTTTTAAGCTATTCTGAGTGGAGATGTGGAAGTCATCAAAAGCTCGCTTAAGTTTGTCTGTTGCTTTGGGATGATAGAAATAAATAAATAAATAAATAAAATAAAGGCGTACTTTAAATTAAGAGAAATTATTTGTTCCTATAGAAAATCCTCATGAGAGGACAATGGTGCATGGAAATCAAAAGATGTTCCCATTGGATTAACCACAGAATGCTGGTTTTCAATTGAATCCTGGGCTTGTCTTCCTAGCAATTAGTCACTAGTTCCTATGACTCTTTTTGGGGAGAAAACCAAAATAGCAGGGGAAATGTAGCTGTGGGGAGGGATACTCTGATCCTGGTGATTTGCAAGAAAATTCAGATACCGTGTTTCCCCCAAAATAAGACAGGGTCTTATTTTCTTTTGACCCCTGAAATAAGCGCTGTAACACCATCAAACATCCTTATATACCCATGCCTAGATCTTTGGAAAGGATAGGTAGACAAAAATGCCAAAAGTCTGAACATCTGGTTGACTGTACAACGAACCATAATAATGATTTCCCCAGGAGTTTCTATCTTACTTGTGTGCTCCGAGAAGAATGAGAACTTATGTCAGAAGTTCAACCATACTGAACAGTTCTTTCAGGAGCCACATGAAGCAAGAACTAGAGGGACCACAAAATAAACAAAGTAATAAAAATGAAGAAGCGTATAGTGAATGGTAGACAACTGAAGAAGGTTCTTGGACAAGAAGTGAAACCTCTTCAAGGAAAAAAAGTAAGTACAGTTGCTTCTTGAAAAAAATAGCCTTATTTTTTTCTTTTTTCTTTGTACTTTTGTAATTGATATTTTGATATTTGATTCCAAATATCAAACCCTACTGAACCCAAATTTTGCAGACCTTAAAAATAGGCATACTTGATAGCTGTAGAAAGACATTTTTTACGGCATATGGTTATATGGTTACATATCCTCCAAAGATTGTTTTAATAATTACAGACAATAACAGGCTTGGGCAGTTGCCTGAAATTGCTACCAGCCTTTCAATTTGCATCCGATTCTTCTTTACAGTACATTTTGACAGTTGAAAGTTCAAGATCAAACAAAAATAGCATACTTTGGAGAGGAATGTTTACAATTTGCAGGAAAAAAATTGTTCCAATCACTTTCCATGTTGTAGAATATGAAAAACTCATTGAAATCTATGAACATAGAAAGCTCTAAACTAGTGAACCATACATCTCTTCAGCTTATAATTTACCTTTAGTCTTGGCTCTTGAGCCTACTGAATGTAATAAGAGTGCAATAATTTTACAAGATATCATAATCAGCAAAATCTTTTATATTTACTTCTAGAAAGCGAAATTAAGTATTTAGTAGCTCTACAAAAATAATGAGCACTACTAAAGTAAAGAAGACATATTTTGTATATGTTCTCTGAAATAATCAATGATACTCATAATGGATTGCAATTTTAAATTTGTCTAAATACTTCATTTGTTGGTGATCTTCAGAGTGATATGTCATGGTTCAGTGAAACACTTAAATTAAATGTTGATTTCACTCTTTCCTTTCTCCCCTGTTAACTTGCATAAATAAAATAGAAAATGGTAATTGGAAAGGAGACCTATTTGAGTTAAATTTTACTCCTCAAGGCAACTCAATTAACTTCTGAAATAGTCCACATTAAAATTTAAGCATGATTGCATGTTTTAAATGCCACAGTAAGTAAACGCTCTTATCAGAATAAAGCAATATGGGATTTGTGTTTCAGTGTTAGTACAGGTGATTTTTGTTTTTTAAAAAAGGACATGTTCGAAACCCACCATTAATTAAAATCTATTTAAATTAATAATCAAGCATCAGAAGAGAGCATTTCTGACCAATTTTCAAACAATATTTTTCTCTTTTAAGAAAAGACAGAAAGAAAGTGAATAAAACTGATTCACATTTTTTCAAGTGGCCATTTTTGGCATGGAGAAATGAAACAGCTGCTAAGAGTGCAAAGGTTTGAACAAGCACCAATAAACATTCTTTTATTGCAGCAGCCAAAATCATTTTGCTATTGCAAGTCTCAAATATACTTTTTTGCCACTGAAAACATAACTACATCCAATCTGACAGCCTTTCAGTTGCCAGGATTGTGCATGATAAAGAAGCTTATGATTATCACAAATTAATCCAGTTTCTTTTATGTACTATAAATTTTACTAGGAAGCAGTCCAGAAATTAAGATCTTAATAAGGGGTCCATATGAAGATGCAGCCATTTACTGGTGCTCATCTGCCAGGTAAATAGGAATGGAGGTTCTTTTGAATGACTTGCACACTATGAGAAAAGTGTCATGTGGTTATTTCTTTTTCAAAAAGAAGATTCCTTAAAAACTAGAGGGATATAAAATCACTGTTTATTCCATTGCCAGATGGGCTGAGAAGAAATTCATTGGATGTGGAAGCTACATATTGAAACATGTATTTAATTCTCCAATGAGAATAACCTGACTTTCTGAATCAGGGTTCTGAATTTATTTTAAAGGAGTAAATTCCATCTCCTTTATCTTTGTGACTGTATAGATGTGCTATAAATGTGTGCACTTATTAATATATATTAATATATTAATATATATACAGAAACAGAACGGTCTGTTAACGTTGGGTAGGTCTGAACCAGTAAAGCCAACAGATTAAAGAAGGGATATTTAAGCCACCTGCCCTCATTCCAACTCCATCCTCCAGATTGATTAGTTGATGATGTTTGGAAGAAGTATTTCTCCATTGCAGTGTCTGCCCTTGTCAAACCCTCCTGCTAGGGGATTGGTTGATGCGCACCTTGGTATAATTTGGGGAGATAGTAAAAACAGTATTGCTCCATGGAACATTTAATATCTAATTGCTGCCACTGGAATTGGGTGCCAGTGGGTTTTATTTAATTTGTCATTTAATTGTTTTTATCAATTACTTCATGCTGTTTTATTGTTTATGGTTAAACGGCAGGAGTCCTATTTGGAATATGGCAAAAGCTATAAATGAATGAATGAATGAACGAACGAACGAACGTAGGTACGTACGTACATATGTACGTATGTGTACTGGGAGAATCTTGCCTTACATTAGACTGCCGAAAGACTTTTTAAACATTCATTTTATATTGCATCTTAGATCTTATCATACAGATTTAGAAATATTTATTAAATGAGAGACTTAGTTAAATCTTTAAAGTATTTAGGAAAAGAGGAAGAACTCTTGGGGTTTTTTTTCATTTAGATATTTTCTTCTAGTTTAGGACTCATATGATAGAGTCAAACCCATTTAATGAGATTTCCAAAGGGTGTCTCTGGAATAAACACATACGGACAGACAAACCGACACCCCCCCCCCAAGGTACACACAACATTACCTCTTGACATGGACAATGAAATAGAAGGATCAAACACGTACTTGGACAGGAGTAGATATCTTTGCCAAAAGATATCAATGCATAGATATCTTTTGCCCAAAAATTACTGTATTCAGCAATTTTACAACAAAACTGAATCTGAAAAATTCCACTCATTATAAGGGTATTGAGATAACCTTATAAATAGAGAATTTTGATCATTTAGATCAGAGGGTCTCAACCTTCCTAATGCCGCGACCCTTTAATACAGTTCCTCAAGTTGTGGTGACCCCCAACCATAAAATTATTTTATGTTTTCTGTATTTTTTCAAAAATATGTTTTCCGATGGTCTTAGGCGACCCCTGTGAAAGGGTCGTTCGACCCCCAAAGGGGTCCCAGCCCACAGGTTGAGAACCACTGATTTAGATGATCAAAAGTCAGCTATTTTGAAGGCAGACTCACCATTTAGTGCTTTTAATAAACTGTTAATTTGATAAGAATTTATTTTATATATGTACTGTATATATTGTTATGTATACTATGTATTAATGGTGTGCTGTATTTTTAAATTCTGTGACTTGGTCTTGGACTGTAAAAAAGCACATAAATAGAATAAGTAAATAAACTTTCCAACAAGTGGGCAAATTGTTAGAATTTATCTACTGAAGAAATACTTGCACTTTTCAGCAACCAATAACCTTTATTCATTTCTAACACAGAAGCAGTATTTAATTTCTGCCTAGTTCTCAGCAGTGTCCCAGCTATTGCTATTAAAATATTCTCTCCAGTTTGAGTGTGCAGACAGCTTCTGATACAGATTATTTCTATATGAACTTTCAGGTCTGATTGTAAGCATTTCAAAAGAGACATCCAAAAGTACTGTTAAGTATACTCAGAGTTGTAGTATTGCTATACCTATATGCACACATATTTAATGGAGTTAATGGAATTACTAGTGTGAATAAGGTTTATGAGGACAAAAGCTTCACAGGAAAACATTTTAGTGTACCATTTACTTTAGGCACACAACTACATAAACACTGAATATACTGAAATTTAAATCATAAAGAAATAGGCTGATATTCTGGTACTACAACTGGGCTTTTTCTATTCAAATTTATGCTCCGCTCATTGTATGTCATTTTGTTGCAACAATATTCTATTTTTAGAATTTAAATATCTATAGAATCTAAATATTGATGCCAAAAGTTTACTATCAAGAATCTAAATATTGATGCCAAAAGTTTACTATCATTTAGAATAGTTACATAGTATATCCAAAAAGCACAACAGCAGTTACATTCAAACATACAATAAAATGAAAGGTTGGTTTGGGGTGTCTTGTGTATATGATGTGTCTCTGGGTATAATTATATAGACTGATAGACACCATAGTACACGTATACGCTATGTTTAAAAAGAAGGAAATCCTTAATTTCACATTACAATTTTTCTTCAATTTTTTTTCTCTTTCCTACCTCAAAATACCATTAATAAATTTCCAAACATGGCTCACAATGAGAATAAAATGCAGGTATATTATATGTACTTGGAATGCAATTGAAAATCACATCAGCTTATGAATAAGCATCACGGTGTTTAAAACAATAATTAAGCAATCATTTTGTAAAAGTTTTTCCATACCCTCACTCAATAAAGAACATAATTCCTATAACCGTGATGGAGAACTTATGGCATGCGTGCCACAGGTGGCAGGTGGACCCATTTGTTAGGGAATGTCAGCCGTTGCCCTATCAGCTCCAGCGTGCAAGCACACGTTTGCCAGCTGACTTCGGCCTTCTTTTTTGGCCGTTTTTCGCCCTCCAGAGGCTTCCCTGAAGCCACCCGTGTAAATTGGAATTTCGGGAATGGACTTCCGGTGTGCACGTTGGGCCATTTTTCACGCTCCTGAGGCTTCAGGGGAGCCTCCTGAAGGCTCTGGAGAGTGAAAAACGGCCCTATGGACAAACCAGAAGTCACAGTTCCCAAACGTCTGGGTTGCTCGTACCACCGTTTTTTGCCCTCCGGAGGGCCTCGGGGAGGGGGACTGGGGAGGCTGTTTTTGCCTCCTAGAAAGCCTCTGGATCCTGGGGAGGGCAAAATAAGCACACCAAAAGCTGGAGGAGGTTGCGCTGGTCGCGTGTGCATGTGCGCTGGGGTTGCATGTATGGCATTATGGGTGTGGGCATGCCCGCACACAACCCCCCGCGCTCCTCCTGCTTCTGGCACACAATTCAAAAAAGGTTAGTCATCACTGTTCTATAATATCATCCAGGCATCTGGAAAATTAGTCTAGATTATGGATTAAATCCTAAACATTCAATTGAACATCGGGATAACTAAATAATTGAAATTATGAAAAAAATATATCTAAAGTATTATATTATTATAAACCCAGGAGCACTAATAAAGCAAGATAGTAGCACTAATGTACAAAAGAGTTGGCAGCATCATCGCCTCTCTGAAAGGCAGTAAAAAGAGATTAAGGCCCATGAAAAAGTTGTTCCATCACAGAAATGAAGTTCCATCTTATCCCAATTTATTTTTCTTTTCTTTTGCCCCAAATGAGATGTTATGAATGCTTACACTGAATTTAATATTTATCATTTTAATATGCACTCCACTCCTTCATTTAACCCATTTTGAATAGATTATTTACCATTTCTCTTTTGTTTTAACATTTCTAAATAATTGGATGGTGTTAGCAAACATTAGGCATGCCACTGCTCACCTCTATTATTTTTCAGATAATTCTCTTTCTTTCAGGTAAGTCTCTTTCTTTAACAGCTTCATAGTTACAACCTCCATTACAGCCCTTCATCTTTTATTCTTAATCTCCATTTCCTGTTTTAGTCTTACCAATTGTCAGGCCAAGTAAACACACAAGAACAATGCAGATTTCTAAAAGGAAGTCTGAGGTAAAAACCTAATGTTTAAAACCGCAAGAGTAAATTTCTAGTCAATTGCAGCGTGTTAATTAAAGTGAAGTTCTTTAAAACATTTTGTTCTCCATCTCTCACATCAGGACTACGTTGCTCCTCCTTACCTAAACTGTATTTTTCCGCTGCTTCTTTCCCATGGATAGTCACATTTCCTATGAATCTTGAAGTTTGAATCTTTATCTCTGATGCATTTGCTCAAGTCCAAAGAAACAAACAAATGTTTTGCATCATCTTTAGTAAGTTTTTTGATACTAATTGTTTACAATTTGTTAAAAGATACTGCATATTTTTGCTGAAGTCCTCTCAATTCCTCAGCAAGATTAGGAATTCTTCTGGAGGCTGAATACTTGTAACTTTTTCACAATACTATTCATTAGAATAGTAAATAGTAAAAATTGCTTTAATTTTTTTATGTTGAAAACTTTCCAATGTTCTACTAAAAAGGCCAAACTTTTTTGATTATCAATTTTACAGCTGACGACCTTGCAGTACATTTTCCCTAAAATAGCCTGACATTTTTGTTAATGCCTCTCTAGGTCTAATTCTAAATTTATTTCACAAGTCCAAAATATTTATCACTCAACTAATATTTGAACTGCAGTAATTTCATCCCAGCAAATGAAATAAGAAACTGGTTACATTATAAAACACACTGATAATGCTGTTATCTTTTCTAATTTCAGCAAATTTAACTTCAAAAGGAGCTTCCTCTATTCAGTTCATGAACCTTCATGAATAAACACGTATTATGATTTCAATGTTTCTATCACTGATATGGCAAGAAAGTTTGAAGGTTATTCTTTTCATTGCCTTGTTTAAAACTAGTAGTTTGAGTATTATGTGATGTAGCCTTATTGGATTCAAATGTTCTCACAGTGAAACTCTCTTTTTTATTAAATTAAAATGCAATTTTTATTCATGTGAATGTGTTCCCATCTTTTTTGACAAATCCAAACCAATAATAACAAAAGCACTGAACAGAAAATACCGCAACGTAAAAGTGTATTTTGGCATGTTGTACAAAGGGAATATCTCAGTATAACCAAACTTGCTTCAGTGGTATATTGTCTATGTTACGTTTTTTAAATAAAACATGTATGAACTACTAGCAATTTTATATTATATATAAATATTAGTTATTTTAATTAAATTTAAAATTAAATTAAATTAAATTAATTTTTAATTAAAAGAAGTGTGAATAATGCCATAGATTAAAGCAGTTCTTCAAATGATCAAACAAACAAATAAACAAAAAACATTCACTACAGATTTTTCTATTCAGGGACAGTAAATCTTTGTTCTTTCTGTTATTTTGGACCAGTTTTTCTCAACCTTTAAGATATGTAGACTACCGTATTTTTCAGAGTATAAGACGCACCTTTTTTCCTCAAAAAAGAGGCTGAAAATCTGGGTGTGTCTTATACACCAAATACAGCATTTTTTTGCCTCCCATAGCCCCGGCCCTGTTGTGGCCCGGCAGGAGCCATTGGAGCTGCCACCAGACTCCGACAGCAAGGGGCCTTATGAGTCGGCCCTGGAGGATATGGAGGACCCTGGACAGGGTTCTGACTTCGAGCAGGGCGCAGAGAGACTGGTTGGCCACTAGGTGGTGCCTGAGCATTGGATCAGTGGGGAGGAGACAAGGGAGAGTGATCCCGAAACCACCTGTGAGTTGTTCCGGGATGCAAGCCGTCGAAGGGCTACTCGGCGTCAAAAACAACAATGTAATTACAGGAGGTAATTACGCTCAGCTGATGCTCATTAAGCTCCTCTCCCGATTATAAAAGAGACTGCTTGTGCCACGCCCTTCTTGCAGAAGTCAATGTTAGGTGCTAACTAGAAACAAACTTGGCAGGCTGGATTGCTGCCAGAGTTTGTTTGCATTGCTGCCAAGATTTGTAGGACTTGTTGCCAAAGTGCTTATCTCTTTGTTGATTTGGTTTTCAGTCACCGAGAGTCTGGACTTATTAAAAACATTCTCATTTATGTTTGTCTTGGCTTTCGTTCCTGGACGGAGGAGGGGGGTCAGAACAGATTGACTTCTGCCCATTCAGCTACAATGGAGCAACTCCGTGCTGAGAATGCCCAGTTGGCTCAACAGCTTTCTTTGCTGACTGGTCAAGTCTCTCAGCTTCTGGGACTTGCTACCCCCCCCGCCCCAGCCACGGAGGAAGTGCCCAGTGGCTACACCAGACAAGTTTGATGGCAAACAAGCTATGTTTGCAGCGTTCCTGGGGCAATGCCAGCTGTTTATCAGCTTGAGAGCAGAGGACTTTCCCACTGACCGGACGAAGGTGGGATTTATCATCACCTTGCTCTCAGGCACACCTGCCCGTTGGGCTACGCTGTTGCTATCTCAGCCTAGCCCTCTGCTGGATGATTTCCAGGGCTTTTGTAATCATCTCCGGCTGATGTTTGAGGATTCCATTAAGGAAGAAACAGCCACCAGACAACTCAGGGCACTGCAGCAGGGCAATGGGTCCTTGCAGGATTATGTCAGCGAATTCCGGCTGCTTAGTCAGGACTCAGTTTGGAATGAGCCAGCCCTTATGGACACTTTTCAGGACGGGCTGTCCGATGACTTGCAGGATGAGCTGGTGAGGGTGGACAGGCCACCGACGTTCGATGCATTGGTCCACTTGTGCCTCCAGATAGACGCCCGGCTGCAGAGGCGGAGGCCTCACCATGCATCCCAGGAGACCACTAGTGTGCCAGTTCCTCAGGAGACTGCAGTTGCCAGGGGGAAGCCCATGGAGTTGGGTGCCACCACACCCCGAGTGGCATGCACGGTGATGGACAGATGGCGCGCAGGGGGGTTGTTTTTTTCTTGTGGGGCTCTTGGACACTTAGCCACAGCTTGCCTAAGAAGAGTAGGGGGGCTGCATGGTCTGAGACCAACCCCTCAGCTCCAGAACCACGGGTCAGGACTCAGGCGGGGCCCGATCCGAAGGAAACTGTAGATCAGGCACAGTCTGAAACTGAGGTGGACGGGCCACCATGGTACATGGTTTTAGCAGCACACAACCTCTTGTCAGGTAGTCCGCAGGGAATTCCGGCCAATGCCTTGGTTGATTCCGGGGCTAACACAAACTTTATGGATGCGGTGTTTGCTACAGCATACGACACCCCTCTGTGTCCGGTGGACCCACCGATGCCGGTAGAGACTATTGAGGGCCGGTAGCTTCTGTCTGGGCCTATCAAGGCTGCCATGCAATTTTATGTGGCTTCGGGCCTGCATTTCCCCATGGTCTTGGGCTTGGCTACGGATGCACAACCCTCAGATCTACTGGTCACAAAATCTGGTCACGTTCCCATCCCTGCAATGCGTTGACCACATCCAGCAGGTCTGTGCGACCTAGGTACCCAGCTCACTCAAGGTGGACGTGCCACCAGTTTAGCAGATTTCGCGGATGTCTTCAGCGAGCAGGAGGCGGATCAACTGGTACCTGATGCGAAGCTCCCTATGGGTCATCTGTACTCCATGTCTGAGCCAGAGTTGGTTGCGTTGTGGGACTTTTTTGATAAGAACCTTGCCCGGGGGTTTATCCGGCCTTCGTCCTCGCCCTTGTCTGCCCGTTTTGTTTGTGAAAAAGAAGACTGGGGATCTGAGACTTTGTTGCAATAACCGGTGCCTGAATGCCATCACGGTACGTAACCGGTACCCGCTACCCCTGATTCAGGAGTTATTGGGAGTGGCTCCAGGAGGCAATGGTATTCACGAAGTTGGATTTGCATGGCGCCTACAACCTGGTTCGAGTCAGGGTGGGGGACGAATGGAAGACGGCCTTTGGCCATATGGACCTTTCAAGTACACAGTCATGCCGTTTGGGTTGACCAATGCGCCGGCGGTCTTCCAACATTTTATGAACGATATCTTCCGGGACCTGTTGGATCAGTTTGTTGTCATTTACCTGGATGACATCTTGATCTACTCGACGTCCCGGAAGGATCATCAATGTCATTTGCATCTTGTCTTGCAACGACTCCGAGAACATCGTTTGTTCGCAAAGTTGGAGAAGTGTCAGTTTTAGCAGACTACCATCGAGTTCCTGGGGCACCGTATCTCCCCTGAAAGAATTGTGATGGAGCCGGGCAAGGTGGAGGCGTTGTGTAGTTGGCAACCTCCTCGACATATGAAGGATGTGCAGAGACTTCTCGGGTTTGCCAACTACTACCGGACTTTCATTCCCAGCTTTGCTTTCTTGACCGCACCCCTCACTCGGCTCCTGCAAAAGAAAGTGCCATTTCGCTGGGGTCCACGGAGCAGCGAGCGTTCGTGGCCCTGAATAAGGCTTTTACGAAGGAGCTGATCTTAAAGCACCTGATCCCCATCGTCCATTTGTTGTGGAGGCAGACACGTTCCTGGACGGAGGAGGGGGGTCAGACCAGGCCCCTTCACCAAAATGGCCGTGCATACCCTTATGGAGGCTTTCAGAGAACTTCTGGGGGCTGGGGAGGGCAGAAAGGAGTGAAAAATGGGCCATTTTTGCTCCCCCCCAGCTCCCAGCAGCACTTTATAAGCCCCTCCCTAAGGTTATGCATGCAATTTGTTTGACAAAAATGTGTCTGTTTTCGTGAAGAACGGGCTGTTTTTTGCTCATTGGGGGGCACCTCCCAGGAGCACTCTGCAAGCCCCCCCCAAGACTATTCATGTTTTTTTGAGGGGAAAAAGGGCTGGTTTTCGTGAAAAATTGGCTGTTTTGGGGAGGTTTGCAGAGTGCAAAAACTTTTTCCCCCTTTTGGAAAGTTCTTTAACTGATTGATGAGAATTACATTGATCAAGTGCTGTGCCAGCAGAAACAAAGTCTTTTAGGTGCTGCAGATTGTCAGCGATTTCCTTCTCCAGCACGTGGATAACTACACCTGGAAACATCTGCCTGCCTATCTACTCTCTCTCTCTCCCTCCCTACTGTATTTGTTTCTCTCTCTCTCTCTCTCTCTCTCTCTCTCTCTCTCCCTCTATCTACCTACTACTCTCTCTCCCTCCCTATCTACTGTATTTCTCTCTCTCTCATTTTTCTCTCTATTCCTCTATCTACCAACCAACCTTTCTTCTCTCTCCCTACTTATCTACTGTATTTCTCTCTGTGTGTATCTTTCTATTTCTCTCTCTCTATCCCTCTATCTACCTACTACCTACCTACATTCTCTCTGTCCTACCTACTGTATTTCTCTCTTTCTCTCCCTCTCTATCCCTCTATCTACCTACCTACTTTTTTTAAAAAATTGCCTCTTCAAAACCTTGGTGCACCTTATACTCCGGTGCATCTTATATTCCAAAAAATACGGTACAAATCCCAAAATTCTGAGCTAGCATAGAAAAATCTCAAAAATGCTGAGATTGAGAAACACTGTTGTAAGACTAAATCTTCCGTGATCTCATACCACTGTTATATTGTTTAAGAATTGAAGCTCAAAATTCATGCAGGACTCCAAGTGCCTCATACCTCATTTCTGTTAATTGTATCATAGTGGAAAATGGATTCCAATTACCAGAAATTTGCCACAACTATCAATGACTAAGTGTCTAGTTGAGGAATAGTTTGCTCCATTTCAGTCTTGCATTTAACAAAAGAAATTCTTTTCTTTATTCATTCCCCTCATACATAGAAATCTTATTTCAAATTAATCTGCATAGCTTAATTTACATATCAAGGCTACTCATAGCAAGAGCCAGCATTTTCATGTACACAGAAGCTGGAAAATAATGGAAATGTATTCAGATAAATTCAGACAAGACTCTCTCAAAAAAGCATCCCAACTGCGACACCACTTCCCATCCTATTTCATAGAAAAGACAGGAAACCATGGACAGAAAAGTAGGCAAGTACATGTAAAGGCATTTTTAATTATAATAAATCATACAAGAAGGGATCAATAATGTGGTATCCATGAATACGAATTTTATCCATAGGCTTATCTCCCTTTATGCCTGTTAGGTTTTCTAAGTGTATTGATTTGTTTCAATTGTTTTATATATATTTAAAAATAATTAAATCAGAAGCTGCAAGAGTCACTATCTATATTCACACATACCAGTGGTGGGTTGCAGGCGGTACGCCCCAGTACGGGCATACTGGTGCCTGCCGGGAGCACTGGGTACCATTCTGGTACAGTGCTCCGGGGGGGCCCACCCGCCTGCCCGAGCTCCTTACCTGTATTTGAACTCCTCCGTGCTTCCATGCATGCAGCGTACGGCGCCTGCACAATGCTCCACTGAGCAGCTGGAGCATCTTGGAGGCGTCGCAGAGGTAAGGACACATGTGCATGCTGCACATGTGTGCTGCGCATGTGCATGTGGGGACGCCAGGCCCTGTTGCACCGTACCGGTTGCAGCAGGATCTGGAACCCACCACTGATACACACTGTTAGAAAATAAAGATAGTGGGGTAAAGCCCAGAGGGCTGCTTGGAAAGATGTTCCTGTGCCTAGAAATAGATACATATAAGTTGTGGGTTGGAAGGAACATAACATATGGACTTAGGATAACATGCATTTGGATTTCAGGACTAAACCCTTGTACATGTGACTATGATTTTGCGATAATGCCCAAGATATAGCCTCCAAATTCCATGTGTGCCCACTAGATCATATTAGATGAGGCATTAAATAAGGCATTAATGAGTGGACTAAAAGAATATAAAATGAGCTATATTGAGTCCGTTCAGTCAACATTCATAGTGGCCAAGCAGATGTCTGCAAGAAAGACTTAAACTGGGTCCAGGCAGTGGCTGAATAAGGCAACTGCCTTATCACACATGATATTTGCATGCAATTTTTCACATGTTATGGAAAGTTGTCCAATACTGAAAAATTAATATTTAAATCTTGAAATTTTTTTGAGAGAAATTGGAGTATTTCAGAACCTCAGTCCTCAACGTATAACAGTTCATTTAGTGACTGTCCAAATTTACAACGACACTTAAAAAAGTAACTTATGACCACTGCAACATTTGGATATTAATCCTGTATCATAAATGAAAAAAAAAGATTGCTCTCAATTTCCCACCTATATCAGTTAAAAAGACCATTGGCTTACCTGAATGGTCGTTCTCGAGGCGCTGCGGAGTGTCCAAGCTCGGGTTAACTTCAGCTTGCTGCCCAAGGAACTGAGTTTGATTTTTGTCATAGCTCCGCCTCCTGGTTGCTCCAGAGGCTCAGTTTTAAAAAATGAAGGAGATCAATAGTCCATGACTGAACCAGTCCAAGTCCAAGTCCAAGACATGAAGGTGCAATTCACACACCTCGCGGCCCCACCTTAAGGGTGGGTTTGGACACTCCGCAGCACCTCGAGAACGACCATTCAGGTAAGCCAATGGTCTTTCTCCTAGGCGCTGCTTGGAGTGTCCAAGCTCGGGACATGCCAAAGCTATGTCGAAGTTGGGAGGGAAGAAGAAATGTCCGGGGCCGCGGTGCTTGCCACGACCCTCTGTAGAACTCTCCTCCCAAAGGACGCCTTAGCGGAGGCGAAAGTGTCCAGTCTATAGTTACGTATAAACGGAGACGGACCAGACCATGTCGCAGCACGGCAGATTTCTTCAATTGGCGCTTGCGTAGCCCAGGCGGCTGAAGTTGCAGCGCTCCTCATAGAGTGCTGTTATGCGCGAGGGAACCAGTCTGGCCTGAGACTTGTAAGACATCTTGATGCACGCTCTGAGCCAGCGTCCGATAGTAGAGAATGTGACTTTCTTCCCCATGGAAGCCGGCTGGAATGACACAAATAAGGCCTCCGACTTACAGAAAGGAGCCGTTTGCTTGATGTAAATGCGCACCGCCCGCCGCACATCCAACTTGTGCCAAGTGACTTCCCTCTGGTGCTTGGGACGAGGGCAAAAGTCAGGGAGTATCACCTCCTGCGCTCTGTGGAAGATGGTATTAATCTTCGGGACAAAGGCAGGGTCCAGTCTCAATATGACTCTGTCGGAGTGGAAAATGCAAAGGTCGCCTCTGACAGATAAGGCGGCCAACTCCGAAATTCTGCGGGCGGAGGTGATGGCGATCAGGAAGGCAGTCTTTAGCGTAAGGTGGCATAGGCCCACCGTCCGCAACAGTTCAAAGGGTGATGCGGTCAATGCCTGCAGAACAACAGTCAAGTCCCAGGTAGGATATCTGTGAATGGTGGGCGGGCAAAGGTTGGACGCCCCCTTCAGGAATCCCTTTACCTGAGGATGTCGTGAGATCGGAAGTTGAGTGTCAGAAGACAGAATGGTGCTCAGGGCAGCCACCTCTCTACGGAGAGTGTTTGGAGCTAGCCCTTTGTCCAAACCATTCTGAAGAAATTCCAGGATTTGCGGGATGGTCACAGAGGATGCCACAAGGTGGTGATTGAGGCACCAACTGGAGAAAGCCGTCCACGTAGCCTTGTAGATTCTGACAGTGGACGGTCACCTGGAGGCCTGAATTGTCTGGATGACTCTGTCGGAGAAGCAATGAAGCCTCAGGAGGTCCCCCTCAAGTGCCAAACGGCCAGCTGCAGCCACTGGGACTCCGAATGTTGGACGACCCCCTGGCTGAGGGAGATTTGCTCCTGAGGTATGTGCCACGGCCGGGACACCGACAGGCTGACTAGGTCGGCGAACCAAGTCCTCCTCGGCCAGTGAGGAGCAACTAGAAGCACTTCCGCAGCCTCCTCCAGAATCTTCCGAATGACATGAGGTATCAGAGGAAGCAGGGGGAAGGCGTACAGCTGACCTGGAGGCCAGCGGGATCTTAAAGCGTCCGTGCCCTCCGCCCCGGGACAATGGAACCGGGTGAAGTACCTGGGAAGTTGGGCGTTGGCCGGCGAGGCAAACAGGTCGACCACTGGGTGGCCAAACCTCTGAGATAGCTGGTAAAACAGTCTCGGGTGCAGACGCCATTCCGGGTTCTGAATGGTGGTTCTGCTGAGCCAGTCCGCTGTCACGTTGTCCACGCCGGAGATGTGGTCTGCTCGAATTGACGCCAGATGGCTCTCCGCCCAGCGACCCAGAGTCTCCGCTTCCGACATCAGCGCCAGAGACTGCGTGCCGCCCTGGTGGTTGATGTAGGCTTTGGCGGTGATGTTGTCCGTCAGAATCAGTACATCGCGGCCTCTGACCTGGTCGAGGAAGTGGTGCAGGGCGAGTCTTGCGGCACGAAGCTCCAGCCAGTTGATGTTGTGGGCGAGCTCCGCCTGCGACCACCTGCCCTGGACCACCGCTGTCCCCAGATGAGCACACCAGCCGAAGAGGCTGGTGTCTGTGGTGATTATCAACTGCTTCGGCTCCTGAAGTGTGTGCCATTGAGAAGGGCTTCCATCTGCCACCATTGGAGGGAGCGGAGGACCTTCGGTGGGACCCGTACCACCCGTTTGGAGTTGCTGGCCTTCTTCCTTTGGAGAGGGAGCAAGAACCATTGCAGTTCTCGCGTGTGTAGCCGCGCCCATGGGACCACCGCGATGCAAGACACCAGCTTCCCCATCAGTTGTGAGAGAGAGAGGATCGTGGCTGACCCGGTCAAGCGGATGCTCCTCACCAGGGTCCAGATGCTGTTGATTCGCTCTTGAGTGAGGAAGACTCGGAATTGATGATCGTTCCGAAGTGCTGGATCCTGCAGGTCGGGTTCAGGTGGCTCTTGGTGAGGTTGACGGAGAACCCGTGAAGCTGCAGGGCCTTGATGGTGGTGGTCAGGTCTGCGTGGGCCTGCCCCCTGGACGACGAATGGATAAGTATGTTGTCCAGGTAGCATTCCAATCTGATGGGCAGAGACCGGAGTCGTGCGGCTACAGCTGCCAGCAGCTTGGTGAAAGTCCGCGGGGGTGACGAGAGCCTGAAGGGAAGGGCCCTGTACTGGTAATGGCGATTGGCGAACTGGAACCTCAGGAACTGGCGGTGCACCGGGTGGATCGGAACATGCAGATACACCTCCTTCAGGTCGATCGATGTCAGCAGATCGCCCGGTCTGACGCAGCCCAGGATGGTCTGGAGGGACTGCATCTTGAAGCGCTTGTACGCCAGATGCTTGTTCAGCTTCTTGAGGTCCAGGATCGCCCTCACCCCCCCCCCTGATGACTTGGGGACCAGGAAGAGGATGGAATAAAAACCCCTGCCTTCTTGACCCCTGGGGATCTCCTCTATGGCCGCTATCTCTAAAAGATGTTCTATCTCTACCCTCATCAGTTGTAACTTGTGGACGGACCTGGGGATAGGGCAACGGAGGAAGGTTCTCGGGGGGGAAGGACAGGAACTCCAGGGTCAGCCCGTGGCGGACCGTGTTCCTGACCCAGCTGTCCATCGTGGTCTCCTCCCACTGGGCGGCATAGAGCTGGAGGCAGCCGCCTATGGGGGGAGCCCTCTGACAGTCACTTTGACTTTCTAAAGGGTTTGTTGGAATAGCCTCCCGGGAAGGGTTTGCGGAAACCCTGCTGCTTCCCTCTGTCTCTAAAGGAGGGCCTATCTTGGGCACGATCCTGCGATGTGCCATAGGCGTGACTGGGACCGGAAGTGGAAGTGGAAGTCTCGTTATTCCGAAAGGAATTCTTGCGAAAGGGCTGACCTTTCCATTCCTGCTTTTTTGTGACCGGAGGGAGCACCTTGCGCTTATCCTTATTCTCGGTAAGGAATGGATCTAGGGCCTCGCCGAACAGCTTACCCCCTTTAAAGGGAGTGGAAGCCACCTTCCATTTTGCTTTTACGTCGGCCTGCCAAGGGCGGAGCCGCAGCAGACGCCTCGAGGTGACATTTGAGGCCAGCACCCTGGAAGAAAATTTAGTGGCCGCCAGGGACGCGTCGGCAGAGTACTCCATGGCGGCAATAATCTTGGTGATGTCCTGCCTAGTTCTGGAGTTGCCTGCCGGGAGACCAGCCCGCAGTTTGCGGAGCCAGAAGAGGGCTGCCCTGCCAAAATAAGAGGAGCTGGCGGAAGCGTGCATGGCCCAGGCGGTGGCCTGGTGCGTCTTTAGAGCCGCGGATTCCGCTCTCTTGTCCTCAGCCTTAAGCCCTTCCAATAGCTCGGCTGGAAGGGAAGAGGGAGATGTGAGAGCCATAATTGGATCGTCCACCTGGGGGATTTTGAGGAGCTCCTCCATGGGAGCTTCCATGGTAAATGACTTCCTATCCGTCCCATTTGGATTGGCCAGAGTCCCTGGCTGGACCCATTGTCGTTGGATGATGTCCAAAAATAATTGGGGGGCCGGCACGAGGTCCAAGGGTGGAGGCACCTCATTAAAAAGGCCTGCGCCAGGGTCCTGGGGACCTATGACTACTCCTGTGGTCAGATCTGATGCAGGTTTGGCTGCGGAAGCTGGGAGACCCATCTGGGGACCTGCAGCCCTAGCTTTAGTAAGAAGGGGCCTAAACATGGCCGGATTAAATAGTGGCCTGTGCGGGGGCAGGGGTCTCATCATCGGAAAGCGCCGGAGCCTCCGACTCGACCTCCTCCTGGTCTGACACCTCACTGAGCCCTGATGGGGTGGGGGAGGGAGCCCTGGCCTCAGAGGCCTTAGGGGCCTTGGCCTGGCTGGCAGTAGGCTTGGGAGCCACAGAGGGCAACTGGGTCGCTAATTGGACCATGCCATCGGTGATACCTTTAGAAATGGCACGAGCCACAACCTCCTCCATGGCCCTGGATAGGAATGACTCCTGACCCTGAGGGGGAGGGGGCTCCAATTCAGAGGAGGCTAGGGATTCCTCCTCAGCCCCCGAATCCAGATCTGGTAGGGAATCCATAGCCATGGAACGGCTAGGGGATCCCAAGGATGCCCTATGAGGATTGGGGGAGAACCCAAAATCCTCGCTGCATGGGCCTAAAGGAGATTCCCCTTGCTGGGATTCGCCCCTGGGAGATCCACCCCTCAACTCACTGTGGGGGGATTCCCCAGGAATCTTGCACTGTGCGGTCCGGGCCTTCTAGAACTGTTTTTCCAGGGCCTTTTGGTGGCGCAGTGCCATCTTTTCCTCAGCCTTGGAGGCCGAGCCTACCTTAGGCTGCTTCTCCCCTGGGGAAATACCCTCCCCCAACTCCCTTGCCCGATGGATTGGGCCTACTACGTTTACTGGGAGTGGGCCCTGTCTTTTCCCCTTGCCTCTCTTCCATGGTGGTAGAATTCTGCTGCTGATCCATCCTGGCGTTGGCAGTAAACCAGGCCTGGGGTAGGCCAGAGCCTGATCCACGCGATGGGCCTTTAACGGCTCAGAGGCCTAGTCAGCAGAAGAGAGGAGAGGGAGGCTGGAGCTGGCTGAAGAGATCAGCCTAGCTCCTGCGGATCCACGCTGAGACAGGTAGGCGGGGGTTTGAAGCCCGGGTTCCCTGCAGCCGCTAAAAGGCAAAAGGAGGACAAGAGCCTGTGTGGGTCGCCGCGTGAGGCTCCAGGCTTAAGGCGGCCCTCCGCGGTGATCCGCAACTCAAAAGGAGGCCGCGCAGCAAGATTAGAGGCCTGGGAAACGAATTGCGCCAAAACAGGCCGTTTTAAATGGCATCCGTTCGCGCCGCGTGCCTGGAGCGTCATCGGGTCTTTTGGAGCCTAGCGCTCCTGTCGGGGGCTTAGGAGGGCTATGGCTGGCCGATCGCCCCTTCCCCAATACTCACTGAGCTTGTCACGAGGGAAAACCCAACCTAGCAGCAGTCCCAGGAAGAGGCTGGGCTGCAATCGCCCCAGGCAGCCTCCCTGTGCAAAGAGGTGAACTGAGAAACTCTTTGCAGATGGTAGGAAAGGCAGGAAACCTATCTAACTCTAACTAACCTCTAACAAAAATAAGGAGCTACAATATCTCTAGGAAATATTAAGAAGTGGGGTCCAGCTTGCTGCACAAGGACTGGAGCCCCTGGAAAGAATGTCCTGTAGAGCGACTGAGTTTTTTAAAACTGAGCCTCTGGAGCAACCAGGAGGTGGAGCTACAACAAAAATCAAACTCAGTTACTTGGGGAGCAAGCTGAAGTTAACCCGAGCTTGGACACTCCAAGCAGTGCCTAGGACAGTGATGGGCAACCTTTTTGGCGTGGTGTGTCAAAAATCGGCAAAAAATCGAGCATAACTCGCGTTGTGTGTCACTTCGACAAAAACATAATTTTGCGCAATTTATAGTTTAAACTACAAAAATGTATAATGGCGCTCACAGTTCCCGTTGGCACTCCGCTGTTCCCTGCTGTGGTGCGGTCGTAACCGACAGTCCCAGGAGTAGACTCTCTGTGCCGGCCTGACTGGAGAGAGGCGCGCACTGTTCCCGCGCTCCTCTCCTGCGGGTCCTCCCTCGCTGCGCTGATGACGTGTGTGCGCACGGCACGCATGCCTTACCAGCAGCCCCTGCGCTCAGAAAGGGGCGGCGGCGATACAGTAAGTGAGTGTGGGCGGGGGAGATCACACGTCCCCCCCCCGTTCCTCCAGCACAGATTCTTTCATCCTCGGCGGCCGTGCAGGAGCCGAGGATGAATCGCATGAAATCCTGTGCGTGTCACCCCAAATGGCTACGCGTGTCAGCACTGACACGCGTGTCATAGGTTCGCCATCACTGGCCTAGGAGAATAAAAAATAACTTGGAAAGCTGGCAAGATTTACTATACTCATCACTTGGAAAGATTTCAATTTTTAAAAAGAACCCTCTGCCAACTCCTTTTAAAATATGATTACACTAATTCATTTAAAATATTGAAAATAGCATGGGATGTGTAGGATTAACAATGATTTTTAAGCTTTACTAAGTTTAATAATATTGGTATTGTCCAGAATTGTAGCCCGATTAAAAGGTCAAAGAAGAAATTTAAAATTGCTTTTACAGTTGTATTGAAGCTGTTTGATAGAAATAGCTTAACATTCAAATTTTTATTATGACAATTGTAATGGTAAAATATACCCACCCACCCCCAAATATACAAGTAAGCTGCACTCACTGCCACATCTATAAGATGAACTCCTTAAAGCATCATTATCAGAAAACATTCACAGCAAACATGTTCAACCTGTAGACTGAGAGCCACATGCAGCCCTGGACAGTTAGTAATGTGGCCACTTAAGATTGCAATATTTTTTTAAAAAAGAAAGCTTGTTATTTATGTACATTAATTATATTATACATTTTGTATGTGGCCCTAGAAAATTCTTCACTCAGTATGGCCCAGGCAAGGCTAAAAACTGGACACCCATGATTTATAGAAAGCTGAATTGACCATGAATGGTGAAAGGGAGAAGCATTAGTCAGGAACTTGTGGCCCAGAAACCCAAATTGTTTTTATTCATTGACCATATTTCAAATATAATATGGCTGGTATGCTGATCTAGTAAGAAGGGATAACTAATAAAGTCATATAGATGAGTTTATCTAAAATATTCCAATGTCACATTGTAATTTCCACTGTGTTTGTCTTTTTCTGTGACTTTGCAATGTAATATACCAAAGTTTATAAGCTCTGATTCTGCTTTTGATCAGGGAGTTGCTGGCAGTGCAATATGGCTGATTTATTGATTGCATGCAAATAAATTTATATTGTATCTTCAAAGTGATTTGGTTGCTTTAGGTTTTGGCCATGACAAAACCGCACGACTGAATTCAGTTCTGCCTTGATATATAACACATAATGAAGAACTTTGGGGTGTTCGGCATACAAAATAATATGGAAATTCTTATATAAGACTATGGCCATATTTAGAATAATAAATGTAAAATTCATGGAGGCAATTCATTAGTAATTACAGTTTTAAAAATTTGAAACTCATATGGAATTATTTAAAGTCTGTACTGTCCCTCAATTACTCTATAGCAGGGGTATAAAGCTCGAACTGGATGTGTCACATGCTGGCCATGCCCACCCCCAGTTTAGCGAAGGGGGGGAAAGCCGCGAGTTTGACACCCCTGTTGTAGAGAATTCTGCTACTTGGCAGTCCAGGAGATTAAAAGTTAAGGCAGAAATTTTGTAGGATTAAGAGTCTTTCAAATTCTTCTGCAAATAACTATCTTAAAGGAAAAACTCTCACTGCTTTATTTAAGATGGTGCCTAGCTATCTTTCAGTGTTTCCAGTCCTAGGCCTATCATCATCACCATCTCAAATTATGAAATTTATATGCTGCCCAACAGCAGCTCTCAGCAGTTTACAAATCGTTGAGAATATTTAAAGCAATAAAGCAAAGCAAAAAAAGAACAAAGATGGTAGAAATACCATGCTTCAAAATGTTTCTTATAAACATGGATAACTTCTTGCATTCCTATCTATCAACCCTTCAAAACTCCAGAAGCTAATTTACTGATCACCCTGTCTAAATGTTGTGGATTTGTTCCTTTTATTTTAAGAGATACAAATAGAGATTGCAGCCACTATAATAGGACAGAACCTTAACATAAGGCAGATCTCTTGCAGACACTCTAATGTTGTCTGTGAATGTTTGCAAAGAGCTGTGCTATCTTTCATATGAGCTAGAACACTAGAAACCAGTGCAGCTCGCTATGTGAATGTCTTTTTCTTCTGCACACATGTGTGCTCAGCAGGAGAACATCTAAAGGAGGCTGATGTCAAATAAGGGATATTGGCAGAGGGTGAGATTTAACCAAAGTGCTCACTTGAGAAGCAGTATGGATTTAAAAAACAACACTTGAACAGGCTGTTGGAGTCTTTCACTTCATCTGGATGAGCCAAGCATAGCTTTAGAGGTGGCCTGTAAGATGCAAAGAGTTGTCTTGAGAAGTATTCTTGTGAGGAGAGCAGTGCTGAATCCTGACCAATCTCCCATTTTTTTGTGAGTATAGAAAATAGTCTAGATGTTGAATGCTTTTCTTACACTCTTTTTTAAAAAGCAAAACTGTTGCTAGTTCTCATCTATTTAAAACAAAGTAAAAAATAAAATATGAGAGAGAACATATTTTTAAGGGAAGAACATCAAACAGTTTCAAGGGGTTAAGGACAGGGACTATATTCATACATTTCAAAGGATCTTTTCATCTTCAACTCTCAAGTACGGGAGAGTCATGGTATCAGCTACTAAGGGGCTAATAATTGTGTATTTATGTAATGCTCAGAAAAACAAAAAAAAATCAAACATATATTTGACAAAAATGGAGCAAGGTCAATAACCTTTATATAATTATTGAGAAAAAGCTGTTATTTAACTGACTTACATTGTTGGGTGCCAAAGATGTCCTAAAAATTGTATTTTGTTACTTTGGAGGTTGTTAAAGCCCAAAAGATATGTGTGGGAAAGAGAGAAAATGAAATAATAGATCTTCATTAGAAGATCTATTATAATGCAAAATGATGAAGAGGCTTACATTCTTTGGAAATTAAAATATAATGTATGGTACTTTAGAATTCGTATTGATGAGCATTTATTAAAGAGTTGTATGTTTTCTTCTAAGAAAAATTCTTTGCCTCCCAACAATTATAATTTGCAAAAAAAAAAGTAACATTAATGTCAACCAAATCAACCTTAGTACATCACATTTCCCCCCTAAAAATTAGAGGACATTTTCCACTGGATACAAGTGCAAATATTTATACTTTTTTTTTTAGTAAAAGTTCCCTCTATCAATTTACAAATTTTACAACAATATTTTAACAAAGTGAAACTAAAGGGTAAATTAATTTAACATTTCTCATTTATAAAATACATACATGTATAATGTAAGAACTGCACAGTAAACTCTCTTACTAAAGTAAGTCTTATTATCTGTAATAGTGCAACTAATTTAACAATTTTCACTTTAAACTTTTAAAGGAGAAGAAGGCGGGGCTTAGCAGTGAGAAGATGGAGTTTCAGGCTACTCCTGAAATTCCTCTATACCGAAGGATTTTTGGACGGGTTCTTTGAACTCTAGCTGTCCCGTAGACAACAGTGAAGGTGAGGAGAGACCCAGGACCTCAGAGACACCCGCAAGTCTCTGGGGGGGGGGTATTAACTCCTCGTGCCAATTCCTTTTTGGATTAGCTGCATGCTAACTGAAACTGCAGGTTGCCCCTAAGAATGGTAGAAGTGATGTCATCTGGTAAGCTGATTTTATCATCCAAGAGAGACTGTTCGCGTTAAAAACTTAAGCTAACTGAAACCAAAGAACAGGGAAATATAGCGGCGAATTGGCTTTTTTTAATGGATTTATGGCTGGTGGTTACTTTACTTCTTAAATGCTTCAAGAAACTCCTCGACATCCTCCCCCCTCTGAATCTCCCTAAGTGGATCGTAAAATTTATTTTCTACTAATTAGCCCGTCACGATTCGACATTTTTATTACTTTATTAGTTGGCTCTGTTTACGATCAGATAAGATTGCACAGCCTGTAAGAGACTAAGAAAAGTGCTTCGAAGTCTGTGGGAAAAAAAAAAAGAGCTTGTAATTTTTAACTACGACACATCATGGCGTCTCAAAATACCTCTAAGATTTCATTTCAGATTCTTTTTTCCGCATGTAGAGGGCTTTTTGACTCTTATCAAAGGCTGGAAAGAAAATTGGATCATCTGATTTTAAAATATGAAGTAAAAACTGAGATTGTTGAATGTTTAAATGTTCCTGAAATACAAATGGAAAATGTGAGAAATGGTGTCTGGTCTATCTCAGAGGAAGAAAGGAGGGGGGAGCTATAAAGAAGACTCATTTAAAGAGACAGAGTGCAGGAGGAATGGAAATTCCACCCTTGAGAATTAAAGTTAATTTGGAAAATTTTACAAGCCCAGGACAACATTATTATTTCATCACTGACATTCAGAGTCCAAAGGTGCAAAAATATCTTTGTCTGGATTTGCTTATGAAAACATTTGGTAAATTTATCCAACGCGTGGCAATTGGTTTGAGAAGTTTTTGCTATTGGAGAGACACTGGCTGACAGATGGAAGAACGTAATTTAAAATTAGCTAAATCTGATTACCTTAATGTGTAATAGATATAGCTGAATAATGACTGATATGGATAGTAATATATATAATTTGGAACTGGCTGATAGATTGAAGAATACAATTGAAAACTAGTTAAACCTAATTGCTTTTTCTTGTAACAGATATAGTTGAATAATAATTGATATTGATAGTAATGTATATAATGTGGAGTTGATATGATAACTAACAATTGGATATGAGAAAACATCTTTAGATTATACATAAAGAGTATTAACTACAATAATTATCACTATTAAAAAAACTAAATAAAATACATACAATCAAATGTTAATCAATACTGGGAAAATGTTATGATATATGATATAATTAAATATTATGGATGTCCAGCTAAAATAGGATATGAGGATTTGATGATAATAGAGGATTTTACAAATAAGTAAATGAATTGTCAGCATGTGTTATGAATTAATTCTTTAGCATAGCTAAGGAAGAAGGATGTTTAAATAACCATAGGTAATTTAAACTGGAGGTATAATGATGTTGATATGGTAAATATTCGAGTTAAGATATTTGAATTAATATGAGTTAATGAAAGAGAAGCACCAAAGCATGTTGTAACCAGTTGATATACTTCCTTTTTTTTCCATAATAGACACCTGTGTTTTGTTTTGTTTTCCTGCCTTGTCACTTGTCGTTTTTGTCTTTTTTTGTATTATTTTTAATTTTTATTTTTTATTTTAATTTTTATTTTTTATTTGTCCTTTTTTTCTTTTGATTTTTTTTTTCTTCCCACCGGTGTGGGCAGGTATTGTTCAAGATTATTACTTTTTTAATATTTCTAAATAATAATTACAGTTAAATGAAAATGGATATATAATAATGCTTGAGTTAATATGAGTTATGTTGGTTGACTGTGGAGGAGATGTACCAAAACTTATCTGTAATTGATTGATACATTTTCTACAGATGTAAAGAAAGATGCTGTACCTGTTTTAAACTAAAATTAAAAAACATTTATTAAAAAAAAAACAATTTTCACTTTAAACTAGTTTCCCAATTTATCAGATTAATGACCACAATATAACTGAATTCAGTACTGTTAGTTAAATTCTCAAGCAGAGCTATAGACCAGTACTCAGTAAATTATAGATGCTGAGAGATCTTTTTTTCAAAAATGTGAGAAATCACAGAGAAGATGTTCCTGTATTTCTTTTTCTGGACTAATTCTTGAGCAATTCATTCATCCATTCTTAAAACATTCTATATTGTTAGGAAAGTTATCCAAGTACTTTTGACATTCTTCTCAAAAATCCCACAAAATATATTAAATTCAAATAATAATGCTACAAAGCCAGACCTATTTATTCACAAGTAACACATACTGAATACACTAAATATTATTTCATAGTAAGTACAGATAGGATTGTCCTGAAGTTCAAGTTATTTAAATCTTGAATAATTCAATAAGGAAATGGAAAGGCCAGAAATAAAAACTAATGGACTCTGAAGTTTTCAAAAGTGCGAGGTACATGTGCATTTTAGAAACAGATTTTAAAAAAAACTCCCATATTTTTTCCTCCTAGCCATCCTCAGTTTGTTCTAATGAGATGTCATTTCATTAAAGCTTGTGACCTTTGCCATACATTATTGGAAGATTTTTTTTCATCCAACATAAAGAATGGAATGTCCAACCTTTGTAATAGTTGAAGACATCCTGAAATATTTCATTATCTGAGATGATGTTAAGTGTATCTGAAGAATCATTACTAGACATGCTTTAGCTAATGCAGTTTCTTTTTTCACCACTGCATTTTCTTCTCCATCTACAATACAGGTGTCAAACTCACAGTGTCATGTTGCCATCAAATAATGTTTTGCTAAGTTTTTTCTTTCACGGAGCTGGGGTGGGCATGGTCTGTGCGTGATCCATCTGGCCTATGGGCCGCCAGTTTGACACCCCTGATCTACAACATTGCAGTTGATTCTGAGAAAATCATCACATTCATAGAAATATATTCTGGAGTACCAAGAATTCTAATCATACATGAAGGAAACCTGACAAAACCTTGACACAAACAAGTTGACTACAAGCATGTTACATCTTATTGACACCCCATGAAAAAAAAATGCAGATGTCAGTCCCATTGGCACTCACCCAGCCTACTATGATGTTTGGTGAACCCGTATCTATATATTTATCTATATTTATAGCTACACACACAGAGATTCTACTTATTCAATATTTTTCATCCATGTTAATTGGATATTTATTTATTAAACTTGCATGCCACCTGATTCCCGATGATTCTGGTTCACAAAAACCAAAACAAGGAAAATTATAATGATTTAATGATTTTTTTTTAATGATTTTATTTAACATTTATAGGCCGCCCTTTTCCCTGAGGGGCTCAGGGCGGCTTACAATAGTAAGGAAAGGGGAGTGAAAGACAAAATACAGAAAAGAAAAAAAAAATGTGAGATAACAAAAAGTACTAAAACACAACATTCACTCAGCATTCGGGAGGGGCAAGAAAATTTATCCCCAGGCCTGACGGGCTAGCCAGATCTTGAGGGCTGTGCGGAAGGCCTGGACTGTGGTCAGGGTACGGATCTCCACGGGGAGATTGTTCCATAGCGTCGGAGCAGCAACAGAGAAGGCTCTCCTCCGGGTGGTCGCCAGTCGGCACTGACTGGCGGATGGAATACGGAGGAGGCCCGCTCTATGCGATCTGATGGGACGCAGGGAGGTTATTGGCAGGAGGCGGTCTCTCAGATAGTCAGATCCACTACCATGGAGCGCTTTATGGGTGGTAAGTAAGACCTTGAATTGCACCCGGAGATCTACAGGCAGCCAGCGCAGCTCGCGGAGGATAGGTGTTATGTGGGCGAACCGAGGTGCGCCCACTATCACTTGCGCGGCCGCGTTCTGTACTAGCTGAAGTCTCCGGGTGCTCTTCAAGGGCAGCCCCATGTAGAGCACATTGCAGTATTCCAGCTTAGAGATCACAAGGGCTCGAGTGACTGTCGTGAGAGCCTCCCGATTCAGGTAGGGCCGCAACTGGCGCACCAGGCGAACCTGGGCAAATGCCCCCCTGGTCACAGCCGATAGATGGTGATCAAAACTCAGCTGTGGATCCAGGAGGACTCCCAAGTTGCGGACCCTATCTAACTAGACCTACTAAAAGGAAGGAAAAGGAAAAAGAACTCCCTCGAAGGTTCTTTGATCTGGAAATAACTTGATGATTTAAATGAGTATTTGTTATGTTATGTTACACTGGTAGATGGTAGCAACTGATCTGATAGCCTTCTGATATCACTTCTGAGTCTTCAGTTTCAGTTGATTGAACAGAAGTATGGCCTCATGATACCATATTCTGTATACTGATTCATTCGGTTAAGTTTGTATTTGTGATTTTATGGTGCTTCTGTGGTGATATTCCTCATGGGACAAGCTATTAGTACAAGAATTGGATTACCCAATTGGGCACTATTACCTGAAATGGAGAAACAGAATTGTTTGAAGAGGAACTGAGTCCATGGCATTGAGTCCATGCTAAAATCCCCATATTCTATGGTTTTGCAAGCATTCTAAGGGGCAGTTTTCTAAATGCTAATATTTCTTTTTATTTAAAAGTTATGAGAGTATTCCAAGGACAGGATAAGCTTCCTTTCCTTTGTGTTAATATTGACTCCCAGATATAGAACTTGCTTGGATAGCACTAGCAGGTTCTTGGCTATATTCATCACAAAGTTTTGTTTCTGGAAATAGCCTGTGTTAGGCTTTCTTTGCTGCTTTTTCAGATCACTGTGATGAGTAGGTAAAAAACGTAACTTTTTTTTCAGATAGTCAATTATAAATACTTGGTGCTGATGTTGATGTGAAATTACTTAATTAAAATTAGGAATCTTTCATGAGAGGCTATGATTGGAATGTGCAAGTTGGTCTTTAACAAATCTACTGAGGTTAGAAAGTTGACAGATAGAACTGTTTCCACCTTTATCTTTGATGCCTCCATTCTTAAGGTTTAGATCCTTAAGGTTTGGATATCTATCCAATTACATTTCTTCTTGAAAATACAATTATTCATCTTTATCCTAGAATGTTTCACTTTGATCTTGAGGATAGAAAAGATATATGCCTTTTGGGCTTCTTGTGAGCTCTAATGCATATCTCTGATTGTTTCTAACATTTGTCTATCTCTATATTTTCCAGTACATCTAAATTCTAGAAGTGGTACAATGCTGTAGGTATTTAACTTAGTTCTTGTCTCCCCTGCTTGGTGTTAATGCTTTAGTTGGCAAGAATGAGACAGAATTGTTTATTCTTTACTATGTTTTCAAAAATGAACGGCCTTTGAACAAATACAGATATTTTCTGGTATGTGCCCTCTCTGTTCTTAGGAAGGATTTAAAATGGTTAGAACCAATTTTACTACGTCTCTGTATAACTTTTCCAAAAGACTGTGCTTCAAGAAGGCTTTTGATTAAGGCCTTAATCAATAGGCCTTAATGTGTTATCACTTCTGATGCCTTAGATCTGGCTTACAAACTGCAGTTGAACTACTCATACTCTGATCACTGAATATATTATCTGTGGTCCCATTCTCCCCCCCCCCCCAGAATTACAATGTAGCAATTAGGGATACCTTTGATTCACTGATACTATATATTACTAGCCATGCCAGAATATAGTTAAGAGATGTAACGTATTGGCTACTTCTGGAGGTATATTACTCTTGGCTAGTTAGTTGATTTACACCTATTTCTGGGGGAAAAACAAATTTCTACAGGGCAATGAGTCATCTTCTGGACAAACCTACCCACTCAGTTTTGGCAAACAGTAGGGAATAATTAGAGCTTTGAATTATACTGTTGGGTTCTTATTGATATCTGAGCTTGGCTGTTTTCCTGCAGACAATATGTTTCCAGGCCAGGTAACATTATAGGCCACAGTAGAGGAGAGATCCCAACTGTGGACAAACAAACTTGGAGGAGGAAATGCTATATGTATATTGCTGTAAGCTTTTAGAGAAAAAGATGGAAAGTACCACAGATACATATAAATAAATAAGCATCTCTTTTTCTCCACTGCATACATTATACTCTGCATTATTCGGGGTGCTAAGCTGCTGCTTGACTCCATCTCTATTGCCCTCCAGAGCACCTTTAGAAGACAAGTGAAAATAAGGAAATCATTCTGAGCGTTGAAAGCCAACTTTATGCATCTTTTCCTGTGTGATTTACAGTTCATCTGAATTGCCAAACATTTCAAATTCATTGAGCCTGGACAGCAATCCATATGCTTTCAACACTTGCTCTGTTAGTTGAAGGCAAGGCAATGCAAAACATTGGATTTTTCAGTCTGAAAAAGGAAATACATTATTTAAAAATATTTTAAGGAGTTTATTTTATTTTTAGAAGAACTGGAGAAAATATGTTGCTCTATGGAGTTGTAAAATACTTCAAACCTTTTCATGTAATTCTGGATAAACCGAACAGTTCCAATAAAATAACCATTTTGTAAAAAGGGAACAGCTTTTGTTTTAATTTACTCCGTCTAAAGCTGAGGACTTGACAGTTATTTATCCATCACAATTTTCTGCTGACAATTCTTAATATAAGGGGAAACTCTCTAAATAAGACTTTAAAAAGAGAATTGTGACATTACTTGTGACTGGAATAAGTATAAATATGTGCTGAATTCAATTGTCCTGCTTATAATAATTTTTATATCTATCAGGAAACAATTCAAAAAGAGGATAAAGTCAGATACTATATGAAGATTGATAATACTTTTGAAGAAGTCAGAAATAGACAAGGTAATAAGAATAATGTATCTTTATATAGTCCTCCTGAACATACAGAAATTCATCCAAGTAAATTAGTAAAAATGGACAAATTGTTAACATTTCTCACAAACATTATAATTTAATTGTTAGAATCAGTGTCTGCTCCTGTAACCTCTTATCTTTCAGTCACTGTGTATAAAACACATCATAAATTAAATAATGAAATGGAATAATTAAAAGTCTCAGCTATTTTAAACAGTTTTAGTGATTTCTTTATTTCATACTTATTTGGTCAAAGTTCAGCGTAACACATCTATCAGACCAAATATGTCATATTATGTCATCAATCAGCTCCTATCCTTCTGTCACCAAATCGATCAGTCATTAAATTCAAGTTGCTACTTTCTTCTTACTTTAATTATGATGTGAAACATCAAAGAAAACCAAACGTGAATTTCCTCTTGAAAGGCTAGGCGAATTATTTCCATTAACCAATAATGAGAAAGTTTGAAAACTGTAGGAAGTTCATTTCAGTATAAAGTGGGGAGAGGAGGAAGAAAAAAATAATTTCATGTAGGCTTCCAATAAAAAATCTTTTCTTGCAAAAATTAGAATTCTTTTGTTTTCTGCTATTTACAAAAAACAAAATCTTACACTAACTCAATTTCCAGTCCTTCTACGATTAGATGAAAACTGATCACATGGATGTCTTAATATCAAAGCTGTGATTATTGGCATTCTTGTGATAATTTATTTGCCTATTTGTTATTAAACACCGGTATGTGTGCTTCCTTTTTATCCAAGCAGGAAAGTTGAGGAGCATTATACCAAAAATTATTATATACACAAATTAAATATAAAATAATCTAAGTATTCAAAGCGCAAAAAGATGAAAAAAATATTAATATGCTAAAAATACGCTACCTTCTTGGTTCACATTCAAAGGACATATTTAAGCATTGTAAACAATTGCATTGTTAATTTAAGTATGCTACAAGGGTGGAATCAATTACAGCTGTGTGAAAAGGTCCTGCACGCTTTAGGGTTCATGACATTTTTTGGATAGGTCATTGATTTTATGATATTTTATGCTAACACCTATGGTGGTTTTTTAAGTGAAAAGCAAGAGCTTTTTGCAATTTGGTGCTATTTAAATAGGGATTGTGAATTTTCTCGCATGATGACAAAGGATGCTTACAATGACTATGAAAACCGATTAACTGATGCATACCCAGTGGCATACGTGTTGCAATTACTAAGGCCAATGCTAGTGTTTTGTTAACATTTTATGTGTTTGTGACCCTGAAAAGGACGGTTTAGGTAACCAAACATGGTTACTAATATGAAATTGGCCAGCTCCTATTGCTTATCACCAGACAGCATCGCTTCGGCAAAGACTATAAGCCTTTGCAGGTGATTTTTGGTGGCAATGTGGTGCCAGGCTGCAATAATGGATTCAATCAGCTCCTGCTTGGTCTTCAGATGCTTCTTGCTTATTTTGTAACCAATCTTGGTCCACAAGTTCTCAATTGGGTTCAAATCCGGTCTCTGAGCTGGCTAATCCAGGAGTCGAACTCCATACTTTTTCATCTACTGCTGAACGGACTTGGCTCGATGACAAGGAGCGTTGTCATCCTGGAAGTAAAAGTCCTTCCCTACAAGTTGCTAAGTTGAAGGAAGCAAGGTCTTTTCTGGGACTTCAACATACTGATTGGACTTCATGATTCCCTGCACGATTTGTATCGAAAAAATACCGGAAGCAGCGATACAGCCCCAGATCATCACGTGCAATGGATGCTTCATAGAAAGATTCAGGCTGTACAGCCTAATGCTTCAGATGGAAATCTTCTGACATACTTATTGCACTGATTCCCAGTCAAGTAGAAATTGCTCTCATCGCTGAAGATGACCTTGGCCCACTGTTTGTTGGTCCACTTGGCATACTTCTTGGCCAACGAACGTCGACGAGAGCGGTGAGCGTCTGTGAGTAAAGGTTTACTTTGAGTCCTGCAATCTTTGAGCCCTCTGGCAAGCAGTCTGTGACACACTGTGCTTGTGCACACTTTTACATCACATATTTCACCCCAAATTCTTGTAATCTGAGGTGAAGTGAGCTTCCTGTCAGCCATCAAAATGTGTTGCAGAGCCCAATCTTGCAGTTTTGTCGACTTTCTTGGTCTTGCAGAATGGAGCCTGTCATCAACTGAACCAGTTATTTGGTATTTTCAACCACTCTGCTCACTGTGGAGA
The DNA here is from genome assembly GCF_051295495.1 of Thamnophis sirtalis. Classification (NCBI taxonomy): domain Eukaryota; kingdom Metazoa; phylum Chordata; class Lepidosauria; order Squamata; family Natricidae; genus Thamnophis; species Thamnophis sirtalis. The sequence continues at coordinate 42,919,211 of NW_028261390.1, read as the reverse complement.
GATGGCATTTCACTCTCTTGGCTATTTCTGTACAAGGGTAACCCTCTTCATGAAGCACAATGATGCGATGCCGCTGCTCAGTACTGGTAAAAGCAAAGGCCTTCATCCTTGCCCACAGCCAGAGCTAAATTAAATGTCTCAATGCTTTTCATGCCTCTTTATAGTCAGAGAGTATGACAACATTGATTGCCTCATAGATTTAGCCTCTTTGAATTTTGATTGGTTACCAAAGCTTGCTACTGATTGGCTACTTTTGATCCTAACATTCTCGAAAATTCAAGTTGTGTTTGTTTTAGCACATAAACTCACTCAAAATCTTTAAAAGACTTTGGTTATATTAATAAAAATTATGCATCTCAATCCGACTATAGAAATTTTCATCAGTACTAATTTTGCATGGTTTCTATGAAAAGTTGATTAAACATGTAAATACAGCTTAAAACTGAAAGCATGCAGGACTTTTTTACACAGCTGTATATATTCCAATGAGGGGTTCTAGCCAGCATTACTGTAGTTTGTTCATGTGCGTGCTTTGCGCACCTGTGCTGGATACGCATGCCCATTCAATAGTAATTGTACCGTGCATGCACAGAACACATAAAAAAGATGGTGTGGGAAATGGAGGCGACCGGGGAACTGGTTTGGGGGCGGGGCCAGCCTGGGTCTCTCCTGGTTCTGTGATCCATGCCAGTATACCATTACCACTTTGGCTGAACTGGACCAAACCGGTAAGAACCAACCTCTGATTCCAATATAGTACATTCCTCCTATATTGAATCTAGAAATCCACCCATTGCTTTCCCTAATTTGATTGGGACTGGCCCTTCTTTGATACAGCATATACTTTGTGACAAATCGTTCACTGCAGATTATTGCCAAGGTGATAAACAAGGCCTACATACTAATTATTATATTCATTTTAATGATTTTGTCTGATGAAAAGCTAAGTAACAGCTTTGATCTGTATGATACATTCAACATATTAGGAGACTTATCTATGTATTTTTTTAAAGTACTATCAGTTTGCCATGCTGCCAAATATCATGTGTATTTTGATATGAGTTCAGTTTCCACAAAAATGCTCAAACATACATTATAAAAGGACTAACACAGACTTAGAAAGACTAAGAAAGGCATCTTTTACAACTATAAAAACAATATGCAAGTTTTATTTATTACAACTAAGCTGTATTGTTTATACATTTAATGTGAAGTAAGCTAGCTAATCAGAATACAACTAACAGATCTGTATTCTGTGCTTTATTGGATAAAATTGCCATCTCAAGACAAACAGGGAACTATAAAACAACATTTAAAGCTTCATGAAAAACATAGACAGAATGAAGAAATCTGAGGGTGCAGTTCACCCATCCTCTTCTACAAAGACTTAATTGGTACACTTTTAACTGAAGAACAATTACATATCAACCATTTGTAACAGACTAACAGTTTCCTTAAATTCATTGCCAGTCTCTACAACAACATTCCATTAAGCATATATGCAATCAGATACCTATGATGAATTAAATAGTTGGGGGGGAATTTCTCCAAAGGCAAACAGCCACCACCAATTTTCATATTTACTTTCACGCTCTATCAATTCATCTAGAAGCTTTGAGAATGACACTGTTATTTTTGTGCACTGATACAAGACTTACCACTTGCCCATTTTGAGGATTTTTATGAGCATATGGAGGTCCTCGGATGTGATTCCACATTTGGCCAGAAGTCATTGCAAAAACAACGCACTGAGAAATAAGCAGAAATAAAATATTAATTTACATACATACATACATACATACATACATACATACATACATACATACATACATACATACATATGTTATTTACAGAGGCGGTAAGAAAAGAGGGGAAGTATATGTTACATACTGATGTAATCTAGCTTTAGAAAGAAAATCCTAATTTGTGGAAATGGTTTTTACAATCCGCCTGGTGATTTAGCTTCACTATCAATAAAAGAAGACTTAATAGATAAGCAAAATATGATTTAATCCTATCATGAGAATACAGGTTTATTCTGGACTGGCCTCATTAATGGATTTAATTTTTATCCAATATGAAAAATTACAGTGATAAGATCAATTATTTGGGGTTGAAAACTAGTTCATTTTTAAGTAAAGACTAATCCTCTTTTCAGACTCATACCATATGGCAGGTATATGTTACATTCTTCCAGAAGCCCAAGATATAATAGAGGACAATGCCAGCCAGCATTAGGATATACACCTTTCATATGACCCATTGCATAGAAATGGGAGGAAAATACAGATAGTTCTCGACTTAGGACAGTAATAGAATAGAATAGAATTCTTTATTGGCTAAGGACACTCAAGGAATTTGTCTTTGGTGCATATGCTCTCAGTGTACATAAAAAGATAAGATACATTCGTCAAGAATCATAAGGTACAACACTTTGAGTATTGGGAATTGTTGTGAAACTGACACCTAGGCAAGGAAGAGGGATCAAGTGGAGAATTAGCCTTGAGTTGTTATACAGCTGCAAGAGATCTAGGGATGAACCTCCTTCTAAGTTCCATGTGACCTTTTTTTGTTGTTCCCAAGAAAAGGCAAGCAGTCTGGGGAGATTCTTATATTACAGGCAGAATACAATAGTTACATTGAAACCTACAAGTGTGATCTGGTTGCTTATGTCTGACAGTAATACAACCCAGAATTATGGCTGTAAGTCACTGCAGTTGTAAGCCAAGGCCCAATTTTAAGGCTTTTTTCAAAAGTTAAGCAAATGCTGCAATCATTAAGCAAACCCATTCATTTGAAAGGGTATTTTTGCCAGGAACTAGCAAAAAATTCAGAAATTATAGTCCTGCAACCAAGAAATTGTGCAACCAGTGGTAAAGCTGGCTACCCCACTGAACTTGGTTGGGGGAAGCACAATCATTTACAATGTACGATAGGTGGGGATGCTTTACAATCTGTAAAATGAGGGCTATGTGTTGTTCTCCAATCATTGTAACAATTATATGCCACCATGGGTACTAACCTCACTTCCACATTTCACCACTGGTAAATAAGATAAAGGAAAATGGAAAATCAGCTACTTGCAACCGTTTCTCAGAACATGATTGCTTATACAATTAGGAAAAAATCATTTCTATAGTGTTAACATATGTTAGTAGGTGGGATTGCTAATTGCATCACATTAAAGTAGAATCTTAGCTGAAAAGCAAGGATTACATTTACATTATTTGTCTTTTACTTATATGCAACTCAAAAAATAAGAATACCTACAGTAAATGCTAGTCACTATAAAAAGCAACAGCCATGTAAAATGCTATTCAACCCATGTCTGCAGCAATTACAATCTCAAACAGAATGCAGTAGATTTCTAAAGACATGTAAATTTGACCCTAAATTAAGCTTAATGCTAAATTACACTCAGAATTCATATCCCATTAAGCAACAAATATACTATGTAACAAACAACCTCCTCCTCTTCTTAATGCCTATTAAACAATACTACAAAACATCTGGAATTTTCATACAGCCCTGTACGAAGTGTCACCTAGCAACTATTCCAAATTACAAAAGATGCCCCAAAGTAACTTATGATCCAGTTTAAAAGTTTCACCAGCTACAGCAGCCCTGAGGTCATTTAGCTTCATGACTGACTGAATAGATGCTACAGTGTGCCTACCCACCTATTTCCCACAATCCTGTCCTGCAGGTCCCTATAGACACTGAGCCTACTTTGACACCCCTCAAGTGTCAAAGGGTTCCACACATTTCTCCACACCTCAGTCACTGACTGCTCACTTACCTTTTACCATGAAGGGTACCTTCTGGAAGCTCAGCAGATTGCATTGAGAATGAGAGCAAGGTGCCTCATTTGTCAGCACCCCCAAACCACATGAATGCAGCTTGGAAGCAGTGCTATTTTTACAATGGTTGAACTGAGAGTGCTCCAATTCTGCATGCTGGAGGTTTTTAAGAAGAGATTGGACAATATTTGTATGAAATGGTGTAGGTTTTCTGCTTGTACAGGTTGGATTAGAAGACCTCCACAATCCCTTCCAATTCTGTTATTCTGTTAAAATCTACAGCGATAGGAATTATGATGTTCATTTATCTTCTATCAAACTATCAAGCCAATACTGAGATATTAAAAAAAAAATCTCATGAGGATTTTTTTATGTCTAAAAAGGAACTTAGGCCCTATTCATATCCATGAGTTCAGATTCATGAGTTCAGGGAAAGAAAAAATGATGCTGGCAAATGCATTCATCCTTATTTATTTATTTATTGATTTGATTTATTATTCCCTTTTTTATTATTAAGTCATCTCCAATCAGAGTATAAAATAAACAATAAAAGAAAACCATGACCATTAACACAAATGGACAAGAAGAACAGAAAAGGGCAGGAAATGCAACAGGGCAGATTCAATCAAAAGCTTGTTTGAATAAGTGGGTCTTTATCTGATGCTGGAAATTTACAAATCAATCCATTTTCTATACATGAAAGCTGGCTGGGTGACTTTGGGCCAGCCATTCTCTCTCAGGCTAACTCAACTCACGGGGTTTTGTGGGGAAACTAAGAGAAAGGAATATTAGATACGGTATGTTCACTACCTTAAGTTATTAATAAAAATAGTAAAGGCAGGATAAAAATAAATATTTTGGAGGAGGAGAGTTATTGCTTTTAATTATTATTTTTATCTTTGCAGGCCACCCAGAGTCACTGAGAGTGAAAATATTAATTTTCTTTATTTAAGAAAATAAGTCTAGGAGGCAGAAACAAATGTATCCCCAAATTCCCCCTAAAGCCAAGTGCTATCGAATGGGAAGGGACTTACCTTTCTTAAATTTTATCAGCGCCAAATTTAAAAGTGTATTTGAGCTCCACTTTAGCAAATTTAAAACATTGTATATATACAGAATAATTCCAGTCTGAGCAGCTTTTGTAGCTTGAGTTTAAAGTTTTTGGAAGCTGAAGAAAACATCTACATTCAACTATTCACAAAGCTGAACGTAGAGCAGCTTCAACAACTATGAGCCTATTGTGTGATAGCCATTTGAAAAATGTCAGCATCTGGGCCTTTTTGCTATTTTAATGCATTATCTATTAATAAGGAACAAACTAGCATGAATGCTAGCAGATGTTAATGAACCATCTAACTCAGATGCAACCTGGAGGCAACATAAACTCACATCATTATACAAGTCCTCTACATCTAGAACTGGATGATTACACAAGGCTTGGGAAATTGGGTTTATAGAGAACACTGGTCTTCATTGTAGTTTCCCCTGGGCTGCTTTCCTTTTCAGAATGCTAGGAAATATAGCTCATTTTATTTTCATTTTCTTATTGTTTCACATTTTATAATATTCAGTTCCATTTCCTTGTTCCTGTTATTGCATATTTGAGGTATCTCAAATTCACATACTCTATGGCCTACAAAATTGCAAATACTTCATGAAGCACATGGTGAAAGGAAACTTTCTATACTATGTTATGCAAATAACTTCTTCCTATTTGTGGAACATATCAGCCTTTCTATATCAATAATGTTTTAATTGCTAAGTCATGATAATACAGTAATGCAGTTGTTCAGGTGTTTTTTACCCCTTGAACATTCTACATCCAAATTATTGAAGCATTATTATCCAATTTATTTTCTAAAGTAATATGGTAACTTTTCCCATCTGAAAAAAAAAGTCTGATCCCACGCTTTCTCCAAGAACAAATTCTGATGTATGAAGTCACTCAAGTTAATTCTAAACCAGACAGAAGTAGCTTGCTAACAATACTGATTATATAACTGATCAGTGGATCAGAGCCATGCCCTGTATAGACTTATTACATTGGGCTATTAATTTTATTTTAATAGACTTACATAGCTTAGCAGCACAGAAAACAATAAAAACAGCAGTCTACCCGCCAAAATCAACATAAAAAATCTATTAACACTGTAAAAACTACTGGCATCCATGGCAATACACTCCTATATATCCACATACCATCTTACTGGTCTCTAATTTGTTCTGTTTCATTTTTATTGTTCTTCCTGTTAACTACTTTGTCATTAACATAACCTATAGAAAATAGATGAATAAGTTGCAAATAGATTTAGTAGTTTAAAATTTTTGGGAGTGTTAGGGGTGGGAACTAATGTTGTAGTAATATATTGATCATTATTCAACTAGAGGGGATAATATATGTATATTGTGAATTTTTGATGCATATTTTTAATTTTTTGATTGTTTTGTGCGTAGGTTGTTTTTTTGGTTTCTTGATGGTTGTTGTTTTATGTGTGTGTGTGTGTGTGTGTGTGTGTGTGTATATATTCTCAAACAACAACCAAGAAGCCAAATAAAATGTACCCTTGAAGAGTGTTCGGAGACTTCAGCTTGTCCAGAATGCAGCCGCGCGAGCGATTGTGGGTGTGCCTTGGTACACCCACGTTACATCTATCCTCCGTGAGCTGCACTGGCTGCCTATTGGTCTCCGGATACGCTTCAAGGTGCTAGTCGTTACTTATAAAGCCCTACATGGTATTGGACCTGGGTACTTGAGAGACTGCCTTCTGCCAATTACCTCCCATAGACCCATCAGATCCCACAGATTAGGCCTCCTTCGAATTCCATCTGCAGGCCAATGCCGGTTGTCGACCACCCGGAGGAGGGCCTTCTCTGTGGCTGCTCCGGCCCTTTGGAACGATCTCCCCGTGGAGATTCGGACCCTCACCACCCTTCAGGCTTTCCAAAACGCCGTTAAGACCTGGCTGTTCCAGCAGGCCTGGGGCTCCTGAGTTCCACCCCTACTCGAATTGTTGTGCGTGTTGTGACTTTTTAAATTTTTTTGTACTGTTGTTTGTTTTTTGTCTTTTTACTTTTTTGTATTGTGACCCTTCCCTTCTGGTTTGTCAGTCACCCTGAGTCCCTCCGGGAATAGGGCAGCATACAAGTCAAATAAACCAACCAACCAACCAACCAACCAACCAACCAAAGGGTTTTAATCTGTATTTTTTGGAAATAATCATTAATAATTATTATATAATAAATAAAAATTATAAAACATATAATTTATACTTACACACACAATTTTATGGTAATTATAAAACAAAGTACACAAATCTGAAAATTGAAATGGAATGATTATGGCATAAACTCTCCATGATCATGATGGTCCCAGTGATTATTGGCACACCATCCCAAAAAATCTTGGAAAGCATTTAGAAAATCTGCACACCTGACAAAATTTTAATCTGTCAATTGCAAAAGATTTGTATACACACATATATCACACTGTTACATTATGACTTCTTAAATTTGGGGGAAGAACTGAATTATTTTTAAAAAATCAACACCTGTTAAATAATATGCAGTTTTGGTTTCACATTTTTATGTATATATAATATCATCAGAAATTGATCATTTAATCTGTCTTTGTTGTAAATAATAATTGTAGTGTTACAATATTATTCTATAATAAAAAGCACAATAATAAATCAAGTGGCCATTTGTTGAATATCACATAAAAGCAGCTCTGGGATCAATTGCTGATGCTATTCTTGCTTGTTGATCAGCAAAAGCAACAGCTTCAACATTAAAGTGGCTGAAATCAAAGAAATGTGGAAATTTGCTCATCACTTTCCAATCAGCTCTGGCCCGAGATAAGACAGAACTGTGTAAGATGTTTTAAAGATGACAATGTGGACAAAGTGTTTCTCCTTGAAGTGTTAATATAGCTGTTGAGAAGCTGGTAAAGCTTCTTCAAAAACAACCTGTATGCACAGCCCTTCTACTGGGACATCAGTCAAGAGAATCATCTCTGCGTGCACATAAAGACAGCTGGAGATAACTCTCTAAGCAACTGCTAAGCTTGGCAAAGGATGCTACTGCTTTAACACGTCAAAGGAGGATATTTTGTTTGCACAAACACACTTTACAATGCTTTTGAATGCTCTGCACAGCCCTAATAATTACCCAGGTGGGATCTGACCCACAGCTGATCTTCTTGAAAAGGTCTACAGCAGGGCAAATTTGTATGTGTATCAGGTCCATCAGGCTTTAAAAGAATAATTATAATCCTTAAGCAGAATTTCACTGAGAAGCTCAGAAGTATCAGGCAGGACATTTTAGTGAGTAACCAATTGTGCACTACTTAAAAGCTGTAACATAAAAAAGGAGTTTTTGTAGGCATGGGTATACTGAATTGACAAAAAAAGCTGGAGATATTGGTAATATGAGATTGAAAAAGAAATGAATATGATTTTCATATGGTGATACCTTCTATATACTTCTGATTTTCTTTTTCTTTTTTGACATTTTATCCTTTAGAACTACTGTCACTTTAATAAACACTTACCAATGTTGGAACCAATTAAAATTTAGCTAAAATACCGGCACTCTCCTGACTGCTTGCCCTTACTCAACCAATACTGTTTACTGCCCTTGAGATTAGGCACAGCTGTTCCTGTTATGATTTTGTAATCAATGCTGTCTTTCTCTAAGCTATTCACTGATGCAGCACTTTCTCATTAATAGTCCAAAGGAGACTTGAAACTCCAGGATATAGAGAAATGAATTATTTAAATTCAAAACTTTTTTTTATTTTTAAGTTGGCATACCAATGCAACCATTGCCCAACCGGTCTTGTTGTAGATGAATTCCAGGTTGTTTCGTCGCAAGTAGAGCAAACCGCCAACCAGCGACACCAGGAGGGCCAAGGCAATAGTACCTGAGTAATTTGGTGGCCTGAACACTCTGATCTGTAAAATGAGAGGAGGGGGATTTGATTAGTATAATTCTACTTTCTGATACTAAAAGAAAATGCAATCTTTAAACAAAATTGGCAGCTCATGATGAAACTCATCTGCATGAAAATCAATCAAGCCATCTAAATACAACTTTATTTGCTGTTATGAGGAAAAAAATCTTCAAAACATAAAGCCAATATGAAGAGAAGGTGTTTCTATGAACATGTACACATGCTTAAATCCAAATAGAAACTGTTATGCTTCAGGAAATAAAACAATATAAATACATAATTTGTACTTTGTTAATTAAATAAAATCAATCTTAATATTTTTCTTTAAAGAAGAATTTTATAAAGTTGCAGAAAATCTCCCAAAGTCTGGAGTTCTGTAATCTAAGAAGGAAGGAAGGATCTTACGTACAATGAGTCAGTCTGCAATGAACTACTATAATTTAAATATATTTATTACATTTATATGTCACCCATTTTCACTATATAGAATAGTAAAATTTATCCCATTCAAATTGCACTAGCTATAGAGGAGTAGACCTAGCCTATTCAGGTACTGTATATAGTAAAATACTAACATAATAGCATGCAGTCTTCATAGGTGTTATTATTGTAACTGGCTAGAGAAAACAAATTCAATATACAATGCACCAGGGATATATTGACTACTACCAAGTATAAAGTAATCATTGGTGGCATCGTCACTGTATTTATATGGCAACAATAACTACTGTATCTCTTTATAGAGAAAGTTTTTGTTTAGTTCTCTGACCAGTGTGTCATCTAACCCAAATTTGGAAAATCTATGTACCCTTTCAATGTCACTGAATTTAAGTCCCAGCAATTCCAACCAGATGGTTCAAAGTCTGATCTCAAGTAAAACAGATAGTGAAACACATGGTTGTGTCCATCATAACAGCAATCAAGCACAAAACTATATTTGAGAGAATGTGCTCAAGATAATGGGTGAAACATCTATTGTGGGTTCTATGAGGGAGGTAATTATCAAACTGGCGACAAAGCAGCTATGGGAAGAGAACAAGCTGAATAAACTTAAAGTGGAAAGGATTTTGTTTAATCTCTCTGTAAAATAGAAACAAATGCAAAACAGAACAAGATCTATTCTTGGTGAGAAGAGTTCTTGTTTTATCCCATCTTGTTCAGGAATACGATTAGGAATCATTTGATAAATGAACTCAAAATATGCTTCCACCCCCATCTCCCCACCAAAAGATGTGAAACAAATCCATCTTCATTTGATTATTAATATTATTCACAGTATAGGAATCCCAAATCTGCCATTTGTTGGAAATTACAAGAGACAAATCAATGTAACTAGCAGGCTTCAAATGAGTGGAAAAGTGATTTCAATAATTTTGTTCAGCACTTGTCAGCCTCTGCTTTGCTGCTTGCTTTCGGCTGCCATTGAAACAGGGAAGGGGGGCATGGTATTTGAGTGGGGAAGTATTCAGTACAGGAGTGATTGTAAAAAGGGAGTTGTTCTCACCATCTACTGCACATGCTGCAGATAGAGGATTTGCCGCCAAGGGCAACTGTCCAGCATACCAACCTGATGATGCTTTTTGAAGATGTCTCCCACATGACACCTGAGAGATGTGCAGATTGGACCATGGGATGGGGTTACCAGGGGGAGGGGGTCGGGTCACATATGGATATCTATGATTATGCACATTTTTGCTTTAGATCTTGCTTTGCTTAGCTGCTATCTACTCATGACCAGTAAAAGTACTCTTAATTCTGCAAAATGGAGTTGAGTGGTTTCTTTCTTGGTTACTGAGAGAGGCTGCCTTGACAGCACTCTTGCTACTATATCCGTATGCAGTTAAATAATGTTTTTCAATGTATTTATGTAACTACACTCTTATAGCATTAAAAAGTCAGACTTCTGGAATTATTATTTGCAATAAGTAATATTTCAAGTGGATGCTTACATTAATCACCTAATTGGTATACTATCATTCCTCATGTTCTGTTAGGAAACAGCAAGATTAATATTTTAGCTATGCAAAGCAAGTTTGAAATACATCATTATTTTTTCATCTTTACATTACTATAGAACGATGAAAGGGAACTGTTGGTACTGTTATTATTTTAATACTTTTTTGTAGGAGAATATTGTGTGTGTGTGGAGGGGAGGGAAAATCATTGAAGGGTGAATCCCAATTCCTAGGTCACTTTGTTGCAGAACCTAGAAGATTAAAGTGGGTCAGTCTTTTTCTTTTGTTAAATGACTTACGTGAACATCCATTCTGTCAGCAATCCATTTAGCTAACTGTTCTGCAGCAAATCCAATTCTCTGTAGGTCAAATGTGTCTGCTCTCTTGGGCTTACCTTTTGGGGGGAAATGCATGAAGGTTGGAGCAGAGTTCATATTGAGCTGAAATAGACAACAAAGATGCCATCAAATACTAAATAAACATTCCAATTCTTTATCAGTCTCTTTGAAATCCATTATCATGTCGTAATATGATACAGAAATTCTAACAGGTGGTGTTTCAAAAGCTACTAACCTTCCTACAACACTCCAGTTATGTTGCTATAATAATAATATCAAATATCTTACAGGTCCCTGTGAAAATTGCTGACACACTGAAATTTCAGAAATTTTGAATATCCAAAAGGCTAAATAACTGGGTAAAACCTGATAGGGAATTTTGAGTGAGAGAAGCAGCTCTGTAAGTGAAAAAGAGGTCATTTTCCTCCCTGGTAACCTCAGCATTTGCCCCGGAGCAACATTCTTCCAATGTGATTGTTTTCAATTACTGAAGTAAAGTATCGTATTTACTTGCATAAGAACAGGCCAAATAAATATGAATAAAGTCATATTGCAATTTGATAGAGCTATGACCCTGTAACAATTACAAGTTTGGCACAAAATTGTCTCTAATCATGTGTATATATGCATAACTACTTTTATTCAGCAGGATGGTATGTTTGCTACACAACTGAATTATGCTAGATAAATATATTATTTAAGTATTGCAAAATTCAAATTATCTATTACAATCAAGTGAGATACTAAATAATTGCATTTATTCCTATTACAACATATTCTGTTCCTTTGCTGAATATCTGTTGACAGCTCAATGTGTTATAAAATAGCACTATGAGATACTATGAAACACTTTTTTTTTGACAAATGTGATATCTCAGATAATGATGTGTGGATTTCCTGACTGAAACAAGACACTGTTTTGTGACTCTAAGACAATTGAAAGTTTTCATCTTTTTAAATTTCTTCAAATAAGTACTTGCACAAACTCAATTATACATAACTAGGTGAAGGGAATGCTGTGGGTGCTGCTTTCTCTGATACAGGACAAAATAGATCACATATTTCCTGCATTTTTCTTTTTTTCATAAATACATTTTCCTTTAACAGCACCATAATGACACGACATTCTCCAGAAAGGTAAATCTATTTCCTAAAGGTCATTTTTATTCTTTGGGTTGGACTGGAACAAAACAATAATCAAATACTTCTAATAATTCACATTAGCCTAGATGGCTGGGAAATAACTTAATGGCAGACTACTTTCCCATCTCTTCTTTTTGCCTTTTTCTTATGCAAGAAAGATAGCAAGAGTAACATTTGAGGGTACCTATAAAAAGTCCGGCTAAGATTCATTGGATGGGAAAGAACAGCTGGGAGGGCAGGAATTTTAGGAGCTATAGTCCCATTCCAGAAATTCCCCCACCTCCAAAAAGGCAAGGGAATAATTGTTGGCCTATTCATTCTGGGGGACTTTAAAATTCACCCTCTGCAGTTAGATGAAGCCCATTCTTTTTTCTTTTTTTTTTTTGCATCTTGCCTTTGGGGAAAATAAGAATTCCATATTCCATGACTTGGTGGACACATTGAATGTTCAATTCAAATTAAACTCAACCTTGGACAGACAAGGGAGAAACTAGTCAAAAATTCACTGACTTGCTCTGGGGAATCTAAAGCCTGGATTAGATAAATGTTGGAGCTGGGTCAAAAGGATCGAGTTCATTAGCATTTTGTAAGCAGGTAAACATCATATGTGATGTTTTTCTCTGATACCAATTAACGTTTTACAGTGGGGTTGCATCCCAACAATCTCAATCAAAAGAGGATTATGTTTCATCTTAGGGTTTTAAAATATATATAAATAAGAAGAATATTTTTCAAATGTTAGAAAATAAGGGGTATTAATAAACTCATTCAAGCTGCGTTTGGGTTCTAATGACATGATAAACATACAGTATTCATGCAGTTTGGCAAATATATAGAAGTAGCTTGCCACTGCTTACTTTTAGGGTCTTATGTTAGCTATAGGCTTGATATATCTCCCAACCAGCTACAACAAAGATGTGGCCTAATGCAATTTAGCTTCCAAACAAAAGTTATAAACTAGGTATCAATGCTACACTATTATGCATAGAACAAGAAATACAAAGTGTTTCCAAAGAAAGGATTTCATTTAAATGTAGTTTTAGTAATCTCTAAGGGACACCCTCACCTGCTGGAAAACATCTGCACCTTCATCATAATCAACTAGAGTGAAGAAGAGCTTGTTTGAGAATGCTGAAGAGTAGCGCCATGAGTTAGCCAATACTTGATATTCTTCATTAGCTTGCCTGAAAGTAAAACATAAACATAACACGTTCAAGTTCTTAGCAAGTATAACAGCTTGAATTAGCTGTTTCCCTGCAAAAAGTTATTGATATACAGTAATTACCTGCAAAACCCTGCTAAGCTATCTGAGCCAAACCAAAAGATGGAAAAATAAAACAGAAATAATAATTAGTTGTTTACTTATTGTAAATATAACAAAGATTGAAAAGAAAGAAATAATAAAAGCAAAATTATTTTTTTGTTTCCAAAGTACCTATAGTAATAGGTGCCCTGATGCAATGCCAAAATATCACTTGAACAACATTGGCATTGACAAAATCACCATTGGTCAATTGAAAAAGGCAGCTTACTTGGAACAACTTATAACTTATGATGGTTAGAATTAGGGTTGGGTTGAGCCAAACCAAAACAGGTAGTTTCTAACTTATGACCACAATTGGGACAGGAATTTGTATTGTAATTTGTTGTGGTCATGAGTCAAAGCATCACATGACTGAATCCCATTTTACAACCATTTGTACCAAGTCAAGTCACTACAGTTGTAAAGTGTAGTGCATGAGTCCTGCAGTTGTAAGTCAAATCATGTGATCTAGCTTCTCCAATGGCAGTGTCCTCCCCTCATTTTTTTGCTGTAAACTGCCAAAAATATCACAAATCATGATCACAAAGACCATAGGAGGGTGCAAGCAGTCATAAATGTGAGTTGACTGCTCAAATTGTAATCATGCGACTGTGTGGATGATATAACTGAATTTAGATTACATTGAACTTTTCCGGAGGCTAATTCCAAGGTTAATTCAAATCATCCAGCAAAAGGTTGTAAGCTGAGCAACACCTGTAAAGGCATGCCTTGATTGAAATTTCATGTTTGGAGGAGGGGGAGAGGACTAAAGACAAGTCTACACTGCAAAGAAAGCTTTCATCCTTTTTTTCTTTTTAGAGCACTGGTCTAAATTTAAGAGGATGTTTTAAGAAAACAACAACAACAAGAACAACTGACCCATGTCAGCTGCTGATAAAATAAGTAGAAAGGAGAGAACTGGGAAATCTTACTCCATACCATTAACACAATTATAGTCATTTAGTGGTGTTTTTTTAAGTAACAGTTTTTCTAAAATTCAATTGTGTTGGGAGGATCTATTAATCATGTTTACGTAAAAGAGAAGCATTAATGGATCCCATTAGCTTTCTTTCATTTTTCTTACTATATTAATATAAAATACCATTATTTGTGTATTGAGAAGAATGCACATAGAAAGCATTGTCGTATACTTATATTCATCCAGTTTAAATATTGGCACAACTGCCACTCAAGCAACAACAACAACAACAACAACAACAAATATTAACTCTCCCAGCCTTTCTTTCCTTTTAGTATACCGAAAGGTCACAGAGTTTTGCATAACCACCTTGCAAACATCTTTTCAGAAAAACTGGTTTCATGGAGGGAATAGTAAGAACATGGAATGAAGTAATAATCTGTGTGGCCAAGTATACAGGAATAGTATAAAACTGCTTAGGTCAGAATATGCAGTGTCTCCACTGCACCCCAATTCTTCATGGGTAAAGATGACAAAAATCATTTGCATGTTGAAATCAAGCCTACAAACTCCTCCTGAAAACTCCTTGTGTAGGTAGTCCTCAATTTACAACCACAATTGAGCCCAAAATTTATATTGTTCAATGAGAAATCTGTGAAGTGAGTTTTGCTCCATTTTATGACTTTTCTTAACACATTTGTTAAGTGAATCACTGCAGTTGTTAAATTAGTAATACAGATAAGTGAATCTGATTTTCCACTGACTGCTTATCGCCAAAGGTGACCCCAGGACACTGCAACCATCATAAATATGAGTCATTTCAAAGCATCTGAATTTTATTCACATAATCATGGGGGTGCTGCAATGGTCGTAAGTGTGAAAAAATGATCATAAGTCACTTTTTCAGTGCTGTTATAACTTCAAATGGTCACTAAACGAACTATTTTAAGTCAACTACCTGTATGCGGATGCATAACTGATACCTCTTCATCATACCCCTAAAATAAGGTAATGCACCTTCATTAAGAAACCACTACACTCCTTAATATTGATTCATTTCCAACAATATCACTGTGTGTTTTACTTGTTTGGAATTACAAAGCAATGATGTGCAATATAAATGTGGTAATCCCTCTTACACAAGGGGATCATTTCTAGGGTTCCAAAACATTATCATGAATTCCACTTCTCTAAGAAAAGGACATTAGAAATATAGAAAAGAACATTCCTCTAGGGTTCTAAAACTGTGAGTTTTGGCTTTTATCGTTTCCTTACGCACTGAGCCATGCTTTATCTTACAAACTTAGATACAGAAATAAGATTCATTCAGAGCCTCTAAGAGTAGAGAACACAGGGCATCCAAGGCACACCGAGTTCTTGCAAGAGAACTGGAGTGTTGAGGTAGGTAAAGCACACTTAGATAAACTGACTTTGCAAAATTATCATTCATCTAGGGCAAATATAACACATTGGTCCCAGGAGACGAGAGCTGATTAAGAATCAGCTGCTTCTATAGAGACAGATCACTGCACAAGTTAGCTCAGCACTGAGTCAATTTTTGCTGTACACATTTGAACAGAACTTGAATATTTGCATTTCCACAAAATAAAAATAAAAATGAATAACTGCTTCTGTACCAGTTTTTGAATATTTTGATCTGGGCAGCTGAAGGTATACCTGGATCACAGCAAAAATAAACAGTTCCAAAATATAAAACAATAGTATTTCCCTCACCCTTTCCCAAAATGATACCTGATGAAATGATAAACAAAACAAAATCCAGGCAGAGTAGATTTTAGGGGGAAAGAAGGAGTTTGACAAGTTTTGAAGCTCAGCCAAGCCAAGCCCCAAGGCTGTGAAATTATTTAATTTTAAAAATATACATTTTGTATATACAGTAGATTCAAAACGTACCATACACATTTGAAAGGGCTCAACCTGGTATCCATCATTTGACTAGTTAAATCGGGGCTGTCAAACTTGCAGCCTGCAAGCCAAATGTGTCAGGCGCTGGCCACGCCCAGTTTAGCAAAGGGGGGAAAAGTCACAATACATCACATGATGATGCCTTGATGATGCGAGTTTAATACCCCTGAGTTAAATAATGAGAGATTCTCTCCGATAAACTTAAAGAGACACTGAAAGTGAGAACCATCTGAAATATCTTACAATAGAAAAAGGCTGCAAACTTTGCTGGGTTGTGCACATCAGACCTACTGAGCAGTACATTCTGAGCAGCAGGATTTACTTCCAGATCAATTTTGTATAAGATGCAGCACCTGCCCTTAGGAGCACCAGAGTACATCTATCTACTCTGCTAGATAGATCATGATGCTGCTAGATTTCTAGAAAGCTGTTCTGAGTGTTTTCCTAGGCAAAGGGATTGTGCGGTTTGGTGATTGACTGGTGTCCCTCACTTGCCATGTTATGCTTTTGCTATTATTATTATATTTTAAATTGTTCTTGTTTTGATATTTTAATTCTCTTAACCATGCACAGCTGCATTTGCGAAATGGGAGCCCTTACCAATGGATTAAAATAAATAATGAATAAATTTTATTGAAAATCCCTCACCTCCCTCACTTTAAATTGCCTGTTAAGATAGAAAATTCAGGATTACTCCTTGGAAGTTGTACTCAGTGGATAATATTTTCTCTTCTTTCAATTACTTATGCTTTTCTTAATCTTTTAAATCCAGAACAAAACTTCCAATGGTGTTATTTATAATCATATAAACTCAATGGATTTTATTTTAAAAAACCTATTATGTTTATGGGCAAAAGGTCCAATCCAAAAGGAGTTGTCCTTTGATCTAGCTGATCATTGCAGGAATAAAATGTTGATTATTATATCATTTTCCTTAATATTGTCATCTGAACTGAATATTTTCAAAGGTGATATAAACTTCTGAATTTATTTGTGAAAAATGCATTTGTGGTTCTGTTCAAATTAGAGAATTCAATTGCTTCAGAGAAATGCTGAGCTTCTACCATCTAGATTGATAGAAAACTATTTGACTTCACCTTTCACTCTTTTAATGTTTTGTTGCAGCCTAAAAGTAAGTCTGGACATTACTGCTTTGCACAACTTAGTGAGAGCAGTAAAGCTGGATGATTGCAAAAAAATAATCAGGTTGATTAGCAGGGGAAAAGATAATTAGGAAATACTACCAATCTACCATTTAGATTGCGTGTATATGTGTGTGTGTGTGTGTGCAGATATGTATATATGTATCAGTGGTGAAATCTATTTTTTTTTGCCCACTGGTTCCGTGGGTGTGGCTTGGTGGGATGTGTGTCATGTGACTGGGTGGGTGTGACCATTTTGTTTTTCACTTTTTAAAGCATTTTTTTTCCCGGTTCGGGTGAATAGGCAGGAAACAAAATGCTTTAAAAAGTGAAAAAAAGAGAGCTTCCGACGATCGCACGGCTCACAGCTGATCCGCGCGATCCTCGGATGCTTTTTTTTTACTACCAGTTCGCAGAACCAGGGACAATCGTCTCTACTGGTTTCGCTGAACCAGGCCAAACCAGGAGGATTTCACCCGATATGTATGTAACTAAACTATGTAAACTGAGTAAATTGCCAGGTCTCCATGTAGAGTTGGCACTACAAATTGCAATAAATAATACATCAATACTATTGCAAGTGAAACTACCTAGATGGATTCATAAAATTATTAGAAGATAAGCTCAAACTGATGGACATTTCATATTGATTCGAAGGCTTTAACATTGTTTTTATTTAGAATTTGCCATAACCACCTTGATGATAGTAGGTAGGTGATGCAAAAACAATGAATACATTATATTCAGTCAAATAATTTCTCATACAATTGCTGAATCTTCAACCTCATCTCATAAATTCATATGCTGCAAAGAGCCACTTTGAATCACAAGATGAGCAGCATATAAATGTATTAAACTAAATAAACCTCAAATCTTACCTATTTCATGATAATTACTGACAAAAGCAAAACCAACTAACCAACCAACCAAAAGAATATTAAAGGGCTTGTTAAATAATCAGATTCATCAGATGTTTAATACAGTTCAAATAACTTGACTCATTGGCAATCAAGGAACTTGGTCATGACCTATAAAGCCTTACACAGCACAGGGTTTTGTTTTTTTTACTTACGGAACCACCTGGTACTCTTAATATCTGGTTCAGCAGATTCATCTATCAAAGTTGGCACACTCCAGGTTCTTTCAATTAAAAATGCAATTTATCAGGGCCCTGGAAGACCACCACCCCTGTAGTAGCACTCGTCTTCTGGAATGAGATTCCTTGCAAATTTAAATGGATCCCCTCCTACTGCTATTTCAAATGGTCTTAAAGTCTAATTTTTCACTTTTTAAAGATGACAATCGATGCCCTTTTCATCTTCTCTGTTTCCCTCTGCTAATTTTCTTTGCCATCATTATTCCTTTGCTTTGTGCTGTTTTCGTAGTTTTATTCTTCTGTTTTTAAAATATTTTAACAATTGTAAGTCATCCCACAAATACAATTATTAAATTGTTATTTATTATTATTATATCATCATTATCATCATCATTACTGTAGACTCTTCATCCATCCACCCACACATAACTAAGCTCCACATCTCAAAGACATCAAATTGGAAAAAGCTACATTATATTTTCTTGAAATCCAAGCTTTTTAGATTGTAGCGGTGAAGAAAACTTCTAAAATGGTTAATGCAGGGCATGCCAAATATTTTCTTGCTGCAAGTTTTGCTTGGGGAGATCTGTCTTCTGTGTACTGCAGCGTAACTATAGAATTTTGGCACAGAAGAATAACCGGCATTCAAGAAAGATGAGTGCAGTCACTGCTAAGCAAACAAAATGCCACTTGGGGAAAAAGGTGCATTTCCCCATTAGCTCAGTGCACTGATCTCTCCTTGAAAAGAAAAACAGTATTTCTACACCATGGTTATAAAAAAAAAATCACTTCCAAGAGTTCATTAATAGTAGAAACAAAGAGAAAAAAACTCCTCATATCTTTTTGCTATTAGTGGGTGAGCATAGAAGTTATTCTTGTCTTTCAAAATCCTATTTAAGTGACAAAATTGGAAAACAAAGCATCTAGCTGTAGTGCTGAACTTTCATTAATTAATGAACAGTATTATACAGTAGCATTTTCATTAGCAACCTGTAGAGGGCAGTCAAATAGCACTGAATGAGACATGCCAAGCTTTAAGTCATAACTGCAATGCTTAGTTGTGTTAAATTAAGTATAAAAGAAAAATTCTGAAATTTGAATACAAAAACAAGACAATAAAATCCATTCTCTCCAACTCAATCATTTACATTAAACATGCTGGGTTACATTACTGCAAAACCATGAAGAGACAAATATATCTATCTTTATATTAAAGTTCATTCTATGAATGAGTGGTTCACTAATTGATAAATGTTTAGTACCTTTGGCAAAAGATTTCTACCTAAATTTCAAGCTCATTACATTACATTAGCTTACATATTATACAGTAGAGATATGAAAAACAATTTGTTCAGAGAAATGGGTGAGGTTTTACTTTGCCTTATAAGGTCTCTGTCATATCTATTTGTATCCTCAGTTGAAACTTAGCAGCTGCTCCAAAAATAAACTTTCATGGCTAAAAAAGATAACTTTATAACTTTAATCAGAACCATTGCATAAAAAGAAATACAGGAGTTCAAGTTGTTCTGCTAAGAGGTCCAACTGACCAGTGTTTCTCAACTTTGGCAACTTTAATATGCCTGGAGTTCAATACCTAGAATTCTCCAGTCAGCATACACCATTCCATTTCTGGTTCTGTTCACCACTTCCTCCCCTCAGCAACCTGCAGCCAATGAGCATGTTCAGTGGATTGTTTGCTGAATAGATCCTAATGACTTTTTCTAGCTCTGTGAAGCTTGAGATCTCCATCAAGATATAGTAAAAATCATTACTAAAGCAGTTACTAAACTGCTCATACGTTCAATTAGGTTCAAATACAGCAGCGTGAAAAAATGTTGCCCCCATCTTTTTATTATATTTAATATACCTAATGTTCTTTTCAAAACTGAGCTTCCTAAAATAGCTTCAGCCTTACAAAACTGCAAAATAATCTGACAGAGTCTTCTTGTAAAAGGACTTTTTCTAGGTGAGCTTACTGTGTTTAAATGTTGGAATATGTCATATACTTTCAACAAAGGAGCACCAAGTTTACTAAACTACTGGGGAAAAGTTTCCAGAGCATCGCTCCCACCTGTCTATACCTTGTGTTCAAGTACAGTAAGGTGACCAGACATCCCGATTTTGGTGGGACAGTCACGATTTATAACAATTTGTCCCGTGTCCCAGGGCATTTTTAAAAAGTCCCGATTTTCTGACTTCATGTTGAAAGCCCAGTGGATTTGCTTAAGAAATCCTAACCGGGGCAAGACAAAAGACACCCTGTCTAAACCCTCTCTCTGTTTCAGTACTTTCATTGAAGATATTAAAACATTAAAGCAAGAAAATGGACCCCCCCACACCCCTTTTACCTCATTTTATAAGAAAAAATGACCCATTACCATAGAGCTGTAGGAAATACTTGGCTAGAGAAGTCTCGAGTGTTCCTTCCTGGATTTTCCGGAGGGGAGGGGCATGGAGGTTGGAGGTCGGCTCGTGTGGAAAAAATGGTGGCAAAGTTTCTTTGAAAAATATTTCCCTGACTAATTTTACCATTTTAATTTGCTCAGTTCTTTGTATTAATATCTATATCATTCTGGATTGACTTGGAGTTCCTGCCTGCTGGTAAGTAAGCTGGGTTTTTTCTTTTATTTTTTTAATGTATATTAAAATAATATTTTATTTATTGTGCATAGGATTTTTTAAAATAGTTTTATTCTGTGTTGATTCTTTTTTTAAATTGTCTTAGACTATTTAAAAAAAGATTCTATCCAAAATAAATGGAAGTGAAACCATTTTTAAAAATTCTATGCACAATACTTTGAAATATATTGTACATAGAATTTTTAAAAATAATTTTACTTCAATTTATTCTGTGTGGAAAAGTTTGAAATGTTTCACTTCAATTTATTCTGTGTGGATTCTTTTTTTAAACTGTCTTAGACTATTTAAAAAAAGATTCTATCCAAAATACAAAATACCAGCTGCAGTTATTCACTTAAGAACTGTGGCACAAAAGGTGGTATAGTGACCAAAGTTACAATGGCATTGAAAAAAGTGACTGATGACCATTTTTCACAATTAGCGACCATTTTCACACTTAGCGACCATTGCAGCATCCTCATGGTCACGCGATCAAAATTTTGATGTTTGGCAACAGATTCGTATTTATGATGGTTTCAGTGTCCTGGGGTCATGTAATCACCTTTTGACAAAGTCAAATGGGGAAACCAGATTCACTTATGTTACTAACTTATCAGCTGCAGTTATTCACTTAAGAACTGTGGCAAGAAAGGTGGTATAGTGACCAAAGTTACAATGGCATTGAAAAAAGTGACTGATGACCATTTTTCACACTTAGCGACCATTTTCACACTTAGCGACCGTTGCAGCATCCTCATGGTCACGCAATCAAAATTCTGATGTTTGGCAACAGATTCGTATTTATGATGGTTTCAGTGTCCTGGGGTCATGTAATCACCTTTTGCCAAAGTCAAATGGGGAAACCAGATTCACTTATGTTACTAACTTATCAGCTGCAGTTATTCACTTAAGAACTGTGGCAAGAAAGGTGGTATAATGGGCTTAGTGACCAAAGTTACAATGGCATTGAAAAAAGTGACTGATGACCATTTTTCACACTTAGCGACCATTTTCACACCGTTGCAGCATCCTCATGGTCACGTGATCAAAATTTTGATGTTTGGCAACAGTTACAATTTATATTTGTAAATTGTAGTTATGTTGAAATAAAAAAATATTACAATACTATTTTTGTGTTGTATGAAAATTTTTGTTGCTCCGTATAAAAAATTTTATGAAGCCCCCCCCCCTCCCCAGTCAAAGGTGTCCCTCTTTACCAATCTGAAAATCTGGTCACCTTAAAGTACAGGAGAACAAATGGGCACAAGGGAACCCATTCTTCTAGCATATTAAGGATATTAAGCCAACATGGAAGATAAAGACAGACCAAAAGAAGTCTTTTAAGCTACCTATTAAATAATATTTTATGTGATGCTCAGTACCTTAATAGGCACATGTACGCATAACAATGGAATTTTGCACTCATTCCTAGTAGATCTATCCCTAAATGGAAATCTCCAAATTAGATTTGAATTACAATTTACACCTAGCACAGCCACTGAGATTTTGAGAATTGCAATTTCAACATAACTGGAAAGCATCAATTTGGAGAAGATCAGATTCGTTAGAACCAAAGCTTGATCAATAGACAAAACAAATTATCAAAAATAGCAACAATCACTACAGTGGCAGGAGGGGTGATACGATTAACTGACTCCCTAAATTTTGAGATAGCATGTTTATAAGTTTATAATGCAGGAGTATATGAAGGAATGAACAGATAGAAAAGCTATATATACCATATTTTTCAGACTATAAGAAGCTCCGGACTATAAGACGCACCTAGATTTTTGGTAGGAAAACAAGAAAAAAAATCTGCCTCGGCCTCCCAGCATCCATCCAGTATTCATCTGGCCCATTCACCGCCACCACCCATTCGCCGTCGCCCGTTTGCTGCCACAACACCTTTATCACCTCCACTTCGCTGCCACTGTGGCACATTCGCCACCGCCGTCATGGCCCATTCTAGAACAACTGATCGGCACCGCACCAACCTCCCCCCTGCAATATTTGTTGTGTACATGTGTTCCTAACCAATTTATTTCATTCTAAGTGGAAAAAAAGACATGTTAAGGTGGTGGTAATAATTTTAATGCAATTTCTTCTAAAGAAACATTTACAGAATTATGAAATTGATACCAAAGCAACAGATTTTACAAATTTATAAAATGCAAAACAACTAATTCTTAGCTAGTGGCTTTCATGTGTCCATAGCCCTCATAAAATACTCAATTATTTGGTTCCCTCTGCAAAAATGTTCTTCATCCACTTACTTCTGTGCTAAGGGACACACTTGGAGATGAAATCAGCAGAGACTAATACAAGCATCAAGCAGATGGGAGCAGTTTGATGGCTTGATTTTTTTATTTGCACTTACTCTTAGATGATCTAAACTGGAAAAATGGGATATTAGTATCTAGCATGAAAAGTTGTTTTAACTATAGAAGGCAGTATTTTTTATTCTTTTTACATTTTCTTTTCATTACATATATATATGTGACTTTAAATATAGATAGATAGATAGATAGATAGATAGATAGATAGATAGATAGATAGATAGATAGATAGATATAGATATAGATATAGATATAGATATATAGATATATAGATATATAGATATATAGATATATAGATATATATAGATATATATAGATATATATATACACACATACATACATACATACATACATACACACACACACACACACACACACACACACACACACACACACACATATATTTCCTTTGGGCAATGGCTACACTGTAACTAAGTAAGAATCAATATTAACATAATCTTTATTACAGATTATAAATGTAACACCAAGACTATTAGATAATGATCCACAAACCCTTAACAATTTTTCATTCTCTGCTCAGGAGATACATCCACATATAAATCTTCCAGTGTAAGGGCACTTCTACCTTGCCCCTTTCGTATCACAAACTCACAGAAACAGTTTGAAAAGGATCCATGATCAGTTTACAACTGAAAGACTTAGGAAAATTAACAAAAATGAATGACCTGTATCCAAGCCACTGTAGATTCAACAGTGATAATAATTGCACCACATCTACTTAATACAAAAGGGCAAGACAAAACAGAACAGTAGTCAAGCATTTGCACATATCATCTGGGAAATGGAGGAAGAACTGCAAAGCTATCAAGTAAACAACCCACTTATAGGACCTGAAAGTGAATAGCCAGGAGCAAGGGTAAAGTAAGATCTCCACCAAAAGAGAAATGGACCCACAGCGTCTGTGTGTATGGATGTATACCTATACAAACATGAGACTCAGACTGATTTCTACTGCAATGCAGCTATACCAGAAATAAATCAATTCAGCTCTCCAATATTGTAAACATCATGGGAAAACAAAAGCTAAAACACTGCAGATTTTTTTGCATTGAATTCCCCTAAGTAGAACTGAGGATATAACTGAACAGCTGATCTACGTATATTCAGCACAGTTGTCTGCTGATGGGAGGCTTTCCAGACATGCAAATGCTTTCGCATTTGTTTGCTAACATTTATGTTTTAGATTTATATACTACTTTCCTTCAGGAGCTCCATTTTCCTTTTTCTCCTAACCATAACACTCTAAGGAATCTTTGTCTAAGAGAGAAAATAACTTCTTAAACTTGGTTCTCTGATGCCAGTCCAATACCTTAAGTACCAAATCCCACTGCTTAAGGGAACCATTACAGCATTTCAGTTCATAAGAAAGTTTTTTACATGCACACCTTGCTACTGCAGATAGGCACAATATACAGGTAGTCCGCAACTGACCACCATTCATTTAGTGACCTTTCAAAGTTAACACAGGCACTGAAAAAAGTGGGTTATGTTTTTCACACACATGATCATTGCAGCATCCCCATGGTCACATGATCAAAATTTGGGTGCTTGGAAACTGGTATGTATTGATGACGGCTGCCATGTCCCGGGATCATGTGATTATATTTTGCAACCTTCTATAGCAAAGCCAATGGGGAAACCTGATTCACTTAACAAATGTGTTGCGAACTTAACAAGTACAGTGATACACTTCACAACTGTTGCAAGGAAGGTTGAAAAATGGGGCAAAATTTACTTAGCAATTATCTTGCTTAGCAAAGGAAATCTTGAACTCAATTGTAGTTGTAAGTCAGGGATGACCTATACTCATAAACAAGTGGCTACTAGTAACATTGCCAGCATGGCTTGAAAAACATGCATGCATGTTGAAATATGAATATAAATGTATAGTCTGAAGGGTCTCACATTCTGCTTGGTAGATCTGAATGGTCCCAGAGACTTTCAAACTATTGCCAATACCCTTACACATTATAGTGTGCAATGTCATCAAGTCTTACTGAAGCCTGCAACAATCTTGGCTTGCAGGAAGGATATTATCTATGCATGTCTACTAAAAGCTCATTACTTATCATCCACATTAACTTTTACAAGCAATTGCCTAAATCAGTAGTCGCATGTGGTAAATCTGACGCTGGCCTGTGTTCAGGGAATCATAAACATGTTCAAGAGCTTATCCCTAAGATTTTGCATCTTTGCTAAAGTAATGAGAAATAAAAAATCCCAAAGGAAATTTGCAGTGAACACGAATTGGAATGCCTTCTCTATGTTTTATCCAGCTCAGGAGAAAAGATGGGAAAAGTTCAGACCTTTTGCTAAATCTATAGTCTTAAGATATTGCAGAATTGTAATATCAAGCATGGATAATGGTAGGAATAGGAATTGTAGGTCAGTAGCATTAGAAGGGCAAGAGGATTCCCACCCTCGTGTAGACAAAAACTATAAAATATAAGCCCCAAATATAAAACCTGGCACGCACACACACAAACACACACGTGAAGGGACAGTTACTAGAAAGTGGGGTTTGTTTCTTCCTGAGAGATAAAATATTTCCCTTCTTACTAGCAGTTGTTTGAAAACTTGACAGATAATAAGCAGCAAATCTCGGTTTCATTTATTACCTGTGGGATTAAGAACGATTATATTCTCTTCAATGATGATCACCAACATCATTGGTGGTCAACTTGGCTATAAAGATGTAGATATCAATGTCTTTCAATAATGACCTTGAATCTTGCTTGTCTATTTTTTCCTCCACTTTTTGTGTATTGTCTCTTTTAGTTTGAAAATTCTAATCATCAAGCCCTTGCCTTTTATGATTATTGATGTGAACTTTTATAAGAAATAATTTCTCTGAAAAGCAATACTAACTGAAATAAAAGAAAAAAAAGAGGAAAGATTAGAGAACAATGAAAAGGCAGAAAGCATGCTATGAACTGCTGGGAGAGTTGACATTAGACTCTATTACAGTTAAACTAGTAATATACTTTCAGATATTTCACAGTGACAGTTTCTAATTTTACTCATTTACTTGATACAGATACAATCCAACTTTCAGTAGTTGTAGCTACAGCTTGAATAGCAGCTTTTTGATAGAGGAGATTGCTTTTCCACTACATTTGCTGAGCAAAATTGATAGTTTCACTTAGCTATCTTCCAGAATAGGAGGGGGAAATCCTTAATTTCCAGGGGCTAATCATCATTAGCTCCTGAATGATCAAGTGAGACTTAATGATAAGAGGCAGACCTAAATAATGCACTGACTTATTTTATTAGTGGTCAGTGGGATTACTTTAGGTAACCAAAAGATTGCCCTCCTTAGTTTTTTTCGATAAACTGGATATGGAGGGTGGTGGCGGTGATGAGCATGTTTAAATGATACCCCAGGCTTTCAAGGTCAGCTATGGCTGAAGTCCACATTTTAAAAAAAGCCCAATATGGAGAAATGAGAATCATTGAACCTGACTAATTACAGCAATTAAGCAAGGCTATTTACTTTGCATAATTTATTTTTCTTGTGCTGGCCCCAGGAGAAGCAAAGATTATTAGCAAGCACTGGTGCCTTGGCCTTCTACCCACTATCATTCTGATTGCAGAGATGGGCAACACACAATATTTGTCTTCCAAACCATAAGGTTTGCAAATTCTTAAGGAAAAAAAAACACTCAAGAGAAGGTTCTCAGTTCATTGGAGTCTGCAGCCTATACATAATGGCATGATTACAGAAGATGGAAAGAAAATACTCAAAACCAATCTTCCCTCTGATTTCTCAGCATAATTCTCCTTTCCTAAAACAAACATATCCTGTTATGCTTTTCATTCCAAAAGGTATCAGTGTATTTTCTAGCAGAGTTTCTCTGGACAATAGATAATGAATATATTTTAAAATATTTCCATTTTTTATACCAGCAGTTAATGCCAAAACGGGAGCATCATTTTAAAAACTGAAAATATTCTTCACATTTTTAATACTTCAAATTCAAAGCATGACTATACAATACAGTGAAACAACAACGATATTCTACAAAAGGAGGCTCACAGATCTTAAATCTTTGAGTATATCACTTCAAGGTAATTCTAACACAAAATGAAAAAAAGGTCATTAAAATATCTGTGTTCTTAATGCATGTTCATTCCATTAATATAAAACAGTATATAGGGAATACTTTTAATTTTTTCAGCAAACTTCATACATGACCAGAATGGGGCATGTTTCTTACCTGATACGCCCCTTCTCTGGGCAGGTGGAGACAGCGGTCATGCATGGGTTAACTCAGTCAGTAACCAATAGAACTGAGTCTACCAAAGTGATGTCATCACCTCTGAGGAGCATGCTCCCGCTTTTCTTGACGAAGGAGATAAGTAGACTACTGTGCGCCAAACAATTGCTCTCCATCCTGCAATGTTACAATAGTGCTCCCAGACTTCCTTTTGCGAACTAGGCCAGGACCTAGAAAGGGTGCGGATGACCGCTGTCTCCACCTGCCCAGAGAAGGGGCGTATCAGGTAAGAACCCATTTTCCTAAGTTAGTGGAGACAGCGCTCATGCATGGGACGTACCAAAGCTGGCGGGTCCCTGAGAGGGAAAAAACTAGACTAGGAGCTTGAAGAAGGAAGAACTTGCTGAAGGACCCGTCTTCCGAAGGCCGCATCCACCGAAGCGTACCTATCCACCTTATAATGGCAGATAAATGAGGTAGGAGTAGACCAGGTAGGCGCCTTGCAGATTTCTTCCACCGAGGCTTGTCACATCCACGCCGCTGACATAGCTGCGCTGAGTGTGGAATGAGCCATAATGTTGGAAGGAAGCGTGAGGTGATGAGAGAGGTAAGCCCTTGATATTGCTGACTTGATCGAACGGCCAATCATAGATGGAGAAGCTTTCAGCCACTTGTTGGTAGGGTGGAAAGAGACAGAGAGCTTCGGTGCGTCTAAAGGTTGCTGTCTTGGCTATGTAGATCTTAAGAGCCCGCCTTACGTCTAACGTGTGCCATTTGCACTCCATACTGTGAGAAGGAGCAGGGCAGAAATTTGGAAGAATGAGGTCCAGAGATCGATGAAATGTCGAATTGACATTTGGGACAAAGGTGGGGTCGATGGAAAGGACCACCCAATCTGGTCAAATCAGCACGGATGGAAAGAGCAGCCAGTTCTGAGACCCTTTGTGCAGAAGTGATGGCCACCAGAAAGGTTGCTTTAAGCGTGAGATGATGCAATGAGGCCGACCTGAGAGGTTCGAAGGGTGGGTCAGTGAGAAAGTCAAGGACTTTGGTCAAATCCCACAAGGGGAAACGGTGAATGACAGGAAGAGAGAGATTAGAAGCTCCCTTAATGAATTTGTGGACGTGAGGATGCAAGGAAAGGGGTTCGTCTCAGTGAAGTGAGAAAACCGAGGAAAGAGCAGACACCTGCCGCTGTAGGGTGTTTGGGGAGAGACTCTTATCAAGCCCCTGTTGCAAGAACTCCAAGAGTTGGGGGACTGAAGGCTTTAGGGGGTCCTCACCTCTAGAAAGTCACTATGAAGGTCTGCCACGTGGATTCGTAGATCTGATTAGTGGCCAGGAGGCAGGAAGCCTGAATGGTCTGAATAATAGTCTCAGAAAGATTAATGCTCTCAAGACTGCCTACTCAGTCTCCAAGTGGTTAGGCGGAACCAGCGCAGGTCGGGATGGTGAATGGATCCCTGATGAGAGAGGGTGTCATTGGGAGGCGCTACTAAGGCCATACTGAGAGATTGACCAGGTCTGCGTACCATGGCCAGCGTGGCCAATGGAGTGCAAATAGAATGGGTTTGGCCTCCTCCTCTATCATTTTCTGAATCACCCTCTGTATCAGGGGGGAGGGAAAGTGTACAGGAGATCGCGAAGCCACCTGCACCGTAGAGCGTCCATTCCACCCGCGCCTGGTGTCATGTAGCGAGACATGTACCTGGGCAGTTGTTTATTGGATGCCATTGCGAAGAGATCTTGAGTCGGTGTCCCATACCTGGATGACAGCTGGTGGAAGATGCGACGATTCAGGCTCCACTTGGCTGGGTTGATCGTTGTGCGGCTCAACCAGTCTGCCCTGGCATTGTCGGAACCCGAGATGTGTTCGGCGTGGAGAGAGAAAAGGTTGGATTCCTCCCAGATTCCTAGGCGAAAGGCAGATTCCATGAGAGATACCACTCTTGTCCCCCCCTTTGGCGGTTGACGTGCACCTTGGCTGTCATGTTGTCTGTCCGAATTAGCACATGTGTGTTGTGAAGAGAGGATTGGAAGTGAAGGAGGGCTAGATGGATGGCCCTCAATTCTAGGCAATTCATACTGTATGATAGGTCAGAATCCGACCAGAGACCCCGAACTACTTGATTCTCCAGGTGAGCCCCCCACCCTGTCAAGCTCACATCCATCGTAACTATGAGACATGGAGGTTCCCTGAAGAGGGAGCCCTGAGTAATGGCCAGGGAGATCCACCAGTCCAGAGACTGCAGAACCTCTGGAGTCAAGCTGACCTTCAGTAGGGAGCAACTGCTGTTGGTTTTCTGGAACGGCAGAAGAAACCACTGAAGGCAGTGGCTGTGAAGCTGTGCCCAAGGGACGATGGAGAAGCAAAAGACCTGTGTTTAAGTCCAGCAGCTATGCCCCGTTCGATGGCCTCAGTTATCATATCAGCCATGCCAGGTGAGTAACAATAGCGGCGGTGGGGGAAAAATGTCCTCCGTGCAGAGGGGATCCTCATCAGAGGTGATGCTCCTGCCACTATCCGAATCATCCCCACTGCTGACCAAATTGCCTGTGCCCTTGGCATCCTCAGGATGGAGAATGGAAGCTGCAGGGGAGAGGTCATCCTCCGAACCAGAAGATAGGTCAGGAGGAGGACTGGAGTGAACAGGCCTCTGGGCCTGGAATAGATGTGATTCATTGTGCTTGGTCTTGGCCCTGGCTTTCTTTGGAAGGGCCTGAGAGGCACTGTCATCTTCCCGAGGGGATGGATTGGCTGCACCCCTGTGATCAGATCTGGGGGTCCTGGAAGGGGGCCCATTGGGAGTAGTTTCTGGAGCAGGCCTGCATCTGGGGGTCCCAGACGAAGGGGACTCGGTGGTGGGAACAGGGTTCAAGGAGGTTGGAGGCCCTTGTGGCTCAGAATTAGGAGAGGAGGCCATGGCCTGTACTCACGGCTTGTTGAAGGAGGTAAAATGGCCGCCGGATGATTTTTGCGCCCAAACAAGATGGCCACTGAGACTACAGGGCCTATGGGCCAGTGCCACGGGGTAGCCGAGGCCGCGGACTGCACATGGGTGTTGGAGGCCCTGCGGCAAGGTCGCAGAAGCGAGGGCGAAGCAGCAGTGGTCTAGTGGCAGCGGGAATGCAAACAAATGGTAATGAAGTTCGGCAGCAGCGGTGGCGCTTCCCAGCAGCGGTGCCAGCTTTTGGCAGCTCCCTGCGGCTTCTGGCGGCTCTCTGCGGCGTCTGGCAGCAGTTAGCGCCGTTGGCAGCAAAGGAGATGCAGGCAAAGCCAGCAGAGGTGGCAGCACTGAGTGAAGCCTCCAACGGCTATTGCCCAATCGTGCTGTTTGCTGGGGAGTCTCTGAAGTCCGAAGGCCAATCCGGAGGCAAAAGCCTTGAATAAGCCCCAGCTATGATTCTCCAGAAGCCCAGGAGCTAAAGATATCCAGAATTTCTAATTTAGAATAGTTAATTAAAAAGTCAAGTTGAGGAGAGAGCAATTAGCGCAGCCAGTTCCGATCGAACTGAGTCTAAAAAAACGAGAGCATGCTCCTCAGAGGTGATGACATCACTTTGGTAGACTCAGTTCTATTGGCAACCCATGCATGACCGCTGTCTCCACCAACTTAGGATAATTTATCTTTTATATGTACATGTTTGAAATTCCCAACTTTTAATTGCTTAATTGTTTAAGAAATATTAACTTTCTGTTATCATTTTCAGGTAAAGAAATGTCAACTTTATTCAGTTCATTTTTTTTCCTATAGCAAAGCTGAGATCTTAAATCCAAGCTATTTAAAATGTTTTGAACTAGAAGCAATGAGTTAATTGTTTCTTTTTTTAGATGTCCAGCTGCATTCTTATAAAATGATGAGCTTGCAGTCCTAATATTTATTTAGAGATGGTTTTCACTGAAATTAATGGGATATGTTCATAGCCTATGGCATATAAAAGATGAATCTTAAGCCTTTTCTCCCCCACCCCATCAGTAAATGGGATCCTTTTATGAAATGACAATATTTATGCAGTACAAAATCCCATAAACAAAAAGATTTACATCAAGATCAGCATAATGGGAAGTGTTACTAGCTCTTTCATGTAATAATCAGGGCAGTAAGCATTTAAAGCTGCTCTGATCATTCCTGATCTTCACCCTCCTGAGGATAAAGCAGTTTCTTGGCAACAAACAATAAGCCCCTTTACTGTTTGCCAAACCAATTCTGTCATGCCAACCTGTCACTCAAAAAAGGCACCACAGGAACCTGTTCAGAGTTTATTTCCTGGAAAAAGAAAACTGAAGGTGAACACAATGAGGAACTATAGAGACATTCAAATGCCTAGAAAAGCCCAATAAAGCTCAGCATATAACAAATTCTGGCAACCAATGCCTCCCCGAGCATGTCTTAAGACAGGCCTGGTGTTGCCAAAACTGCAAGTGTCTGCTTATGTGTAGCTTTAGCAACTCCTATAGTGTGCAACACCAACAACTCATAAACATGTCAGCATGCTGCAGAACAGAGGAATGCCTTGAGTGCTTCTGCAGTCGCACAGACCACAACCAATTTTTCCTAATCTTTCCAGCCCAGCAAAAAGAACACTCAAATCTAATCTAAACTATGAGATTCAGAAACTAGGTAATTAAAATAATTAAAATACTAAAAAGGACGTTGGTCTTACCTGAACGTCTATTTTCAGAAGGGGGAGGGAATGGTCACACGTGGGTTGTTGTCAAAGCCTGATTGGTCCAAGACTGAGAGAAAACGCTTAAATACTGGTGCCTTCCATTCCTATCCCAGTTTCCTCGAAGGCGAACGGTAGAACTGAAAAGACAAAAAACAACACACAACAAAAACCCCGGGAACCACCCGGGCCCTCCCCTTGGCCCCGACGGAAAGGTCTCAGGGCGGGTTGTGACCATTCCCTCCCCCTTCTGAAAATAGACGTTCAGGTAAGACCAACGTCCTTTTTCCAGAAGAGGGGGAGGGAATGGTCACACGTGGGACATACCCAAGCTACCGTCCCAGGGAGGGAGAACGAGAATCACCAGGGCCCAAGGGGAGCCTCAACCGCCACCCCCAGAGGGTCCTGCCACCAAGGACACACTCGCATCTGCAAACCTCCCAGACCATAGCGCCGGAGGAAGAAGCCGGGGAATCCAGAGGCCGCGCGACAGACGGCCTCAACTGCCCCCCCCCCGCGGCCCCCGAGGCCACGCTCGTGTCGCTCCTAATAGGCTGGGCCGTGAACTCTGACGGGACTGGCCCGTCGACCCGAGACCCCGAGGGCTTCCGCAATGGCCCGGCGCAGCCAACGCCAACGGTGGCTGAAGACACGCTCGAACCCAGCGACCCCCGGCTGGAGGATCAGTCCACAAGGGCTCGACCTACGGACCCCTCGGTCCGCTGGCGATGGAGCCGCAGGGCGCGGTGCACGCCCAACCAATGCCAGAGCTCAGCGAAGGAAGTGGCCACCTACGGGAAGGGCACGAGCAAGGCGAAGCCTCGCCCCGCCCCTTAAGAGGCGACGGGAACGACCTCAGAGCAGGGTGCCCAACTCCACGTACCCGGGCGGAGACAACCGCCACAAGGGAGCCAGCCGACGAGCATACCGAAGAGATTCAAAGAAGTCCCCCCTGAGCACAAGGGGGAAGAACACACGGGGAACCCGCGGACCGAGGGAAACCCAGAAGCCGCCCCCTACCGAGAAGCTCGATCAGGGGGACCTGAGAGAGGGAGAACCCCCACCCCCTCCAGGGCTGAAACAATTCCGCCACCAGGCGGCACAATCTTGTGGGTTTCCGAA
Source organism: Thamnophis sirtalis (assembly GCF_051295495.1). Lineage (NCBI taxonomy): Eukaryota > Metazoa > Chordata > Lepidosauria > Squamata > Natricidae > Thamnophis > Thamnophis sirtalis. Next base: position 42,885,655 of record NW_028261390.1, on the reverse strand, counting down.
GTCAGGCCCCTCCTGCAGGAACTCCTGACGTTTGAGAGAAAGGTGCCCTGCCAGGCGAAGCCAGGGGAGGCCAGGCGGATAACACCGCCGGACGATACCCAGGTGGAACCGCAGCCGCGGTCCGTAAGGCCCCCAGGCATCCCTAGTCAAGAGTGACCCCGTTGGCTAGACCAGCCTCCAACAGCTGCCGGACAAGAGTCATGGGCCGGATGCAACCCCAGGGACCAGGCGAAGCAGGACCACCACCCCCCGCTGCCAGGCCAACCCTTCCCGCGGGCGCCTCCGCGGAGGGCCACCGACAGCTGGACGAGGTCCGCGAACCAAGGCCCCTAGGTCCTAATGGCCCACCCCCACGATCAGGGTCCCCATGCCACCCCCCTCCGGGGAGACCTGGAACCAGGGGGACGGGAGGCCCCATACCGAGACCGCAGGTCACCTCCTCTCGAGGGCGCTTGCGGCCTCCACAGATCAGGATAGGAAATGGGTGAAACCCCAGGGAGGAATAGAACACGCGGCGAGCAAGGGAGTGTCGAACTGTCGACAGATCCGCCAAAAAAGAAGAACCGACGACTGAGGGAGTAGGCCTGCTCCCCTGGTCAGGGCCGCCCGATGCTGCCGAGCCGCCCGGAGACAGGAGAGCCCGGGGAGATTCTCGACTCTGGGGGCAACAGAGGCCCCACCGCCCAGACGTCCAGTCCCGAGCATTCCGGTCGAGGGCTGGAGAAGACCCCCCCCTGACAGATGAGGGCCTGAGCGGTCCCCGTGCCAACGGGAGGTCACGCGACGCCCAGCTACGGGGCCCAAGGGAAGCGCAGAGCCCAGCGGGACAGCACTAGTGCCATTCCAGTGACGAAGGGTAAGCCCCGAAAGCGACCACCTGCCGAGAGCGAACCGGGAGCCCCCTAACCAGGACGAGGCTCCCCAGGAGAGTCCAAGGGTCCGGCGGGCGGGACTATCCCTGCTCAAGAAACATCTCGCCCGATCTGATAGAGGGAGGTTGAAACCGAACAACATCCCTAAGGCCCTACGCCAGCGGGCATAGGCCGAGGTGGAGCTCCTGGACAGACTCACCCCCTCCCCTGACATGGAGCCTATGACCGACACCGGGCAAGCGGAAAGGGAAGAGGTGGACGCCGGAGAAGCCAGCCGAGGAACAGGACGGGGCTCCGAGCTCCTAGAACAGGCGCTAAATAACCGAAGACCTGAATAGGCTAGCCCGCCAAGGAATCAGAGCCCCCAGGATGGGGCGCGGACAAGCCGCCCGGGCCGCCAGGCCTTAGTGAAATCCGGAGAACGGAGACCAGACCAAGGGAAAAGCCCCGGGGGGGAACCCCAGGGACCCGCGATGACCGGCCAGAGCCGAGGAACGAAGATAAGCCCCCCGAAGAGCCACCAGGCCAGGGGCCTCCTGTCTGAAACCCCGAAGGACCGAAAGGGGGGAGAACGCTCTCCCCGCCTGTGCACTAGAGTGGTGCAGAAACGAGAGGGCCCGCTAAGCCTTCCGGCCACCCGTCCGAACCGCAGACAGATGCGAGAGGCGCTCCAGGCCCTGGTCATCCGGAGGAGTCATCTGCACTCCCTGAAGGCCGAAGAGAAGGGCAATGGCCTGAACCACCGGGTAGCAGCCCCCCCCTGGCTCCCGGACGGAGGGATCCCCCAAAGAGCCGGCGGGGTGGAGAGAACCAACGCGGGAGCGAGGCAATCAGAGGCCCGTGCCCAAGCGTCCAATGCCGGCCGCTCTGAGAACACGCCTAGCGGCTGATGGCCTCCAATGGGACGACCCGAGGTCAAGCCCCCCCCCCGAGTGGAAGGGGTGCTGCCCCCCCCCTTGTGGCTGGACCGTCTGGACCAGAGGAGGGAGCCGTAGGCGCTCCTGAGGGATGAGCTGGAGAACTGCCTACAAATGGAAGAGAAAAACGCAAGATTATTGACAGAATCGGAAATCCATGCTGGCACATGACAAAGAAGATTTAGATCCGGCTCAGCTGTCACAAGTGGGCGAACTGTCCCGTGTCTCCATCCTCGGACCGGGAAGAGCCCCCCCCAAGGGGTCAGGCCTCTTGAAGGCATGGTCATCCAGAGACAGCGGGCCGAGCCGGTCCTCAGTCAGTGACGCCAGCAATGAAGCCCGGATGACGTGACCGAAGTGGTCAGCATCCTGGACGCAAACTTGAGCGAGCCCCAGTCGCCCCAGGGAGGAAGGGCGGGCTGCCCCGAGTCAGAAGAGACCCAGGCGGCGAGGCTCCCTGGGACGTGAAAGCGCTCCCGGCGCTGCCCCAGTCACAGACCGAGGCCTGACGAAACTACCGGGAGTTGAGTCCGCAGAGGGCGACCCCCGCAGCGGCAACGGGAGGACATCTTAGAAGCTCAGCGCGCCCAATGAAACCAGGGCAGCCACTAGAAGGTGACGGACTGCAACTGAATCGCCCAGGCAAGGGCCCAGTTACTCTAGAGCCAATGGCCCAGGCTCCCAGACAAGCCGGAGGAATGCGTCCACTGAATGGTCAGCGCCTCCGTGCCAAGGGAGGAGTCGAGATCTCTTTCCAGACCATGGCCGTGGCAGAACGTGGTCCTGCCAGGATCAGTGGGTGGAGGCATCAAGGTCCCCCCCACCAGCTGGCCATGCACCGAGCCTGCCCCAGGCACAGCAAACAGTCTGAGCCAAGACGCCCAGAGATGGGCCCATCCAGGGCCACAGCTGCGATTAAAACGCCTGAGCCGGTCTACTCTACATAACAAAGATCGGATTAGCCTGCAACAGAAACTCACCACCTGGCAGCTTGGAACTCAATCTCCAAAAGGGAATGCTACAGATCTAAGCAGGCCAGGAAGAACCCCTGGCCTCAATAGAAATGGTTTTTTTTTTATTATTATCATTATTATTATTTACTTATTTATTTATTTATTCATTAACTTTTAGTCCACTTTATTTTCCTAGCAAATTTCCAATTTCATCATTGACCGCGGATCAAGTAGGGGGGAACATAGCCCAACGATGGGCGCGGCCCAGACCTCCATGTCTAGAAGGGGCGGAGAACCATCTAATCCTCCGTACCACCATAGGCAAAACCAGGCCCCGGGAGAGCCTACCTGCACACGGGTTAAGACCCTCGACTCACCACCACCCCCTGGACCCCCTGAGTGGGGGAGGGAGAGAGGGACCCCACTCTACCTGGAAGGAAGGGGAAACCTGCCTGGGAACCCCAGGGCAGGAAAACCAACCCCTAGGAGTGATTTGGGGGGAAAAAGGCCTGAGGCGGGACCAACCCCAGACCCTGGGATAAGGTCAAAGGCTCATACATGTAGATCTGATGCAAGTCCCCAGAAATGTGCACGGCCCTCTGTTGGGCCCCACAGAACAACAGTTCCCAAATGGCTAACCTCTGAAGGAGGAAGGCAGAGCCAACCCAGAGTAGGCCCGGGTGGAATCCCCGGGCACCAGTAGCAAAAGGAAGACTAATATTGCAAGCCCTTAAGTTCTCATCTGCTAGTCATCCCTTGCTGGCATTGAATTAAGCACAGTTGTGAAGTGCGTTTGTACATATATGTATGTATATATATATATATATTTGTATTTGAGCTGATAAACAAATAAGGGAGACTCGTATAGTCTATTACAATCCATTTAGCTCTCATCAGTTAGCCTTATAATAAAGGGAGACTAGTATAGATCTATTTCAAGCTATTTAGACCTTATGTTAATTGCAATGTGAAACCTCCGAGCCACAATACTGTTCCTGCACAATGCAGCCCCTGACCTCCTCCCACGAGAAGGACTTCAGGGCAGAGGAAGACATGGGGGGGGGAACACCCTCCCCCTCCCCCTGCAAGGGCTTTCTCACCTGCCGCCAGGTCTGCCACCTGGCCCTGGGGAAACTCCAAGCCCCCCTCCATTTCCCCACTTACGCGTCCAGCCGGAAGGAATGGAGGATTCCAAGCCACTGTAGGCCCCACCGGGACCTGGGCCTGCTTTCTCTGCTGCCTGCCATGCCAAGGAAGAGACCGCACCAGCCAATGGACCTGGGTCGAGGCCCGGTCCTCGCACACGTGGCGACCGAGCCAACATGGCCGCCGGAACTTTCATTTTCGATCTGCGGCTCCGATGGCCCATTGAAAGGCCGTGCTGAGGCAGGCAAGGACGGGGGAGGCCACGCGGCTCCCAGGCACGCTCCCCCTCCCCCAGGAATGCTCGTAGCAGTCCGAGCCAATTCTCTTGCCTCTCCTGGCTATTTAAAGGAGAAGGCAGCCTCTCCAGCAGCTGAAAGGAGATCTGGCACCCCCGCACCCGGGGACGGGCTGAGACTCTGGGCCTGCGGGGGGGAGGCAGCATGCCCCACTGGGCCCTCCCCCACCGCCCGGGGCAGTAAACTGTCCCTTGGGGCCGCAGCTGCTGAATTTAGTAATTTAGAAATCTTTTAAATGTCCAATTAAACCAAATAAGACCAAATTGAATAAAGTAATCCTACCAGTAATTCTCAACAGTTCTTGGACCAGAAAAGACTGAGAGGAAACTGGGATAGGAATGGAAGGCACCAGTATTTAAGCGTTTTCTCTCAGTCTTGGACCAATCAGGCTTTGACAACAACCCACGTGTGACCATTCCCTCCCCCTCTTCTGGAAAATACACAAATAAATTTGTGGATATATCTTAAATCATATTTCTCTTCCAGTCAAACTCTTTCCGGTAGAATCATCCCATCTGAGGCACTCATTTCCCCTTGTCTCATAACCTTCAGGAGAAATCCAATGAAGCAACAGTAGTACCCCGTTTCCCTGAAAATAAGACCTCCCCAGATAATCAGCCCAATCAGGCTTTTGAGTACATGTCCTAAAATAAGACCTCCCCCAAAAATAAGCCCTCCTCAAAAATATTGCAACACGGCAGCAGCCATGAGGTGACCACGCTTGCTGTTTCCTGCACCTCAAAAATAATAAGACCTCCCTGAAAATGAGGCAAAGTGCTTATTTTGGGGGTCAAAAGAAAATAACACCTTATCTTATTTTCGGGGAAACATGGTGGCAGCAGCCTTCTCCCCCAGCCAGCCATACTTTGTCAGCAGGCATCCCAGTTACTCCCTTCTCCTCCCTCTTTCCATATATAAGACTGTACCATTTTCCATTTCCTCATGATCCTCAGAAAAGTTGTGCTGAAGCCTCTTCCTCCTCCTCTTCCTCAGCTAATCCACAGAACTGCCTGCCACTTTACTGAAGGAGGCAGGACAAAGGAAGCCATAGACTACTAGGTAAACTGTACCCCCCCACACTGCTCTCCATTCCAGCATGTTTCCAAAGGACCCATCCCTCCAGGAAGTAAGACCACTTCCCAGCCAGCCTTACCTTAGCAGCAGGCAACAGGGTCACTCTTTCATTCTTCCCTCACTGGTTACTACCATTAAGATATTTCAAATTTTGCCTCCATTCTAAAGCAGCCAAAAGTCAGTCACTTACAAGGACTTGCCACCAGCTGATTGGGTGCAAGGGCCAAAGGGGAATGAGGAATAAGTGGGGATACACCCTTCCAACTTTCCTTGTGTCCTACAACCTAAAGGTTTCCAGGAAGTGTAATCAAAAGATGTGGTAGTGTTATCATGGGCTCAACTTTGCCAAATTTCAATGCCCTGGTAATCATGGATCCATGCAGTCTGTAAATATTTTGGCTTATGTTGCTCCAAAAATTGTTATTCTATGATGCAATATTTCATCCAATTTAAGATTACAAGGTATCAACAAGAGTTTAAATAGTATAGAGATTAAACTATATAATGGATATTGATTTCATGAAATTGTTACTGACTTCTGTATTTTTTTCTATTCTAGAATTTGTTATGTAACGGTCTACTGTTATAAATCACCATTAAGTTGTAAGATTTAGTGTCATAAAAATTAAATAAATAAACTGCATTGAGTTCATTACAGAATAGTAAGATTCCATCTACATAACTGCCAATGAAGCAAATCACTGCTTCTTTTTTAGGTAGCATATTTTAAAACAATTTTAAGTATATTGCTCCTCCTTCCCCAGCCCTCCGCCAGGCATTCTTTCATACATACTCTCCACAAGTCATAGAAAATAGGCTCCAAAATGTTACAAAAAATATCTAGAGCAAATTGAAACAGGAACAAAGTTCCAAGCAGAAATGAAATGTCAACTACGCTTTTAAAAAACATGCTACAAAAAGTGTTCAAAATTAAAAACAAAATTAAAAGTTGCTGGATTTGGTAATAATTTACTTTATAAATAGAAAATAACTGATTAATGTTTAACCATTTCCTTAAGAGACATACTGGAGGCAATTCAGCATTATTAGAATCAGAAGTTATATGAATTTTATACATTCGCACATAGTCCAAACCTGATAGTAGATCAGGCCATTAGTAGAAGAATCAGATGAAAACTGTACTTTATCTCCTCTAAACAAAGAATCTCTTTTTATTGTTTGCATGGAACTGGTAAGATAGGAACAAGACATTTGAATGCTATTATAACTTTTATAAACTTTTTTTTAAACAATTTCATAATGGCTTCTTAGCTTTTCTACAGAGAGAAGCAAGGAGAGGAGAGGACTTACCTGCAAACTGAGCATTGTCTCTGTGGCTGCAAAGCTGTAAACATCACAATCACTGAATAGTTGCGAGGTGGCGCCTTCACAAACCTTCTGAATTTGTCTCCATTCATACGGATGACTGAGCGCCTTGAACTCCATTCAATAAGCTGTTCCACCTTCTCTGCTAAAAGATTCTGAAATCAAACACAAAGATAAAGGCTTCATTAAAAAGTTTTAATATGCCAGTTTGCTGAGTATGTGTGTATGTGTATAGATAGATAGATAGATAGATAGATAGATAGATAGATAGATAGATAGATAGATAGATAGATAGATAGATAGATAGATAGATAGATAGATAGATAGATATAGATAGATAGATAGATATAATATAATATAATATAATATAATATAATATAATATAATATAATATAATATAATATAATATAATATAATATAATATAATATAATATAATATAATATAATAATATAATATATTCAAATCCCAGTAAGGGTATGGCTAGCTGATGAGAGCTAAATAGCTTGAAATAGATCTATAATAGTCTCCCTTTATTTATCAGCACAAAAATGCAACACAAAAAAATGGTTTCCTGCCTAGAAGGCTCCTAGGGTGGAGCTAAAAGGCAAAAGGGAAGCAGTATGCTCCCTCCCATATTTGGGCATACCAGGTGCTTTGACATAACACACACACACACACAAAGGGTTTTTCTTTTTGTCAAAGAAGAAAGATGAACAGCCATATAAATTTGCAGAATGAATGAATGAATGGGGAAAAATGAGTATTCTGAAATTACACATGTTGGTCCTTTCAATAGGGAATGATGAACTTGAAGGGGTCCTTGGTGATCTCTGAACTTAGTTGTTTTTTTTGTAAATGTTTCATTACCCAAGCCAGATAACTTCAGTGCTAGTAAGGAGTGGGGTTTGCTCTCAGCTGATATTCTAATAGTTTGCCCTGTCAATGTTGGTGGGGATGGTCTTAAGAGATTCTTTGGTTGAGCTGTTGGCTTGTTCCGCAGTTCCTTGATTGGGGCATTGTTTACTTGATTATTGGTCTGATGTTAATCTTGGAAATAACATATCATCCTCTGGATGCTGATTGCTTATGGGGAGGTATTTTGGTCTTTTTGTTCCCTTTTTTGCTTGTTGATTGTCTCTTTTGCATAGTATGTAGATATTGTTTATGTATACTGGTGGCTAATTTGTCAGAGTGTCAGGTCCCTAAAATTCTTTAGCATTTTTGGACTTGGATTGGTCTAGGATGGTTGGTTTCCCAATTGAAGCTATGGTTAAGTTGTACCATATTTTGTGAAATTAAAGAGTTTTCATCATGTCTTCTGACTGCTGGTTGGTGTTTATGGATAAATTCTGCCAGCCTTCTACATCTTTGTCCTAATAGTTTTGCAGTCACTACACTGTAAGTCATAGATCTCCTTTTTTGTCTCCTCCTGGGGCTGCTAGGTCTCTTGGTGTACTTAGGATGTTTTGAAGGGCTTTGCTAAAACAGCCACTACATAGGACAAACAGGCAGAAGATTAGGTTAATTTCCTCTCTGGTCTGTATTAGTGTACATCTATTGGAAAAAGGAAGTTCTTTTCACTAATGCATTCGGAGAACAAATATTGAAACTAGCCTTTTATATAGGGTAGCAGGATGGGAATATATATATATTCCCACCCTGCTCTACTCAGCTACATCATGTAGTTTATGTTTACATAGTTGTAATGTCATGTAATGTATGGTTGTTGACCAAAAATAATTCATAAATCTTCATGGGGTAAAAGCCACTATCTTGTTTATGATTTATAGAAAATTATACAACTGTTTCCTATTACACTTTTTCAGAGAATATAGCAAACACCCATTGGTTGGTTAAAATGGCAGTTTCTGAGTTGTCAATACACTTATAGATGACATAGTCAGGATTTAGGTGAGAGGATTATCACAGGATTAGAGAGTTGCTGAGTTCCTACCAATATGAAACAGTTGATTCAGAATATCTTGTCATGTTATCAAGGCTGAATGGATAACACATCCTGTTCTGAATAAAATCTCTGGTATCTCTGTTGACACAGGATACTAAGATTTACATAAATCTCTCAAATATACTGTGGCCTCTGCTTGTCCAGTTATATTAGATGCTTTTTAAGTTTTAGACATTTGGATGTAGACAAGAACCTTGAAGAGATGAAGCTTGATAAAAACATCCAAGACAGAAAATGTAGCTGAAGGGCTGCTAGTAGAAAACCTGAATTCAATCATATAAACAATTTTCAAAAACCTTCAATATTTTATTTTTTATCAAAATGTTTGTGTCATCTCAATGTCATCCTCAGATGGCAATGATTATTTGGATGGTGCTGTGTCTCTACTATTTTGAGGCACAGAAAGTTTTACTGGATTGAAAATTCTAACATAGCTTTAAAATATCTTCAAAATAAAATGCTGGCTTCAACACTTTCTTTAAATTGGAAATTGGAATTGGAAAAGTTTATTTATAGGCCGCCCTTTTCCCTGGGGGGACTCAGGGCGGCTTACAACTCATAGGGAAAGGGGATACAAACAATGACACATAAGCACAATACATAATTAAAAAGAACACAACATTCATACCATTCGGGTGGGGATGGATTACAATCTTTAGCCCCAGGCCTGACGGGATAGCCAGATTTTAAGGGCTGCGCGGAAGGTCTGGAGGGTAGTGAGGGTACAAATCTCCACGGGGAGATCGTTCCAAAGGGTCGGAGCTACTACCGAGAAGGCCCTCCTCCGCATGGTTGCCAGTCGACACTGACTGGCAGATGAAATCCAGAGGAGGCCTAATCTATGTGATCTAAATCCAGGAAGACAAAAATATCAGCCCCCTATATTGACAACATCACTCTACGATTTGATAATGTTTGAAGCCTGGATACAGGTTACTGCCAGCCCTGCAAACAGACTAGAATCAACTCCACAAGAAAAATTATACTTTATTGAGATAAGCTTCAATAATGGACCCTAAGGGGTCCATTGTGAGAGAGAGACAGTTTGTGCCATCTCTCTTCTCTTTCTTATAACTTAGTGAATCTGGGAGATGTTTGCCTGGTCACTTCAAACATTATCTAGCTTCCCAGAACGTAAACTATGTCTCACTCCTCTTTGCCTTGGTAACAGTTGCATATTTCTGTCAAGGTCATCTCCAATATTCCAGTCCAGAATAGAACAAAATTACAGAATTGGAAGGAACTTGGAGGTCTTCTAGTCGAACCCTCTGCCAAGCAGGGCACCTTATACCATTCCAGAGAAGTGGCTGTCCAAACTCTTCTTAAAAGCCTCCAGTGATAGAGCACCCACAACTTCTGAATGCAAGTTTTTCCACTGATTAATTGTTCTGCAGGAAATTTCTCCTTAGTTCTAGGTTGCTTCTCTCCTTGAGTTTCCACCCATTGTTTCTTGTCTTGCCTTCTCTTCTAGTACTTTGGAAAATAAGTTGCCCTCCCTCTTCTTTTAGGCAGCCCCTCAAATATTGGAACACTGCTATCATCTCACCCCTAGTCCTTCTTTTTACTAGATTATACATATCCAAATCTTGCATCTTTGTTGCTCTTCTTTGCACTCTTTCCAGAGTCTCAGCTTCTTTTTTTATATTGACATGATCAAAACTAGATGCAGTATTCCAAGTGTGCTCCTACCAAGACCTGTTAATAACACTTTGTGTGATCTTGAGTCTATCCCTGCTTTAAATGCAGCCTAGAATTGGCTTTTTTTGGTGGCTGCAGCAGCCAATACATCTAAATAAATAAGAAAATAATAACACGGATACACACGATCAACTTGGCAAATTATTTATGCTGGGAAGTACATAACAAAATGTACAAAATCCCTGTTGGTTCTGCTGGACCTCTCAGCAGCTCTTGGTTCTACTCACTGAATTATAGTGATTAAAAACAATGCTAATGATGCTAATGAGAAACTCTAGTGATGGAAACTCACAAAAAATGAATCAGTTGATATACATATAAATAAGATGCCATTCACTAAATATACATACATAATACCAACAAATCTATCCAAAGAACACTTATTCAAGGTACATAAGAAAGCTTGAATACAATAAATGGCAGGCTGGAAGAGCTGTTTGCCAACACTGCCAACTGAAAATCATCTTAAGTGGCTAGCAACCTACTGTCTTTGTGATTAATAACTCAAAACAATGTATACAATCTGAAAAATGCATTGTTTCTTTAAAGCATGCCAGCTATATACTAGCAACTGATCAAAGCTGAATTACAGAACAGGGTGAAAAATACTTTTAAAACAGTTAACACATTATTAAAAAGACACACCAAAGAATGTTGTTTAGAAAGTTCAGACTGCCCCAAGAGTTATTGATACAATTTTATAGAAGAATTATTGAGTGTGTCATTTGTACTTCTATAACTGTCTGGTTTGGTACAGCAACCAAACAGGATAGGTACAGACTTCAACAGACAGTTAAGACTGCAGAAAAAACAACTGCAAACAGCCTTCCTTCCATAGACCACCTGTATATTGTGCAGGTCAGAAGGAGGGATGAGAAGATATGGACATAAACTGTTTCACCTCCTCCCTTGGGGTGGTGCAATACGGCATGTCAAAGCAACTAAATATAAGGACAGTTTCCCCCTCATATCATCACTGCTGAACACCTAATTCTCAGAGTGCTATCTAATGTCTGTTTATTTACCCATGTAGTATGGCTATATTATTATTATTTATCCTTATTATCTTCTTTACTCCCCCCCCCATTGATATTATTGTTATTTTTACTATTACTGTTATTGTTATGTTGCATCTCCATGTACACTGATAATTTCTGCACTGGAGCCAAATTCCTTGTGTGTCTAATGTTGAAAATATTAGTTTGTCAGAAATGCATTGACATATGGTTTTGAAAATCAACATAATGTGGCAAACATTTTTATACGATATGATGGTAAAGAAACCTCTTAGACCAGGTTAATAAAAATGTCATTATTTGCATATATGCATTGAACTTTATACTGACAATAAGGCGCTAGTGAGTATAATAATAATACAAGATTTTGAACTCTCACATTTCATAAACATCAAATTACCACAATATTTGTAGCACCAACATCAGTTTCTGATTAATAAAAATTATGTCAACTGAAATAGCAGTTTTACTACCAACATCTTTGCAAAGTTGAAGGCAGTGTGGCAGAAATACGGGGTTTTGTAACACATTTTTTTTGTCATGCATTCATTCTCAGCCCAACTCATCTCATAGGATTGTGGAGAAAATGTAGGAAAGGAGGAGAATTAGGTATGTTTACCACTATTGAGTTACTAATAAAGCCATAGAAGCAGAATATAAATCTAAAGGATAAATAAATTTATGCTGCTCTCAATGCTGAGTATATACTAA